>NC_072012.1:1458490-1758490 GCF_027791375.1 Indicator indicator
CTTAAGGCAGGACAAGAGCACACTGCACAATAGTTTAGGTTTGCAAAATGTCATAGCCTAGCCCTGTTTTCAGGATGCTGATGCTCTTCACTCCTTTCCATGTAGGGACTTCACTCCTATTGCTGTGCTTGCATTTGAGTGACTCCCAGTTTTGCTCTCCAAACTGTTGGTTTCTTCATGGTTCACTCTTTGCAGAGGATCATTGCCTCCCATGGGGCTGTATTGTATCCTGGGAGATTATTAGCACACTGTGAAATTAGAACCTCTTTGCAGAGTAGTCTGGGGAATGTTTGGCTGGAAAGCACATCTTACCAAGCTCATTATTTGCTCACATTTATAGAGGTGCCTGTAAAATGTCTACACTCCTGTTGATCTGATTTTAGTAAGCAATTATAGCAACTTCCTTAGGTTCAGTGTCAGAATTAAGTGTTCAAATCCTTGTGAAGTTAACTTTTCTCCTTGACTTTGTCGTGCAGTCCATAAGTGCAGAGGAACCTTGCCAGGCTGGACAGATGGGCAGAGTCCAAGGCCATGAGATTCAACATGTCCAAGTGCCAGGATCTACACATTGGCCACAAAAACCCCAGGCAGTGCTACAGGCTGGGGACAGAGTGGCTGGAGAGCAGCCAGGCTGAGAGGGACCTGAGGGTGCTGGTTGACAGCAGCTGAACATGAGCCATCAGTGTGCCCAGGTGGCCAAGCAGGCCAATGGCATCCTGGCCTGCATCAGCAATAGTGTGGCCAGCAGGAGCAGGGAAGTCATTCTGCCCTGTGCTCAGCACTGGTCAGGCCACACCTTGAGTGCTGTGTCCAGTTCTGGGCTCCTCAATTCAAGAAAGATGTTGAGGTGCTGGAACGTGTCCAGAGAAGGGCAACGAAGCTGGGGAGGGGTCTGGAGCACAGCCCTGTGAGGAGAGGCTGAGGGAGCTGGGGGTGTTTAGCCTGGAGAAGAGGAGGCTCAGGGCAGACCTCATTGCTGTCTACAACTCCCTGAAGGGAGGTTGTATCCAGGTGGGGGTTGGGCTCTTCTCCCAGGCAACCACGGACAGGAGGAGAGGACACAGTCTCAGGCTGCACCAGGGGAGGTTTGGGCTGCATGTGAGGAAGAAATTCTTCCCAGACAGAGAGATTGGCCATTGGGATGTGCTGCCCAGGGAGGTGGTGGAGTCACCATCCCTGGAAGTGTTTAAAATAAGACTGGATGAGGAACTTAGTGCCATGGGTTAGTTGATTAGAAGGTGATAGGTTGGGTGATAGGTTGGACTTGAAAATCTTGAAGGTCTTTTCCAACCTGGTTAATTCTGTGATTCTGTGATTCTTATTCCCTATGGTGTTATTGAGAACCTTTGGTGTTCAAACCAACTTTATTCACCACTCCAGCACAATGATTTAATTTTTTGTGTCAAATTCTATGCTTTTTTGAAGAGACTTAGTAATGCAAATTCATGAAAGTCAGCAAAGAAGACAAAATTGCCTTTGAAAAATTCTTCAATGCTTCTGTAATAGGAACTCCAAACAATGTCTGGATTTGCAGGCCACTCGATGTCCTTTTTGCTTTACACTGATAAAAGAAAACTTTAAGGTCATTTTCTTTTTACACATAGATAGATGTGTTTCTGATGCAGTGCTTGTGGTAATAAAGTATGACGCTTGGCACTTGCTGTCTTTTATGTCATGATTTCCATGTAAAACTCCCTCAGAATTACCCATTCCTCTGCATCACATCATGGTAATTGAGGATAACAGTGGCAAAAGAACCTGTAAGAAAACCCAAGGAAACAAATGGTCTGTGAGAGACCATAATCCAGATCCCTTCCTGTGGGGTCTTTAGTGAAGAACTGGAGTACAAGTTAATTTTTTAATTAGATTTATATATTCATAAAGCTGTTAAGAATAATAAAGACTATTTATAATGCTTCCATTTCATTAATAAAGGGGGAAAAAGGATTTTCAAGATGACATACATGAATATATATGACTAATATCATCCTGTTTTTAATATTAAGAAGATTTGATTTTATCAACCTGGTACTAATGGGGTATGGCAACTGACATCCCAAAAGCATAATTAAATAATGAATGAGCCCTGACATCAAAAGAAGTCTGTCCCTAAAAATACCTTTTCATGTATGTCTAGGAAGAATACAAGAAAAAAAAAAGTGGTATAATGTGGCATTTTCATACTCATCAGCATCTGCAAAAATGCCATGCTTGAAAATAACAGAGAATCATAGAGTCATAGAATGATAGAATCATAGTCATAGAATGATAGAATCATAGAGCCATAGAATCATAGAATCATAGAATGATAGAATCATAGAGTCATAGAGTCATAGAATCATAGAATGATAGAATCATAGTCATAGAATCATAGAATCATAGAATGATAGAATCATAGAGTCATAGAGTCATAGAGTGATAGAATCATAGAGTGATAGAATCATAGAGTCATAGAGTCATAGATTCATAGAATCATAGAATCATAGAGTATAGAGTCATAGAATCATAGAATCATAGAGTCATAGAATCATAGAATCATAGAGTTATAGAATCATAGAGTCAGAATCATAGAATCAGAATCATAGAGTCATAGAATCACAGAATGGTCTGGGCCAGAAGGGACCTACAAAGGTCATCCAGTCCAATCTCCCCGCACTCAGCAGGGACATCCCCAACTAGATCAGGCTGCCCAGGGCCTCCTCCAGCCTCATCTTGAATATCTCCAGGGAAGGAGCCTCAACCACCTCCTTGGGCAACCTCTTCCAGTGTTCCACCACCCTCATAGTAAATATGCTTCTTAGCAGCAACCAAGGGTGATATATGTAGCAAGCAAGTAGAAGTAGAAACACAGTATATGAAAACAGCTAAGGAGGACAGAGCCACCAAGGGCAGTAAATATTTTTAAGTGTAATGCAAAGAACAACCCCATGGAACAGGAGAGGCTGGGGACTGAGCTGCTGGAAAGCAGTGAAGGGGAAAAGGCCCTGGGGGTCCTGGTGGATGGGAGGTTGACCATGAGCCAGCAATGTGCTCTGGTGGCCAAGAAGGCCAATGGCATCCTGGGGTGGATTAGAAGGGCTGTGGTGAGTAGGTCAAGAGAGGTTCTCCTCCCTCTCTACTCTGCCCTGCTGAGGCCACATCTGGAGTATTGTGTCCAGTTCTGGGCCTCTCAGTTCAGGAAGGACCTCAGGGAACTGCTTGAAAGAGTCAAGCACAGAGACACAAAGATGATTCAGGGAGTGGAACATCTTCCTTATGAGGAGAGCCTGAGGGAGCTGAGGGCTCTGTAGCTTGGAGAGGAGGAGCCTGAGAGGTGACCTCATTGCTGGTGATCAAGATGTGCAGGGGGAGTGCCCAGAGGCTGGAGCCAGGCTCTACTGGGTGATGCCCAATGCCAGCACAAGGGGCACTGGTGGAAGCTGAGGCATAGGAAGTTCCATGGAAACAGGAGGAAGAATTTTATCCCTGTGAGGGTGACAGAAGACTGGAAGAGGCGGCCAAGGGGGTTTGTAGAGTCTCCCTCCCTGTAGCTATTCAAGAGCTGCCTGGATGCTTTCCTGTGTGATCTGCTCTAGGTGATCCTGCTCTGGCAGGGGGGTTGGACTGGATGAGCTTTGGAGATCCCTTCCAGCCCCTAACATTCTGTGATTCTGTGATTCTGTGATTCTGTGATTCTGTGATTCAGTACCATTGGAACCATTGCTTCAGTTTCCATACAAAATGCTAAAACGATGTACCTGATAATGTTCATTAAGTTATGCCCACTATTGGACATAAAATTGAATTGGAAGCAATTACACATGCAATACAATGCAGATTCAGGCAATCATTTCAAGATCAGTAAACAAGGAAAGAAGTGATGCCATTTTTAGTCATCTTCAGTTTCTATGGCTACTGAAACCCAGACTTAGAAACTGAGTGATGCATATATTTGACATGGCAGGTGAATAAATGTGTAAATAACAGTGCTGAATGTTACTCTAGCTTCCTGTACTTGAGGTTCCTTTACATGAGCTGAAGATGAGGTAGCCCATAACTGCTTGTTAATTGCTTTTTGGAGAACAGACTGCAAGAAGAGATACACAGCACCAGGAAAAGTTAACAGGCATCTGAATACCAGTTGAAGCTGAACATTCCACAGCACAATGTTTATGATCAGCTATTGGAGATCAGTACAGTTACCCAAGTGTAGGCACCTTGTGCAACATCACATGAACCAAAGGTCATCTATCCTTGTCTCTACCAGCCACTAGACAAGAGTGGAGGTATCCCATGGAATTTGTACTACCGGCTCTGATGAGTGGCTTAGATCCACCAGAGCTTCTCCAACAGCATCAGGCACCCCAGTTAGGCAACTGGATTGCTCTCTTCAGTACTGAAATAGCCTTCAGGCTACTAGAATGACAGCCTAACAAATTCTGGGGTTATGCTCAGGCAGCAGATAATGAACTGAAGGAATTATGCTGAGACATGCAGATTGCATCAAGGAATTAGCAGGCAACAAAGAGAAAAGTTCACCTGGGAAGGGAACACGAGAAGAACAGTTTGGAAAATGATGCACTGAACACAAAAGTAAAGATACATGGGGTTTGTGTTCTGATAAGATCAAAATGACTGATGTAACCTGCTTGCCTCCTGTCATATCAGATCATACTGGTACAACCTACATGCACCAGAATGATTATCTGGCATGGGATACTGGAAGTGATTCAGTATTTAAGTGCTGTAGCAGGCAAAGATCCTTCTTCCTCACAGGACTCACACCTTGGCTCTCTGAATATTCCTCTTGTAAAGAGAGGTTTTGGCTTTTAAGGTGTTGTGCAAGCCATGATGAGACTTTGTGAAATGTGCTTTTTTAAGTTCATAGAAGCACATAGAATTGCTTCACAAAACAAACAAAACAAAACAAAACAAAAAAAAAAAAACCAAACAAACAAACAAAAAAGCCCCAAATATAGAATCATAGAATCAGTCAGGGTTGAAAGGGACCACAAGGATCATCTAGTTCCAACCCCCCTGCCATGGGCAGGGACACCTCACACTACATCAGGCTGGCCAGAGCCAAATATATAATGAATAGCTTGATAAAATTAAGGCACTTTGATCTCTCCTGGGTTGGCCCTGCTCTTTGCTCTTCTCCCTGCAAGGCCACTACCCACAGCTCACTTCACAAAGGTGTCCCCCACCTCAGCTCCGTCCTCTGGTTACCACAAGCTTTGCCTGAAAGGGCCTCAGTTCCACTGCTCTTAAGCCTTCTTTACCAGCCCTGAAATTGAAACCACACAATCATCCCAGCCACACTTGTGGGTTTCTTCCACTTCCAATCTGGTTTCTCCTAGATACTATATTTCTCTTTTTAGTAATCAAAAGCTACTTTTTAAAATTTTTTTTAGATTTTTTTTCTATAAGTAGAAATCAAAAGATGTTCCTTGAACTGAAATGATGAACTTGCAGCAGTTTATGCTTTAGGAAATTCTTTCACAGCCAGTACTGCTTTGGATCTTCTCTTTTTGTGATTGTCATCTTACTGAAACCTTGCTGGTGTAAAACCAACTGCACATTTATATGAGTATTCAATTAAAGTGGTATAAATAAATGGCACTCACTCTATTTCCTTTTATTGATGTATGAAATGAAGAGGAATAATAGAATGGTCTGGAAGGGACCTCCAGATCTCATCCAGTCTGACCTCCCCGCACTCAGCAGGGACATCCCCAACTAGATCAGGCTGCCCAGGGCCTCCTCCAGCCTCACCTTGAACATCACCAGGGAAGGAGCCTCAACCACCTCCCTGGGCAACCTGTGCCAGTGTTCCACCACCCTCATAGTGAAGAACTTGTTCCTCACATCCAATCTCAATCTGCTCTGCTCTAGTTTGAAGCCATTGTCCCTCGTCCTGTCCCTGCAGGCCTTTGCAGTCTCTCTGCACCCTTCCTGTAGCCCCCTTCAGGTACTCAAAGGCTGCTCTTAGGTCTCCCTGCAGCCTTCTCTTCTCCAGGCTGAACACCCCCAGCTCCCTCAGCCTGTCCTCACAGCAGAGCTGCTCCAACCCCCTGATCATTTTCATGGCCCTCCTCTGGACCCTCTCCATCAGGTCCATGTCCTTCCTATATTGAAGGCTCCAAAGTTTGTGTCAGGTTTATTAAGCCAATTAAGACATTGTGTGAACACCAAAATCACCTTCATGATGCATCAGTATAAAAAAAATTAAGTAAGAGTGGTAGGTAGTATAGTACCTTGGCAAGTGAAGGTGTTCTGAGAGTCTGAAACATAACAGGGTCCAAACACAGTGCATCACAGTTGTTCAGTTTGTCAAACTGATTCTCTCTTTCATTTTCCTTTTGATTGTCCATCAGATTGATTTTCTTCTTCCTCTGAACCCACATGAAGTTGCCCCAGGTTCCATCTGATTTCTTTTTGTTTTGCTCTGTTCTGTTCTCTGTTATACATACAGTATGTGAGGATGGATGCTACGTTTTAGCATAACTTCAGTCTCAACAGATAAAAACTATGCCTTCATTGGAGGCTTTACTGTAAGGGGTGAGTTCACCCCTTTAAAATTTTCATTTTAAAACAAGAGAGACTTTATTTACATTATTCATGGTGGCATCCAGCTGCATGAGCATGTAGCTCATACTGTCTGTGAGCCATTCTGTGAGCTCCTGGCTGTAATAATGTGATCAGATTTATTGCTGTAGAGAGCAGAGACTTCTTTGACACTTGTGTTCATGTTTCTTTCCTCCAAAATATTCCAGAGTACTGAGAGAGAAGTAGCAAGCAAATAGGGTGGAGGAAAAGGCAGTGGACAGAAAGCCACACAAACATTTTGCCCAGTTGGTTTTGTTTGAGGCACATTTAAAGGAAGAGATGCACACTGCAGAGCAAGAAATGTACACAGCTTGGCAGAGGTTTTACAGCTGAAATGAAGCTGTTCTCTGGCTACAAAGGAGAGTCCCAAAGAAATCTCCTAAAAACTCTTTTTGCACTTCTTTGCATCAACAGAAACTTACAGTAGTGTGTCCAAGAAAGCCATTCTATTAGATGCTTTTGCCAGTATTTACTGTGAGAATTAAACAATTCCATTATGTAGTGTGAACTACAGTGTTCTGGGGTTTAAAACTTTTTTATTGTTGTTATTTTCCAAGGGTATAATTATGCTGGCCTCCAAAAAGGAATTGGGCAGTTTTCCCTGTTTAAAGGGAATGACGAAATGTTGGAAGTATTTGAAGCCCAAGGAGCTTCTGAAAAGATTTATAGAAGTTACTGCTATAACTGTGTAGCCCTGGAGAGCTGCCACTTTTAAGGGTCCTGCTAAGACTTTGAACTTCATTTGTCAGCATCGTGTCTTTAAAATGTAGTCTGCAGCACTTCAGCTGTCTCCCCAAATCTATAAATCCAGTGCACTGGTAAACCAGGGCAAATCCATGTGAGCCTGGGATCCCGGAGGAATCGGTCAGAAAGAGGTTCCCTGAGAGGAGTGAAAACCTCCTATGCTATAAGCATCTTCTGTAGCTCCCTCACTGTGTGCTATTGGCACAAGGCAGTCAGAAAGCAAAGGCTTTGTGGTTCCTTTATGCCCCAATAATCCTGGCTGCTAAAATAGCCCTTTTGAGACTGCCAGCCTTTAAACTCTCTGCCATACACCAACCCCAACAGGGTTCCAGAACCAGGAGAAAATAAAATTGGCTTTAAAACAATTTTGCACAGCCTGGGTGCTGCAATGAACCCTCTCTTCATCACTCCAACAATCTGAGCTTACTTTTGTGTTGAAAAGCTTATTCAGAAACAGCCAGGTTGTGTTTTTATATAGTGAGCTTACATTATTTTCTTCCTGCTCCAGTTGAAAGCCTAGCAGTAAGGGGGATAGCATCAGTGAAATGTTTTGTGCTGCTGCGTAGTGCACATAGGCTATAGCATTGCTGGTGGAAGCTCCAAATTCAAGATGCTGGTTTTTTGGTGCATTAAGAAGTTACTAATCTTCAAGCTGTCAAGTGGCAATTGGATTTCTTTAGCTAAAGAGCACTACACATCATCTGTCACTGCAGGTTTTTAAGACAGAAGACCTTGGCTAACATATTGACCTGTTTTGGCAGGAAGAATGCCTGTGTGTTGTGCCATCCAAAGAACCTTATGCTCCATTGCCTGTAACTTGATGCACAACCTTCTAGCACAATTAGAGAGGCTTCTATGACAATCAGCCTTTGGCACTGGCAGCTTGAGACATCTGCTCCAGACTGATGCATGGTCTAAAATAAATCATAGCCCTGTCACAAGGTAAGTAACTGGAGTCTGTTTCTCTCTTAATAAAACCCAAAATTTATTCTAGATGTGAGTTGCTACATTTTTAGCAGTAAGTAAGAGCTGTAACTGGGCATCTGCCCCTGGGTATTGGCCAAATCATTTTACATCAGGATAGAAATGAGTGCCTTACATACTCATAGGTTAGGATTTCTTTCTCATTCGATTTTTAACATGGTCTTTAAGACCCTCTCCAAGAAACACTCATTGAGTGAAATCCTGGTCCAAATTAAAGTAATGGCAAACCTTCCATTGTGGGGCTGAGATTTAGCTCAAAGCCTGACAGCTAAGAGTAAGTCCTGAATTCACTGGACAGAAACCTGAGATACAGCAGGAAGGGCATATATTAAATATAAAATAAGTTTATTTTTAGCCTTATATGCCAACAAGATAGTAATAACATATTTATATCAACAGCTACACAAGGAAAGCAGCTACTCCCTACAAGTAACACAAGATGCATCAAATATTGGTCCCAACATTTTTTTTTCTATCTTTAGAAGGACTGCCTATATTCTGGAGTTTGTAATTTACTTCATGAACCAAGACAACAGTCACTGGTTTAAAAAAAAAAAAAAAAAAAAAAAAAGAAAAAAGAAACCCCCAGTTTATATTTTTAGATAATGCCATTCATATTTGATGAGCAGAATTTTAAAACACACAAAATGAAGAGTTTTGATTTAAAATATCCTTTAAAATATTAATCTGCATTTATTAACACCTTACAGATTAATCTTTGAATGCAGATTATAGACTATACAATCTGTTGTCAACTGATAATAAAATGAAAAGCAAAGTAAGATTTCTAAGCAGTTTTTAAAATCAGCTACAGAGATCTTGGGAGATACTTCATTATCCCTTTGACACTTCATTATCCCCTTGATACTTCGTTATCTCCTTTCTCCTCCCATGGTCTGTCAAAGCAGCAAGGAGACAACAATTGCAAGAGTCTTCCTCAGATTCCCACTGGGCTAAGCAGCATAAAAGCAGAGAGGCACTCACCTACAAGTACTTACAGAAGGAATTACCTGCAGTGAACTCGGAGGGAAGAGCACATGTTACAGGAGGGCAGAACTTGAAAGGAGCACGGCCAGGCAAGCAGTGTGCATCTGATTTGCCAGCTCAGTGTCCCAGTAAATGAGGCTGTTAATAAAAAGACAGCTCAATTTTAGAAACAGGGAGTACTCCCATGCTGATGTGTAGCCTGCAGTACATGAAGCAGGGCAGTCAGAGGAATGTTTCCATTGTCCATTAGTTTCTCCACCAGATGAGCTTGGCATGAGGAGCTTGTGGGCACAGAAAAGAGAGGGGCTGGCATTGAGGGCACCCTCAGCAAGTTTGCTGGTGACACCAAGCTGTGTGGTGCTGCAGAAACGCTGGAGGGAAGGGATCCATCCAGAGGGACCTGGACAGGCTGGAGAGGTAGGCACAAGCCAACCTCAGGAGGTTCAACAAGACCAAGTGCAAGGTCCTGCAGCTGGGTCGAGGCAATCCCAAGCACAAATACAGTCTGGGCAGGGACTGGCTGGAGAGCAGCTCTGAGGAGAGGGACTTGGGGGTGCTGGTGGATGAGAAGCTCAACAGGAGCCAGCAGTGTGCACTTGCAGCCCAGAAAGCCAAGCAGAGCCTGGGCTGCAGCAAGAGAAGTGTGGCCAGCAGGGCCAGGGAGGGGATTCTCCCCCTCTGCTCAGCTCTGCTGAGACCACACCTGAAGTACTGCATCCAGTTCTGGAGCCCCTATGACAAGAGGGATATGGACATGCTGGAAGGTGTCCAGAGAAGGGCCACCAGGATGAGCAGAGGGCTGGAGCTGCTCTGCTCTGGAGACAGACTGAGAGAGTTGGGGCTGTTCAGTCTGGAGAAGAGAAGGCTGCCAGGAGACCTTCTTGTGGCCTTCCAGGATCTGAAAGGGGCTCCAAGAAAGCTGGGGAGGGACTTTTTAGGATCTCAGGTAGTGACAGGACTGGGGGGAATGGAATAAAGCTGGAAGTGGGGAGATTCAGACTGGATGTGAGGAAGAAGTTCTTCCCCATGAGAGTGGTGAGAGCCTGGAATGGGTTGTCCAGGGAGGTGGTTGAGGCCCCATCGCTGGAGGTGTTTAAGGCCAGGCTGGATGAGGCTCTGGCCAGCCTGCTGTAGTGTGAGGTGTCCCTGCCCATGGCAGGGGGGTTGGAACTGGCTGATCCTTGTGGTCCCTTCCAACCCTGACTGATTCTATGATTCTATGATTATTAAAAAAAAAAATAAGAAAGCAAATGTGCTTTGAAGCTAAGAAAACTGCAGTTCTTCAGAGGCATTTTCACCCAGAAAGGAGGGTCCCAGGAAGAATTCAGCCCACATACCTCTCGAGGGAGACAGTGTCTCCTCTGGGGTTAACATTTCTCTCCCCAGGTGCTCTGTTCCTGTGAATAAGGTCATATTTGCCTTGGGAGAAGCCTTTCTCAGTCTCAGTGCTTACCTCCCCAGGCCTGGCTGCTGAAGGGGAGTCTCTGGCAGACATCAGATCCACTCACACCTGCTACGGAGTGGTGGCTGTGTGCCATGGGTGAGAGAACCAAGCCTCCACTGGGGGAGTGATGGAGGGAGGGAAGGAGGCCAGCCTGCCACAGAAAGGGTGGGTGGAGGAGAGGCCAGCCAGGTGTCACAGGGCTGCTTTAGGCTGAAGGTATGGAAGGTATGAGGGTGTCAGCCTGGAGAAGAGGAGGCTCCAGGGAGACCTAAGAGCAGCCTGCCAGGACCTGAAAGGGGCTACAGGAAGGCTGCAGAGAGACTGTTTGCAAAGGCCTGCAGGGACAGGATGAGGGACAATGGCTTCAAACTAGAGCAGAGCAGATTGAGATTGGATGTGAGGAACAAGTTCTTCACTATGAAGGTGGTGGAACACTGGAAGAGGTTTCCCAGGGAGGTGGTTGAGGCTCCTTCCTTGGAGGTCTTGAAGGTGAGGCTGGAGGAGGCCCTGGGCAGCCTGATCTAGTTGGGGATGTCCCTGGTGAGTGCAGGGAGGTTGGACTGGATGAGCTTTGGAGGTCCCTGCCAGCCTGGACCATTCTATGATTCTATGAAACAGCTGCTTGGGCACACTGCATTCCTCTGAAACCGGAGTAAGCAGGCAGTGGTCATCCCGATAGAAAAAAAAAAAAATAGCTCCAGATAGGTGAACTGTACCTGACCAGCTAACCATTCTGTAATGACCACTCTCTAGTTCTCAGCTGATAACCACAGGAAACAGAACAGTTGAGTGTTTAGATAGTCCTGATTTCTTTCTTCAACATCAAGCTGTAAATGATATTGCCAAGGGAAGGAGCTTTTTGCATAGTACAGCACTTCCTTCTTTCATCTTAATATTGAAACTGGACATAGAAATTGGAATTATATCAAAACTTACTTCTACTTCTTGTCCTGGAATGAAGATGCAAAATTTTAGTTTTATTGCTGTTTAAACATCATGCCTGAAATGACTGCCATGGTCAAATAAGGCACTGGAAAAGCAAGTCCCAGCAGGTGGTTTAATTAATGCAAGGGACTTGACCCACTGAAGTTCACGGTCAGATTGCCATTTGCATGAGTGGAAAAGAATCACAGAATCATAGAATCAGTCAGGGTTGGAAGGGACCACAAGGATCAGCCAGTTCCAACCCCCCTGCCATGGGCAGGGACACCTCACACTACAGCAGGCTGGCCAGAGCCTCATCCAGCCTGGCCTTAAACACCTCCAGCGATGGGGCCTCAACCACCTCCCTGGACAACCCATTCCAGGCTCTCACCACTCTCATGGGGAAGAACTTCTTCCTCATTCCAGTCTGAATCTCCCCACTTCCAGCTTTATTCCATTCCCCCCAGTCCAGTCACTACCTGAGATCCTAAAAAGTCCCTCCCCAGCTTTCTTGGAGCCCTCTTCAGATCCTGGAAGGCCACAAGAAGGTCTCCTGGCAGCCTTCTCTTCTCCAGACTGAACAGCCCCAACTCCCTCAGTCTGTCCTCATAGGAGAGCAGCTCCAGCCCTCTGCTCATCCTCGTGACCCTTCTCTGGACACCTTCCAACACGTCCATATCCCTCTTGTAACAGAGGCTCCAGAACTGGATGCAGTACTCCAGGTGTGGTCTCAGCAGAGCTGAGCAGAGGGGGAGAATCCCTTCCCTGGCCCTGCTGGCCACACTTCTCTTGCTGCAGCCCAGGCTCTGCTTGGCTCTCTGGGCTGCAAGTGCACACTGCTGGCTCCTGTTGAGCTTCTCATCCACCAGCACCCCCAAGTCCCTCTCCTCACTTAGACCTCACGTAGTCAAGCTGCCATGCAATTTGTTGGTGTGGGTGGACCAAGGAATGGTCTAGGACTAGTCAATGTGGTTATCTTAGCAGATTTGCATTCAGAAGGTCTCATCCCATTTCAGCAATAGATAACAACCTTACCATGGAGGAGTCAGTTCAGGAACCTTCCCAGTCTCTTCCACCACCACTGCCCCACCTGCTTCTCCTTGCTCTCCCCACTTCATAACAACTTCATGGCACATACTCCCACATCACTTCTTTGCAAAGGCCCTTATAAATAAATTTGGCATGTATTCAGCTCTGAATGGTAAAAGACAAGCCATTGCCTGTTAGTTACCACTGGACAAAATATTTTATTTGAAATTATTTGTGTTCAGGGGGAAAAAAGTACACCCTGCAGGTACAAGAAACAGTCTCTGCACTTTGTTGCCTTTTCTAAGGCTGGAAGCTGAAAACAGTTCTCTTTCTGCTTTTGGAGACTCCCACAGCATGTGTATGTGCTTTTGTGTTCACTTCCAAAAGATCCAATCATGCTCTTTCCATCTCATCAATAACTTGTGCCTTCCAGTGACACTCTGTCTTCCTCTGAGCTCACAACCCTGCTGAATCAGTGATTTAATTTCAAGACTGAGCCTCCCATTTCTGAAAAGATTGCATAGAAAACAACTCTTGCTTTTTTAATTTACTTTCCAACAGCTTCCTCTTAAGGAAGATCTTCTGCTCCTCTACTCTTGAGTCTCAAGCACACATAATGATGCCTTGCTATCTTTAGAATGTTACTTCTCAGTTACACATTGCTTAAATGACACAACACGTAACTGCCCTCAGTCACATCATCCACTGCTGCACTCTCAGAACTACTGCAGATTCATTTGTTGCTGACACGAAATCAGAGAAGCAAAGCACATGCTCCAGATTTCAGGGATGGCATGAACATAGGTGTAGTCTCTGGGGTCAGGCAAGAAAACACCCAAGCATGATTCTATTTGGGACATACACAGGGTGCACTGATTTTCTAACACAGCATTGGGAAGCAGTCCCAGCTGAGCTTGAAATTGTGGCCTAAGCTGTAAAAGAGCTTCTTAAACATCCTTTAGAATATTTAATTACATAAATCAGGTAAATAGCAGCATAAAGGGGAAGTCTCACCTTCATACACAAAGGGAGTTTCTTGAGCTTGTATTAAAATAGCATGTGTGATTTCATGTGATAACAAGTGTAACAGGAAAAAAATGTGCCAGATGGAGTAGAGAAAACATAAAGCAGATCACAGGACGTTAGGGGTTGGAAGGGACTCCAGAGATCATTGAGTCCAACCCCCCTGCCACAGCAGGACCATAGAATCCAGCACAGGTCACACAGGAACACATCCAGATGGGGCTTGAAAATCTCCAGAGAAGGAGACTCCACAACCTCTCTGGGCACAACCCTCTGTTCCAGTGCTCTGGGACCCTTACAGTGAAGAAGTTCCTCCTCATGTTGAGGTGGAACCTCCTGTGCTGGAGTTTATATCCACTGCCCCTTGTCCTATCCCAGGGTGCAAGTGAGCAGAGCCTGTCCCCTCCCTCTTGACCCCCAGCCCTCAGATATTTATAAACATTTATTAAATCCCCTCTCAGTCTTCTCCTCTCCACACTAAACAGCCCCAGGTCTTTCAGCCTCTCCTCATCAGGCAGTGCTCCAGTCCCTTCATCATCTTTGTAGCCCTCTGTTGGACTCTCTCCAGCAGATCTCTGTCCCTCTTGAACTAGGGAGCCCAGAACTGGATGCAATATTCCAGGTGAGGTCTCCACAGGGCAGAGTAGAGGGGGAGGAAAACCTCCCTGGATCTGCTGGACACACTCCTCTGAATGCCCCCCAGGACCCCAGTGGCCTTCTTGGCCACATAAAACCTTTCTGTTAGCTTTAAAGTAAAAACCAGGTGATTGCAGCAGTACTCCTGATGTTAACAGAGTCTTGTGTAGAACATAGGAGAGCATGAAGTAAAATAGGTTTATGATGTGAATCATGCCTAACACTAAGAGGAAGCAGAGATGCAACATTTATCATCTCAACGTGCGCTTCATGACTCACTCAAACGCAAAAGAAAACGAAGTATCTGAACGATTAGGCAACAGAGAGAGGTTTAAGGAGGGAAGGACAATGGAAAATATTATTAAGCTTACAAAAACAGCTCGACCTACCCATTAATTTGAAGATAATCTGTTGCTTTTCCAATTATCCTAAAAATAAACAGATTAATTTTTTTTTCTGTATGAAAGACAGTCCCAACAATTTGGATGACAGTCAAATATGTTTGAATGACAGGCTGCAGAAAATGATTTAAGGCTTTATTTGGCACATACTTTTCATGTGACTCAGCATGCTTATTTTTCTTATGATTCCTCATGTCCATACTGGTAGGGCCATAAATCCAATCTTTAGTGTCCAGAAACTGGATAAAGAGTGGCAGCTGTAATATCACAGCATCACAGGATATTAGGGTCGGGAAGGGACCTCCAAAGCTCATCCAGTCCAACCCCCCTGCCAGAGCAGGATCACCTAGAGCAGATCACACAGGAACACATCCAGGTGTGTTTTGATTATCTCCTTATTGACACCTTCTTGTGGCCTTCCAGTATCTGAAGGGGGCTACAAGAAACCTGGGGAGGGACTTTTGAGGGTGTGAGGGAGTGATAGGACTGGGGGGAATGGAGCAAAACTAGAAATGGGGAGATTCAGATTGGATGTTAGTAAGAAGTTCTTCCCCATGAGGGTGGTGAGACAGTGGAAGAGGTTGCCCAGGGAGGTGGTGGAAGCCTCATCCCTGGAGGTTTTGAAGGGCAGTTTGGATGTGGCTGTGAGAAACCTGCTGTAGTGTGAGGTGTCCCTGCCCATGGCAGGGAGGTTGGAACTGGATGATCCTTGGAGGTCCCTTCCAGTCCTGATAGTTCTGTGATTGTTTCCAAATGGATTTTCAGGATACTACTTGCACTTTGCTAGGACAACAAACAGAGTGAAAATGTAGTGACTTTGCTTTTTCCCGATATGTCTGATATTGTTCCTTGGCACAGAACTAAGTGTCCTCCCTGTGCATCAGCATACAGATTGCTGCATGTAAGCAGTAATCAAGAATGCCTTAAAGCATAGCTTCCACCTCCCTTGTAGATGATGACCTTTCTTTATACTTACATTGTCTTCAATAGACATAGTTTAAAATCTCCAGACTTCTGGTGAATTCAACAGACCACAAAAACTTTTATAATCCAGAGGGAATCTGGATTATATCATCTAGCCCAGGTATAAATTTACCACAAAGCAAACAAACCTTCCTGTATTCTGCAGTGTTAATCAGGCAGAATAACACCATGTCATTTGAACATTTCCCTTGCATCTTCAAGGATTAGTGTTTGCCTGAGGAATGGTAGGAGAATAGGGCCAAGAATAAATGCAATTTTTAAGAAACAGCAGTCTGGAATCTCTTTATCTAAATACCTTACCTGGATAGTACAAATGAAAAAAAGCCACAGTCCTGAGATATTAGGCATGTAAATATTCAAATTGTATGGCTTCCATATGTATTTAAGGTTTAAAAAAAATTTAATTGAAATCTGAAATCATAGAGTCATAAAATGCTTGGGCTGGAAAAGACCCTTAAGGTATCAAGCCCAATCATTATGTAACTCTATCAAGCATAGTGCTAAATTACCTCCCTCACAGAATCACAGAATCAACCAGGTTGGAAAAGACCTCAGAGATTCATCAAGTCCAACCTATCACCCAGCACCTTCTAATCAACTAACCCATGGCACTAAGTGCCTCATCCAGTCTTATTTTAAACACTTCCAGGGATGGTGACTCCACCACCTCCCTGGGCAGCACATCCCAATGGCCAATCTCTCTGTCTGGGAAGAATTTCTTCCTCACATCCAGCCAAAACCACCCCTGGCACAGCTTGAGACTGTGTCCTCTCCTTCTGCCACTGTTGCCTGGGAGAAGAGCCCAACTCCCACCTGGATACAACCTCCCTTCAGGTAGTTGTAGACAGCAATGAGGTCTGCCCTGAGCCTCCTCTTCTCCAGGCTAAACACCCCCAGCTCCCTCAGCCTCTCCTCACAGGGCTGTGCTCCAGATCCCTCCCCAGCCTGGTGCTCCAGACCCCTCCCCAGCCTTGTGCTCTAGACCCCTCCCCAGCCTTGTGCTCCAGACCCCTCCCCAGCCTTGTTGCCCTTCTCTGTTCCAGCATCTCAACATCTTTCTTGAGCTTCAGGGCCCAGAACTGGACACAGTCCTGAAGGTGTGGCCTGACCAGTGCTGAGCACAGGGCAGAATGACTTCCCTGCTCCTGGATGGCCACACTATTCCTCAGGACCTCAACCTTTTACACACCTCCAGGGATGATTCACCCACCTCCCTGGGGAGCCTATTCTAGTATTTGATGACCCTTTCAGCCTTTTCCTCATTCTTTACTGCAGGGATGTGTTTCCCCCTGAATCCAACAAAGGACAGAGATTCTCCTTAGTCCTCCTTTTACTGCTGATACATTTGTGAAGTATTTCTTGTTCTCATTAACAGCTGAAGCCAGACTCATTTCCAGTTGGGTTTTGCCCCTTCTAATGTTCTCCCTGCACAGTCTCACAATACCTTTGTAGTTCTCGTCAGTGGACTGCCCCTCCTTGCAAAAATCATAAACTCTCCTTTTTACTCTGAATTGCAACCAAATCTTTCTGCTCAGCCAGGCCAATATTCCCTGCTGACTTGTCTTTCAGCACATGGGGACAGCCTGTTCCTGTGGCTTTAAGACTTCTTTCTTGAAGAATGTCCAGCCTTCCTGGACTCCTTGGCCTTTCAGGACTGCCTCCCTAGGGACTCTGACAACCAATCTCCAAAACAAGCCAAAGTCTGCCTGCCAGAAGTCCAAAGTGGCAGTTCTGCTGACCCCCTCTTTACTTAACAACTGAGAGCTCTATAATTTCATGATTACCCAGTGCAAAATGGCCCCCAACAATTGCATCATCCCCAACTCCTTCTCTGTTCACAAAGAGCAGGGCACCTCCCCTGGCTGTCTCCCTCACCAGCTGTATCAGGAAGTTATCCTCCACACACTGTAGGAACCTCTGGGACTGCTCCTTCTCTGCTATGTTGTATTGCCAGCAGACATCAGGGAAGTTCAAGTCCCCCACAAGAACAAGGGCAAGTGATGGTGAGAGTTCTCTCAGATGCCCATAGAATACTTAATCTTCATGCTGGTTGGGTGGTCTATAACAGACTCCCACCAGGATATCTCCCTTCTTGGCCTCCTCCCTGGTCCTCACCCACAAGCACTCAACCTTATCATCACTCTCAGTAAGTTCTAGACATTCATAACACTTCCTAACATACAGAGACACCTCACCAGCTCTTCTTCCTTGCCTATGTGTCCTGAAGAGTTTGCAGACACTGGTTGTGGTACTCTAGTTCTAGGACACATTCCAGCAAGGTTCTGTGATGGCCATTATGTCATAGTTTTCATTGGAATGAAATGGCAACACCAGCTGAGAGATCTGATTAGCACAAATCCCTCATGAATTCAGCTGAAGACCTTTCATGAACTGCTGAGTTCTCCATTTGATAGCATCATATTTGCACCATGGACTGATTATTGTTCAATAAAGTGAGAATAATTAGTTATCCCAGAGGGAGGCGGGGGGGGGGGGAAATGTAATTAGTTGCAGTCAGATTAACAAACTAGTAGGGATTGAGCTAGGGCAGAAAAGCACTTTCTATGATTGTTTTAGGAGAATACTAATCAGTATTGTTGGCAGGAATGATAATTACTCTGTTAATTCTCTGGACTGAGAGCTAGGGGACGGAGTTTAGTTCTGGGCTGCATCCCAGATATCACATATAATCCTGTGCAAATCCTTTTAAAAGTGGCCTTTCATGCCTAATTCCTTGATTTCTGAGTAGCTGGCCTAAATTTCAGGCCTGCTATGTGCACCACAGCTCTCGTTGACTTTAATTGAAACAAGTGCATAACAGTCTTGAAAATGAGGTTCCAAGACATGTCAGTTTGGGTAATCATAAATTAGAGAACTCAAAGCTAATGATTGCTTGTAAATCACAGGCTCACAGGATGTTAGGGGCTGGAAGGGACCTCTGGAGATCATCGAGTCCAACCCCCCTGCCACAGCAGGACCATAGAATCCAGCACAGGTCACACAGGAACACATCCAGAGGGGGTTTGAAAGTCTCCAGAGAAGGAGACTCCACAACCTCTCTGGGCAGCCTGTTCCAGTGCTCTGTGAGCCTCACAGTGAAGAAGTTCTTCCTCATGTTGAGGTGGAACATCCTGTGATGGAGTTTCAAACCATCACACTATCCATTGCCCCTTGTCCTGTCCCAGGGTGCAAGTGAGCAGAGCCTGACCCCCAGCTCTCAGATATTGATAGACATTTGTTAGATCCCCTTTCAGTCTTCTCCTCTCCAGACTAAACAGCCCTAGGGCTCTCAGCCTCTCCTCCCCAGGCAGGGCTCCAGTCCCTTCAGCATCCTCGTAGCCCTCCATTGGCCTCTCTCCAGCAGATCCCTGTCCCTCCTGAACTGGGGAGCCCAGAACTGGATGCAATATTCTGGGTGGGGCCTCACTAGGGCAGAGTAGAAGGGGAGGAGAACCTCCCTGGGTCTGCTGGACACACTCCTCTGAATACACCCCAGGATCCTATTGGCCATGTGATCTTTGAGGTGATGCCTTAATCTCTCCTTTTTGCAAAATGATTATAAAAATTTCCATTAACTACTTAACAAGAAGCCTTTCATAAAATTACTTCACCCTCTATATTTTAGTGTAAATATATCAGCTAAAAGCATGGATGAAGAGTGACTTACAAAACATTTTAGTGAGGCAACTGCAGACTGATTGCTGTATAGGGAACACTTTTCATTGCAGATTTTGATAATGAAAACATTGTGGGAAAAAACAACTGTGGGGCTCCACTAAATCATTTACCCCCAGTGTTTGAATACTGCTTCCCATAAAGGAGCAGAAACATTGCCAGTCTTGTGACTACAGCACTGAGGAAGGTGAAAGATAGCATCTCTGGAATGAAACTGGAGAAATATGACTCATCCTGTTCAGTTGCTTGCCAAGCTTACCTTGACATTTGTTTCTTTGCTGGAGTGCAGAACTTGTTTACAGAGGTTTACTCCATGCAGATGCATCTGGGTTTCCTCTGAACTGTCAGCAGCTTGCATAACAAGAAGGGAGGTTCAGTTCCACCACTTTGTGGAGCAGTCAGTGTTCATGACAGTAAATGAAATGGCACAGAGGGTCTGAACCCTGACAGCACAAAAGGGCAGCCTTGTGTTTTGGAAGCTTCATACCCCAGTGAGAACTCTGTAAACTCCCCATGTCCACACAGGATTTTAGACATTTAGGCTGTGTCTGCATGGAGAAGAGTTGAAACCTTGATCTGTTTCAATGCAAAGCAAAATGGATTTGTTTAAACAGATAATTAGTGATTTGTGCTGTACAAGGAATTCTTACGCAGTTAGGGATCTGAGCAAGCTGGAGAGGTGGCCCAGGTGCACTTCATGAAGTTCAACAAGAGCAAGTGCAGGGCACTGCACCTGGACCAGACCAATCCTCACTATCAACACAGACTGGGGGATGGGGTGACAGAAAGCAGTCCTGAGGAAAAGGACTTGGGGTGCTGATGGATGAGAAGCTGGACAGGAGCAGGCAGTGTGAGCTTGCAGCACAGAAGGCAAATCATAAGGATGCTGAAGGGACTGGAGCACTGCCTGATGAGGAGAGGCTGAAAGACCTGGGGCTGTTAATCTGCAGAGAAGACTGAGAGGGCATCTAACAAATGTCTATCAATATCTGAGGGCTGGGGGTCAAGAGGGAGGGGACAGGCTCTGCTCACTTGCACCCTGGGATAAGACAAGAAGCAATGGCTATACTACAGCACAGGAGGTTTCACCTCAACATGAGGAGGAACTTCTTCCATGGGAGGGTCCCAGAGCACTGGAACAGGCTGCCCAGAGAGGTTGTGGAGTCTCTTTCACTGGAGACTTTCCAGCCCCATCTGGATGTGTTCCTGTGTGACCTGCTCTGGATTCTATGGTCCTGCTGTGGCAGGGGGGTTGGACTCAATGATCTCTGGAGATCCCTTCCAACCCCTAACATCCTCTGAGCCTGTGAACAGTGTTCATTGTCTAAAGGATCCCAACCTCTAAAATGCACTCCTATTTAGATAGTCACCAGTACTCACAGGCCATTTTTCACTTCTTTATCAAGTATTTTTGTCTTGTAATCACATTATCAAACCAGACCCTTTCATATTATTGCCTATCTTACAGAAGAAATAGCCTAGGTAATATGTCTGTCATTTAAGCAGTATAGGCTTCTCATAGAGAAGCACTTAGGCATTTGTGGTAGTTTTAGGCTGTGCTCAGAAAAATTTTCCACAGATCCTGAACAGAAAGTGATAGAATGTAAATAAATCATCGTTGTATGGAAAAAGGAAAATAATTATAAGGTCTAAATAATCCCACTGGTCTGATTACCAGCATAAAGTTAGGTCTGTAAACTAACTTTCTCTCTTTTCTCTTCCTTTGCTCTGGCAGATGCTAGCTGGCTCTTGCTTAGCTGCTGCTGACCTTGAATGCATTCTTATCGTGGTTAAGTGCAGACAGTAATTCACTGCTCTTCTTTCTCTTGTCCCATGTACAGGGGGGAGGGAAGGGAGCAGGGAGAGGTAGACCCCTGATTTTGTTCAGGAGTGTTCTTGTGTTGCTTATAAATTGTAAATATTGTGTATTCTGTACATATTCATTCCATTTACTCTTTTAGATTGTAGTTTTGCTTGTAAATAGAGCTTCATTCACTTCCAGCTGAGCTGGTCTGGCAATTTTGTGCTGGGGGGAATTTCAGCCCACCACAACATTAAACAACAGATCTTCACAGAATCATAGAATTGGAAGGGACCTCAAGGATCATCCAGTTCCAACCCCCCTCCATGGCCAGGGACACTACAGCTGGTTGCTCACAGCCACATCCAGCCTGGCTGCAAAATCCTCCACGGATGAGGCTTCCACCACCTCCCTGAGCAACCTGTGCCAGTGTCTCACCACCCTCATAGTGTAAAACTTCTTCCTAACATCCAATCTGAATCTCCCCATTTCTAGTTTTGCTCCATCCCCCCCAGTCCTATCACTACCTGACACCCTAGAAAGTCCCTCCCCAGCTTTCTTGTAGCCCCCTTCAGATCCTGGAAGGCCACAAGAAGGTCTCCTGGGAGCCTTCTCTTCCCCAGTTGAACAGCCCCAACTCTTTCATCCTGTCCTCACAGGAGAGGAGCTCCAGCCCTCTGCTCATCCTCGTGGCCCTTCCCAGCATAATACCATCTACTTGTTCCTGTGTTCTGATGACACCACACAAGTAGCCTCATTTCTCACACAGACTCTGTATTACTTAGTAAAATTATTTGCTCCTGCCTTCTTCACATCTATAAAATGAAAGAGAAGAAAAAGTATTATTGCCAGAGCAATCTTCAGTGACAGCAGCATCACAGGCATTTTATATCATCACCTCTCTAATCAGTTTACAGAAATTTTAAGCTGCTGTAATGTATCATTTAACTGAGTTGGATAATTGTAGCCTGGACTGTATCTCCTGTTATTTGTTGTGTTAGGTAAAGATGATTATATATGTTTAAGCTTTCCATTTTGTGTACACGTGTTTGATTTTAATGTTGTATACCACTGACTCCATCAGTTGCTTTTTATTTAGTGTCTTTTTTTTTTTTTTTTGCTCCACAGCCATAAACCAAACTACCCAAATAAGTAAACAGGTGAGCCCAGAAGGTTGTGTGACTATGTGACACCTGACAGCCCTCAGAGACTCATACTCCAAATGGTACATATATTTTTACTGTGAAAAGTACTGCCAGGCTTCTTGACTTTGAACAGCAGCACCCTCTTTGAAGAATATAGTTTGGGTTAGTTTTAGTTATACATAGTTTAGTTAAATATAGTTAGTTAGTTGGTTATAATTTGGGTTAGTTTTTTAATCTTTATTCAAGGTTTCAGCATTGAGAAAGATAAGGAAGAATGCTAAGGTGCATCACTCCTTTAGATAGTACCAAAGGGTTTTCAGGTAGCATTTGCTCCTATTTCTTTCTATGCTAATCTGCTTCAGGAAGGTATGGACTGATTCAGATTTTTGTGTGTGAGATCCTTCCCTCATTTGCAGCCTGGTGATCAGAATCAGAGAATCTCTAAGGCTGGAAAAGACTTTTAAGATCATCAAGTCCAATCGTAAACCAACTTCCACTAAGCCATGTAAGTGGGTAGATGAGGGCAGAGCAGTGGGTGTCATATATCTTGACTACAGTAAGGCTTTTGAGATAGTCTCCCATAACATCCTCATAGAAAAGCTCAGGAGATGTGGCACAGATGGCTGTCAGTGAGGTGGATTGCAAACTGGCTCCACAAGAGAGTTCAGAGGGTTGTCATCAGTGGCACAGAGTCAGCTTGGAGGCCTGTGGTCAGTGGTGTCCCCCAGGGGTCAGTACTGGGTCCAGATTTGTTCAATATCTTTATCAATGACCTGGCTGAGGGCATTGAGAGGACCCTCAGCAAGTTCTGATGATACAAAACTGGGGGGTGGCTGACACCTGTCAGGCTGTGCTGCCAGCCAGTGTGACCTGGACAGGCTGAGAGCTGGCTGCAGGCAAACCTCAGGAAGGTCAAGAAGGACAAGTGCAGGGTCCTGCATCTGGGGAGGAATAACAACAGGCACCAGGACAGGTTAGAGGCTGCCCTGCTGGAAAGCAGCTCCACAGAGAAAGACCTTGGAGTGTTGGTGGGCAGCAAGTTCTGCATGGAACAACAATGTGCTCTTGTGGCCAAGAGAGCCAATGGGGTGTATCAAGAAAGGTGTGTCCAGCAGGGCTAGGGAAGTTCTTCTCCCCCTCTACTCTGCCCCGCTGACCTCCAATGCTATGTCCAGTTTTGGGCTCCTCAGGTCAAGAGAGACAGAGACCTGCTGGAGAGAGTCCAAGGGAGAGCCAGGAGGATGCTTAGGGGACTTGAGCATCTCCCCTGTGAAGAGAGACTGAGAGCCCTGGGGCTGTTTAGTCTGGAGAAGGCTGAGAGGGATCTGATCAATGTCTCTCAAGAGCTGAGGGGTGGGTGTCAAGTGCAGGGGGCCAGGCTCTTCTGGGTGGTGCACAGTGATAAGCCAAGGAACAATGGAGACAAACTTGAACAGAGAAGGTTTCAGCTCAACTTGAGGCGAAACTTCTTTGCAGTGAGGGTGACAGAGCCCTGGAGCAGGCTGCCCAGAGAGGTTGTGGAGTCTCCTTCTCAGGACACATTCCAAACTCAGCTGGATGCATTCCTGTGCAGACTCCCCTGGGTGATGCTGCTCTGGCAGGGGGGGTTGGACCTGATGATCTCTGGAGGTCCCTTCCAACCTCTGATATACTGTGAGACTGTGATATCCTGAAGCACCACATCCACAGCTTCTTGAACACCTCCAGGGATGGCAACACCACCACCTCCCTGGGCAACCCAGGTTCCCTGTAATCTAAGTGGAGGATCCCAACTTCAGATGTCACTGTGGAGAGTATTTTCAAGCTAGAAACACTTTCCGTCTGGCTAGAACAAACATAAAAGACAAGGAACCCCCTCCAGACTTTACACAGAATCACAGAATGCCAGGGGCTGGAAGGGACCTAGAGAGCTCATCCAGTCCAACAATCCCTGCCAGAGCAGGAGCACCCAGAGCAGATCACACAGGAACACATCCAAGCAGCTCTTGAATATCTCCAGAGAGGGAGACTCCACCACCTCCCTGGGCAGCCTGTTCCAATGCTTCACCACTCTCTCAGTAATGAAGTTTTTCCTAATGTCCAATCTAAACCTGCCTAGGCACAACTTAAACCCATTTCCTCTTGTCCTGTCAGTAGTAACTTGGGAGAGGAGACCAGTCCCAGAAGAATCATGCTGCTGCTGCTGCACCAAAGAGATTAAGGACTAGTCCTCATTTCAATCTTCTTCTGCTAGCCAGGATCAACGTTCCCCTATCAGCTACAGACCTCTTCACATGATGGAGCTGAAGAGAGTCATATCTCCTCAGTTCATTAATTGTAAACAACAACCTCCCAGAGACTGTAAGGGTGCCTTTGGGAAAAGTATCTAACCTGGAATTCTCTGACCTCTGCATGCTTTCAACATGTCCTGTACAAACAGAGCAACTACAGGAACTGACTGATGTACAGCGTGGTACTGATGTTCCCTTCTACTTTGGGAGTCTTGTGCTCTCAGGCCCTTTTATTTCATTACCTAGCAGAGGACTAAGAGCTATTTTTGATCCCTGCATTAGGCCAGATGAAATTTTCCCACTATGAATCAGAACCAACCTCAAGATTTTATTTCTCTGACCTGAGTGTGCCTTCACAAAACACATCTCCAACACTGGCTCAAGAATTTATGTCTTCAATGACATCCTCATTCTTCCTGTTCAAGGTTTGACCTAGCAGACACTGAAACCCCAGGGCTCATTTCAGAAGGCATGAGTGCACTGACAGGAACACAGTGCAGACAAATCCACCTTTTGGCATTCCTTTTAGCCATGCTCAAGCCCTGGTTTTAGGTTCCCTGTAATCTAAGTGGAGGATCCCAACTTTAGATGTCATTGTGGAGGGTATTTTCAAGCTAGAAACACTTTCCATCTGGCTAGGACAAACATAAAAAGACAAGGAACCCCCTCCAGACTTTACACAGAATCACAAAACATCAAGGGGTGGAAGGGACCTCGAAAGCTCATCCAGTCCAACAATCCCTGCCAGAGCAGGAGCACCTAGAGCAGATCACACAGGAACATATCCAAGCAGCTCTTGAATAGCTCCAGACAGGGAGACTCCACAAACCCCCTTGGCTGCCTCTTCCAGTCTTCTGTCACTCTCACAGGGATAAGATTCTTCCTCCTGTTTCCATGGAACTTCCTATGCCTCAGCTTCCACCACTGCCCCTTGTGCTGGCATTGGGCATCACCCAGTAGAGCCTGGCTCCAGCCTCTGGGCACTCCCCCTGCACATCTTTATCACCAGCAATGAGGTCACCTCTCAGGCTCCTCCTCTCCAAGCTACAGAGCCCTCAGCTCCCTCAGGCTCTCCTCATAAGGAAGATGTTCCACTCCCTGAATCATCTTTGTGTCTCTGTGCTTGTCTCTTTCAAGCAGTTCCCTGAGGTCCTTCTTGAACTGAGGGGCCCAGAACTGGACACACTTTGACTACCTGTTACAGAATTGCCTTTTTCCAGCGGTTAGCAGCAGAACCTTTCTTTAAAGCTGTTACCAGCTCTCAGCACTGGCACTGTGCCTGGCACAGGTCACCATTACATCAGCCTGGGCAGCCTTACTCTCTCCCCCAACACTGTACACCTAGGGCATCAGAGAACAACTAATATACATCATATCTTCAGCAGATCCCCATCTCCTCCCTTGGTTCAAGTAGTGATTTCACTCAAAGCCATAAAAACAAGGCAATAGTCTGCCCTAGATCAAGAACTACATGTGAAAAAGAAAGAGTTAATACTTGTGAGATGGTTTAAGGTCTCAGTCAGGAACAATCTACTTTGCAAAACTGTAAGAATTTACTTAGCCCAGATGCAGTACATTTCTCTGGCCAGATGTGCTCTAGGGATCAGGCTATGGCTGCTGCCTAATCATAAGAATCATCCTCTTCCAGGGAGTGAAAAACTCCATCTTAGCTCCCCAGTTTCTCTTTAAGAAGAAGCCTAAAGGGACTTCAAATGAAAGCAATTCTACTACTTAAAAGAAACTCAGTTGAAACACTCCAGAAAAGCAGATTGACTAGAAACTAAGTTGCTAGAGTCATAGAATCACAGAAGCATTCAAGTTGGAAAAGACCCTCAGGATCACCAAGTCCAACCCAGAACCCTACTCTACAAGGTTCACTCATAAACCATAGCCCCAAGTACCACATCCAAACCAACTTGAAACACAGCCAGGCTTGGTGACCTCCCAGGGCAGCACATTCCAATGCCTGACCACTCTTAAACCTACAAGGTTAACAGCAATACTTTGTTAAAACAGTTGCTATGAAATATTTTCACTATGGGAGTGTGGGAGAATCTCTCTAGGGAGTCATTTCTAACATAAGTCAGGTAAGCCTGAATAATTACAAGTGCATGGTGAGAGATGAATGTGGTAGAGCTCCAGGTAACTAACCTCAGATTTCTATATGGCCACCTTGACTTGACCTGCAGAAACCACCTTTGCAGCATTCCTTATTTTTATTGCAGTTCTAGATCGGGTAACAATATCAAAGCCTTACCATTCTATCAGCTGACTAACATCTGCTCATTTGCCACAATAAACAAATTGCACAAGGACAATGTAATGTCTTGTGGGGTAGCTCAGCTAGTGGCTGTCCTGAAAACCACTTACCAGACTTATTGGTTACTTGCTAGCAGGAAAATATTGAGGGGTGTTTATTGAAGCCCTAGTACCCATTTGATTGGTTCATTTTTATAAATGGAGGCCCATCTCTCTCTGTATTTCTGTAATACAGGAACTTTACTATTCCACAAAGAGTCTCATTGAAGTGACTGACATCATTGTCATAATGGAAACCCTTGCATGGTCCAGGTATTGTCTTCTCAGTTGCTAAGAAGATTCTAATTTAAAAAAAAAAAAAAAAGCACACTTGATTTGAGGTTAAAAAAAAAAAACACAGAAAGTCAAATGGAAATTTCTAGGTGCACTCTATTCCACAGATCTTCCAAATACTCACTGTACCTGGACTTCAGCAAGGCTTTTGACACTGTCCCCCACAGCAAACTCCTGGCCAAGCTGTCAGCCTGCGGCCTGGACAGCAGCACTCTGTGCTGGGTTAGGAACTGGCTGGAGGGCAGAGCCCAGAGAGTGGTGGTGAATGGTGCCACATCCAGCTGGCAGCCTGTCACTAGTGGTGTCCCCCAGGGATCAGTGCTGGGCCCCATCCTGTTCAATATCTTTATTGATGATCTGGATGAGGGGATTGAGTCCATCATCAGTAAATTTGCAGATGACACCAAGCTGGGAGCAGGTGTTGATCTGTTAGAAGGTAGAAGGGCTCTGCAGAGGGACCTTGACAGGCTGGACAGATGGGCAGAGTCCAACAGGATGGCATTCAACAAATCCAAGTGCCGGGTGCTGCACTTCGGCCACAACAACCCCATGCAGAGCTACAGGCTGGGGTCAGAGTGGCTGGAGAGCAGCCAGGTGGAAAGGGACCTGGGGGTACTGGTTGACAGGCGCCTGAACATGAGCCAGCAGTGTGCCCAGGTGGCCAAGAGAGCCAATGGCATCCTGGCCTGCATCAGGCATGGTGTGGCCAGCAGGAGCAGGGAGGTCATTGTACCCCTGTACACAGCACTGGTTAGGCCACACCTTGAGTCCTGTGTCCAGTTCTGGGCCCCTCAGTTTAGGAAAGATGTTGAATTGCTGGAGCATGTCCAGAGAAGGGCAACGAGGCTGGTGAGAGGCTGAGGGAGCTGGGACTGTTTAGCCTGGAGAAGAGGAGGCTCAGGGGTGACCTCATTGCTCTCTACAACTACCTGAAGGGAGGTTGTAGCCAGGTGGGGGTTGGTCTCTTCTCCCAGGCAACCAGCACCAGAACAAGAGGACACAGTCTCAAGTTGCGCCAGGGGAGGTTTAGGCTGGAGGTGAGGAGAAAGTTCTTCACAGAGAGAGTGGTTGGCCATTGGAATGTGCTGCCCAGGGAGGTGGTGGAGTCACCATCCCTGGAGGTGTTCAAGAGGGGATTGGACGTGGCACTTGGTGCCATGGTTTAGATAGTCATGAGGTTTAGGGTGACAAGTTGGACTCGATGATCTTTGAGGTCTCTTCCAGCCTTCTTGATTCTATGATTCTATGATTCTATGATTCTGTGATTCTATGATTCTGTGATTCTATGATTCTTCATACATGGTACGGGATCTACTGATTTTAGGTTTGGGTCTCTAAACGCTCTTGATAAAGCTCCTCTGCAGCACATGATTATTGTTTGTTTTTTTTTTCACTGGTACAAGGCATATACTCATGTTAAAAATAAAGAAGTGCATTCTCTTATTTTAAAGTTCTATATTTGATAATATTAATTGTATGTAGCAGTGTTCATTCCTTATGCAGTGAAAAATGCAGCTGATGAGACTCAACATCTCCCTGTTTAAATGATGTTAGTGTTCATTCCTTGTGCAGTGAAAAACTCAGCTGATGGAACTCATCACCTCCCTGTTTAAATGCTGTTAGTGGTCACTCCTCATGCAGTGAAAAATGCAGCTGATGGGACTCAACATCTCCTTGTTTAAATGCTGTTATGGCATTTTTTAAAGCTCTAGTGATGTGTAGAAAATTTGATCCAAAAAATTGTAGGAAAAGGTAATTAAAAAATTGTAGGAAAAGATAATTAAAAATTGAGGCCATAGACATCTTCTGTCTTTTGTGGACCAAAAGCTTTGGAAACAATGCCCCCTTGATGAAATCCTCTGATTTTCTGCTATCTAATGGCAACTACTTTTAGAAATCCTTTATTTCTGAATTATCACTTGGCTTCATATCTATCATTCCTTGTCTCCCTTGGCTTGATGAAGGTAACAGATCAAGGCTCTATGCTGTCAGTTGTTGAGTTTAGTCAAGGTGGAGAAAATAGTGTCAGTCCTGATAGCAATCCACTGAGCTAAGCAGCAAAGAGGTTCTGTTTTCACAAATCTATCCTGAATGACTTTGCTGCCTTCACAGTTCCCAAGCTGAGCAAGGTTAAGCTCAGCCTGTACTTGACTGGAAATCCTTCAAGAAGAACAGAGTGCCATGGAAAGCAGTGCTGGACCCTTCTGACCCATGAAATACATTCCCCAGCCAGTTGCTAGGAGGCAGTGTGCAGTTTGAGGTGTCTCTAACAGACCTGATGTGTATTCCCTACTCTCAAATTTTTGTGTATCTGCTAACCACTTGCCAGCTATTATCCCAGAACTGGGAAAGCAAAGTGATGCCTAATTGGGAAATTCACTGCTTTAACCATGACAGTGGGCACCATGTAGTCTTAAAATATGTAGGTGCAGATATAATCATGGAGAGAAGGCAGGATCAAGCAGTCTCATCCCATCTGACAGCAGCTATCAGAAATTCTATGAAACCTGACATAACCTCTTTGTGTCATATACTTGTGATAGTGTCAGAATAAAACTGAAGCTTTAAGACTCTCTAGTGCCCTGGGAAAAAAAACAACCAAACAAAAAAACTCCAACCAAAACCAAACAAAAAACCCCAACCAAAACCAAGCAGAAAGTCTCTGCAGCTGTTGAGTTTTATGCTGGTGGAAGCCATTTGTTTAGTTAAAGCTTAAGGTGTTTCCATTCAAAACACAGGCTGAGGAGTCCAGATCCAAATCAGCCCTGGCGTAACCAGCAAAATGTACCTTATTCTTTGGATTCATTAGTTGAAAGCCTGTTGAAGTCTCTCCATTGACCTCAGGGAGCTCTGGGCTGCACTTTTCATTGGGAGACTTCTTTGCTAATAAGCCCTTAGGGAGTAAGAGCATCTTTGCCAACAGGTCACTTCAGCAGGAGTCTAACTTGTTGAGGAAAGGGGGAAAAAATGACATAAAATCGTAGCACAGACACCCTAAAAAGTGGATTAGGTGCAGAACATTGAGGGAATATTGTTAACCTTTCAATCATAGAATCATAGAATCAGTCAGGGTTGGAAGGGACCACAAGGATCAGACAGTGCCAACCCCCTTGTCATGGGCAGGGACACCTCACACTACAGCAGGCTGGCCAGAGCCTCATCCAGCCTGGCCTTAAACATCTCCAGGCATGGGGCCTCAACCACCTCCCTGGACAACCCATTCCAGGCTCTCACCACTCTCATGGGGAAGAACTTCTTCCTCATGTCCAGCCTGAATCTCCCCACTCCCAGCTTTATTCCATCCCCCCTAGTCCTGTCACTATCTGAGATCCTAAAAAGTCCCTCTCCAGCTTTCTTGGAGCCCCCTTCAGATACTGGAAGGCCACAAGAAGGTCACCTCAGAGTCTTCTCTTCTCCAGACTGAACAGCCCCAACTCTCTCAGTCTGTCTCCAGAGCAGAGCAGCTCCAGCCCTCTGCTCATCCTTGTGGCCCTTCTCTGGACACCTTCCAGCATGTCCAGATCCCTCTTGTAATAGAGGCTCCAGAACTGGACACAGTACTCCAGGTGGGGTCTCAGCAGAGTGGGGCAGAGGGGGAGAATCCCCTCCCTGGCCCTGCTGGCCACACTTCTCTTGCTGCAGCCCAGGCTCTGCTTGGCTCTCTGGGCTGCAAGTGCTCACTGCTGGCTCCTGTTGAGCTTCTCATTCACCAGCACCCCCAAGTCCCTCTCCTCAGAGCTGCTCTCCAGCCAGTCCCTGCCCAGCCTGGATTTGTGCTTTAATAAATGAAAGCTCTAAGATTCAGCAGGTGTGGGTTTTGATCAGTTTTCTTAACAAGTACTTATGAGAATGGTAGAACCATGACTGCACTGACATCCAGGCAATGGGCCTTTGCTTCCTAATGTTTGGAGGTATTTTGCACAGTCTGGTAGCCAAAGAAATGAGAGGCAGATGTACCTTTGGGAAATTAAATTCTGGTGTATTGAAGAGTTTCAGGCAATCACAGAGGACAGGCAGCTGCATTTCTGTCATCACTATTTCTAGGGAAAATGGATTACTAACCAGGATTAGCTCTCTGTGAGCACATGGTCTCTTCCCTGAAATAAACTGTGCAGTGGCAGAAAAGTGAAACACAGCAAAAAAAATCTCAGAGAGACTGAGAGCCCTGGGGCTGTTCAGTCTGGAGAAGACTGAGAGGAGATCTCATCAATGTGTGTCAATATCTGAGGAGTGGGTGTCAAGGGGAGGGGGCCAGGCTCTTTTGGGTGGTGCACAGGAATAAACCAAGGAACAATGGAGACAAACTTGAACAGAGAAGGTTTCAGCTCAACATAAGGAGAAACTTCTTTACAGTGAGGGTGACAGAGCCCTGGAGCAGGCTGCCCAGGGGGGTTGTGGAGTCTCCTTCTCTGGAGACTTTCAAACCCACCTGGATGCATTCCTGTGCAGACTCCCCTGGGTGATGCTGCTCTGTCAGGGGGGTTGGACCTGATGATCTCTGGAGGTCCCTTCCAGCCTCTGACATACTGTGAGACTGTGATAAAGTCCTAGCAAGACTTTCTGCATTGCATCATCTAAATTTTATACTCAAATTAAGATTTTTTGGGGTGAAATAGCTGTGTACTGATGCATCTTGATTTTTAAATATGTGGAAAAAAGCAGCTATTGCATAAGTCTCTGGGGTGGGTTTGTCCTTACTTAGGAAAACAGAACAAGAGGGGCTGGTACATGCTGTGAGAGAGACACTCACACCCATGTTCTCTGCAGCACCGTGCTCCCTCCAACCATTGCTGGAGGTGGCCAGAGACCCATCTGGGAGGAGGGGTCAGCACCCCAGGCCAGACAAAGCAGTAACAAAAAGTAATCATTCCTACACATTCGTGGTGGGTTGTTTGGTTCATGTGCATTAGGTACAGGCACCCTGACAGCAAAGCATCACAGAAACACTCAGGTTGGAAAAGACCCTCAGCACCACTGAGTCCAACCCTGAACCCTACTCTACAAGGCTCATCCCTAAACCATAGCCCCAAGCACCACATTCAAACCACCTTGAAACACAGCCAGCCTTGGGGACTCCACCACCTCCCTGGGCAGCACATTCCAATCCCTGACCACTCTTGCCCTGAAAAAATGTTTCCTACTGTCCAGTCTAAAGGAAGGCTGTCATTCAAAAGGATTCCTGTGTATCCATGGAAGAAGGAACCAAGTCCAATGGTGATGAAAGACCTTTCCCAGAGAGTGCTGCCATGAGCCCTGGCAGAGGATCTTCTGTAGGGCAAGGGCACCTGGCCAGGGTATATATTACATCACACACGAGAGTCTCTGATTTTGAGTCAGCTGGTTCAGGCAGAAGTAAGTCAGAGCACTGTGCAGCAGTAATTGCTAGCTGAGGCACTAGTTAGAACAAACTCACACAGCTTCCCAGGGTCTTTGCACTGCTGAATCCATTTGCAGCAGCAAGTCCTCCGTCACTCTGGGCAGGGGCAGCAGTGGGCCCTGAGCTGGCACTGAGTTCTAAAGGCTCTCAGCACGAGGGGCCACAAGGCCACTCTTCAGGAAGGAAAGAAGAAACTTGTGTTGTTTCTAGGAGTGTATGGCTGGGGAGAAAAAATAAAACAGAACTGTAATTTTCTCATTCTATATAGAGATGATAAACAATGTGCTGTAATAATAAGAGCTTTCCTGTGCAAGGAAGACACTCTAGTGAAGCATGAAGTGTTGTTTGGGGTTTTTTATGTTCCCTGGAGCAATCTGTGAAAAGGATTTCTGCTCCTCCTCCTTGTACAATTTCCACTCCTAAGACAGTGATCACTGAGACCAACAATTTGCATCTTTTTCTGGCATGGTCCTAAGACCCAGAAGTGCATGGAGAGGTTAACTCTTCTGTGGTGGGTTGAAATTACCCCCAACTAATTTGGAGAAACTACCCCCCAAAAAAGAAAAACTTTTGCCAGGCTAGCTGAGAAGGTTTTGGAAGCAAATGAAGCTCTATTTACAAGCAACCCAAAACCTAGAAATATGGAATGCAATGAATATGTACCAAATATACATTGCACAGGTACAATACAGAGATATTTACAATTTAGAAACAACACAGAAACTCCTTAGACCCCCCTGGAGGGATCCAGGGGACTGTTCACCTCCTCCCCCACTCCCTCTCCTTCCTGTTACCTCACACAGGAGTCACAACAGAGATCCCCTGGCAAGGCCACAGGAGAGAGAGAAGTTGCAAGCAGAAGTGACAGAAGAAGAAAAGAGAGCAAGAATTCTTTCTGCTTCTGCTCTATATCCCATTAGCAACCCAATGAATTCTATAAACCTTAGCATCATTTTCCTTTTGCATCCAATGGTAATTGATTTTGCTTTCAGTCTCCACAGTCAGGATCTAGGCTGAAGTTCCCCCTTCAGACTGTGACACTCTTCTCAAGGAACTTTTGGCATATTCATAGAATCATAGAATCAGTCAGGGTTGGAAGGCACCACAAGGCTCATCCAGTTCCAACCCCCCTGCCATGGGCAAGGACACCTCACACTACAGCAGCCTGGCCAGAGCCTCATCCAGCCTGGCCTTAAACACCTCCAGGCATGGGGCCTCAACCACCTCCCTGGACAACCCATTCCAGGCTCTCACCACTCTCATGGGGAAGAACTTCTTCCTCATGTCCAGCCTGAATCTCCTCACTTCCAGCTTTATTCCATTCCCCCCACTCCTATCACTACCTGAGATCCTAAAAAGTCCCTCCCCAGCTTTCTTGTAGCCCCCTTCAGATACTGGAAGGCCACAAGAATGTCACCTCAGAGTCTTCTCTTCTCCAGACTGAACAGCCCCAACTCTCTCAGTCTGTCCTCATAGGAGAGGTGCTCCAGCCCTCTGCTCATCCTCGTGGCCCTTCTCTGGACACCTTCCAGCACCTCCAGATCCTTCTTGTAATAGGAGCTCCAGAACTGGACCCAGAGCTCCAGGTGGGGTCTCACCAGAGTTGAGCAGAGGGGGAGAATCCCCTCCCTGGCCCTGCTGGCCACACTTCTCTTGCTGCAGCCCAGGCTCTGCTTGGCTTTCTGGGCTGCAAGTGCTCACTGCTGGCTCCTGTTGAGCTTCTCATCCACCAGCACCCCCAAGTCCCTCTCCTCAGGGCTGCTCTCCAGCCAGTCCCTGCCCAGCCTGGATTTGTGCTTGTCCAGGAGTTTCACATGCTCTCTCCCATAGCTCAAATGCATGTCTCATTCAAAGCCAGTGCTAGGTCATCAAAGTCCTCTTGTCTGCTGTTGTTTAGGTAAAGACAAGATTTTTAGGTATGTGTTATTGCTGGCTTGGATAAGCATTGCCTCAGTTTAAGGCTCTCTAATTCTTCATGAAGTAGTTGAAGAAAAACTCCACAGAAGATTGGATAGAATTAGAAAGTTTAAATGGAAATGCTATTCCTAAACTACATGCTGTAGTGCAAAGCATGTAAGATACAAAGAAATCCATAGGCCATGGTTGTCTGAGAACCTCCTTGGACCAAAGTTGCCCCAACCTCACCAAACCAGGCCAAAATCCAAGCTTCAAATGCATGCCCCCTATACCCCCCCAATACCTCCCTGCTACTGCCTCCCCAGACCAGGCTCAAAATGACACAGCTAGAAATTCAGCTTTGCCCAGGCTGCTAGGAGGCTGCTCATGGCCAAAAGCCTCCCCTGTACCAAACAGGAGGTAAGGGAGCCGCACTGGGAAGGGAGCAGGGAGAGGAGAAGGGGAAGAGGCAGCTTGTGCTGTCCCCTTGTAAAGGCTCGATGCAGGCATTCTGGGAATGAAATAACACAACTTACACTTTCCAGTCCACCTCCTGGCCCTATCTAGCCTCTGGAGGCCTGTTCTCTATGTTTTCATAAAGGCATTACAGGCATCAGTAACATTCTGAACCAGCTGGGTACAATTTGCTGATTTAGTTTCTTTTAACATGGTGATGACCTAATTTCTAACAAGGAATTTCAAAGCAGCCATGGTTCAGTGAGAGTTTATTTCATTATTTTTTTAAATCATTTTTAATTCTCTGAATCTCTGAATCTCTAGTTAGATGTCTGTGCAGGTTCAGTGAGACTTTATTTCATTTTTTTTAATAATTTTTAATTCTCTGAATCTCTGAATCTCTATTTAGATGTCTGTGCAGATTCAGTGAGAGTTTATTTCATTTTTTAAATAATTTTTAATTCTCTGAATCTCTGAATCTCTAGTTAGATGTCTGTGCAGGTTCAGTGAGACTTTATTTCATTTTTTTTTAAATCATTTTTAATTCTCTGAATCTCTGAATCTCTAGTTAGATGTCTGTGCAGGTTCAGTGAGAGTTTATTTCATTTTTTTAATCATTTTTAATTCTCTGAATCTCTAGTTAGATATCTGTGCAGCTTTCTAGACCAATTTTCCCCAGGTCTGCAGGCTGTAAATGAGTGTAGGGCTTGACAACATGGAGGTGAAACAACTTGAACCTTGGGTGAAAATATGATTTGATTCTGTCTCATGTATTCATTTAAGGATAAGGTATTCCTAAGACTAGGTCTATGAGAGAAATTCTGAGGTGCTCCTGCTTAAAAAAAAAAAAAAAAGATTTGCAAAAATTAACATCTGTTGACATTTTTTTTTTTTCTCCAAAACTTGAAGTGCTGCTAAATGTCTTGGCTAAGCCCAGTGTCAGCAGGTCAGAGGGATTTTGTAGATGCACTGAATGTTCTTCTCTGTCTGAATGGTCTCATACTGGTTTAGTTCTGTAATAAAGGTGCAAGAGCAAGTGCTGCTCACCCTGTGTGCTGGGAATGCTCCAGAACTGAACACAGCAAGACTCTTTCCAGTGCTCATGTTGTAGGAGCTCAGGCTACCCAAGCTACTTTCCTCATTGCTTTTCTGAATGTTCTTGTTTGCTGCATATGTCTGTGTAACTGTGGGTGGGAGCAGTATCTCTCTGGAGATACTCAGGAGCTGCCTGGCTGTGTTCCTGTGGGATCTGCTCTAGGTGCTCCTGCTCTGGCGGGGGGGTTGGACTGGATGAGCTTTGGAGGTCCCTCCCAGTCCCTAACATTCTGTGATGCTGTGATTCAAAACAACCACATTTTCTGAGGTCACCAAAGCCAATCAGTTACATGACTCTTCCTTGCCCAAGACTTACATGACATCCTTCTCAAACCCACCCCTCACTAAGGACAATGCAATCATACTTTTACATTGCCTCTGGCAGGTCAGAAATGCCCAAGATCCATTTCTGAGTGCTCACACCAGCCTCAGAGACCTGAGTTTCACCTGCCCAACAATCCCACCTGATGCTGCTGATCCCAACAGAACATGTTGGGACCACACCTGGCATTGAGTGCACCCTCAGCAGGTTTGCTGATGACACCAAGCTGTGTGGTGCAGCAGACAGGCTGGAGGGAAGGGATCCATCCAGAGGGACCTGGACAGGCTGGAGAGCTGGGCACAAGCCAACCTCAGGAGGTTCAACAAGACCAAGTGCAAGGTCCTGCAGCTGGATGGAGGCAATCCCAAGCACAAATCCAGGCTGGGCAGGGACTGGCTGGAGAGCAGCTCTGAGGAGAGGGACTTGGGGGTGCTGGTGGATGAGAAGCTCAACAGGAGCCAACAGTGACCACTTGCAGCCCAGAAAGCCAAGCAGAGCCTGGGCTGCAGCAAGAGAAGTGTGGCCAGCAGGGCCAGGGAAGGGATTCTCCCCCTCTGCTCCACTCTGCTGAGACCCCACCTGGAGTACTGCATCCAGTTCTGGAGCCCCTGTTACAGGAAGGATCTGGAGCTGCTGGAAGGTGTCCAGAGAAGGGCCAGGATGGTGAGCAGAGGGCTGGAGCTGCTCTGCTCTGGAGACAGACTGAGAGAGTTGGGGCTGTTCAGTCTGAAGAAGAGAAGGCTCTGAGGTGACCTTCTTGTGGCCTTCCAGTATCTGAAGGGGGCTCCAAGAAAGCTGTGGAGGGACTTTTGAGGGTGTCAGGGAGTGATAGGACTAGGGGGAATGGAGCAAAACTAGAAATGGGTAGATTCAGATTGGATGTGAGGAAGAAGTTCTTCCCCATGAGAGTGGTGAGACAGTGGAAGAGGTTGCCCAGGGAGGTGGTGGAAGCCTCATCCGTGGAGGTTTTTGCAGCCAGGCTGGATGTGGCTGTGAGCAACCTGCTGTAGTGTGAGGTGTCCCTGCCCATGGCAGGGGGGTTGGAACTGGATGATTCTTGAGGTCCCTTCCAACCCTGACAATTCTATGATTCTATGATGCTAGCTGTGTGCAGCTCTGGAGCCCTCAACACAGGAAGGACATGGACCTGATGGAGCAGGTCCAGAGGAGGGCCATGAAAATGCTCAGGGGGTTGGAGCAGCTCTGCTATGAGGACAGGCTGAGGGAGCTGGGGGTGTTCAGCATGGAGAAGAGGAGGTTCCAGGGAGACCTAAGAGCAGCCTGCCAGGACCTGAAGGGGGCTACAGGAAGGCTGCAGAGAGACTGTTTGCAGGGACAGGATGAGGGACAATGGCTTCAAACTAGAGCAGAGCAGATTGAGATTGGATGTTAGGAACAAGTTCTTTCCTATGAGGGTGTTGGAACACTGGAACAGGTTGCCCAGGGATGTGGTTGAGGCTCCTTCTTTGGAGATATTGAAGGTGAGGCTGGAGGAGGCCCTGGGCAGCCTGATCTAGTTGGGGATGTCCCTGCTGACTGCAGGGAGGTCGGACTGGATGAACTTTGGGGGTCCCTTCCGGCCTGGACCATTCTATGATTCTGTGATTTTTCATTGTGCTGCTTCAACTAAATTGAAAAGTTGAAGGCTTTTCCTTCAAGAGCAAGAAGTGGCTAAAGGGGAAGATAATGGATATTTGTTCTGTAAGTTAATGATCAAGTTCAAAAGATTGAATTATAAAGTGAAATATCCTTAAAAGAACTTCAAGGATCTCAGATGGTTTTGAAATCCAAAACATCAAGCCCCCCAACATTTGAACTGCCCAGAGCCCTGGTAGCAATTCACAGTCAGGAGATTGATTTCCCTGTCCATTTTAACTCTGTTGTTGTTGTAGTTTTACTTGAGTTTACCTGAAAATAGAAATACACAACATCAAGAGCAGAGCTGTCACTCTGTTCCTCTTTTGTTTGTGTCTGTTTTCCTTGTTGCTAGACAACCTATTATTTTTTAGCTGATTTCCCATAAAAAAACACCACTACAGCAGATAATATTAGAGAGAGTAAAATAATGTTCTGTCTCTTTAGTCCTAATAATGGGAAAGTATTTGTCTGGATAAGGTCACAGTTGCTTCTAAGTATAAATTACTTAATTGTTTTCAGTAGGGCTGTTGTGAGCTGCAGGGCTAGGCCATCTAATCTAAAGCAGAACTCTCTGTCTTTGAAGGAATGTTTCTGGGGTCAATCATTGCAGGCTACAAGGACTACCAGGTCCCCAAAGGCTGGGTAGCTTGGGTTTGAGGAATACTTTTAATTCTGTTTTTGAAGGGAACATGGATAATAATGAAACAACATTTTCACAGAATCACAGCATGTTAGGGGCTGGGAGGAACCTCCAAAGCTCATCCAATCCAACCCCCCTGCCACAGCAGGAGCACCTACAGCAGATCACACAGGAACACAGCCAGGTGGGTTTGGAATATCTCCAGAGAGGGAGACTCCACAACTCCCCTGGGCAGTCTCTTCCAGTGTTCCTTAACCCTCACAGGGAAAAAAAAAATCTCCTCATGTTTCCTATGCCTGACATTGTTTTCTATGACCATATCCTTTTAATTCTTTATATTGTTTAGGCAGAGACAACCCAAACGTGGTCTTCACAAGAGTTGAATGCACCAGTTGCAAGCATAGTTTGTGAGATGTTTACTAACAGCCTGGTTGGGTTCTATTTTAATAAAAATTATTTTGCCCTATTTGCATTATCCTTGTGGTCGCAAATAGAAGGAAATTTATCATTTCAGTGCTGTGTTTTCACTGGAAAGAGGGGGGAACGTGTCTCCCCATTAGTGCCACCTGTGCCTGATGCAGTTGGAACCATCTTGCTGTGCCCTCACAGGGGCAGCTCCATCTTCCTAGATAGATAAAAATAACTTTAATTCCTTCTGAGTTTGTGTATGCCTTGAATGTGGATGGCCAAGCCTGTGGGCAGGGCTTTGCAATGAGCTCTCCCCCTACATAAACACTCAGTGACCAATCCAGAGCTTGAGGCTACTTCAGTCTTGTCCCTGTTTAACAACAAATTGTACTCAAGATGGTTTTTCAATTGACCGCTCTGTGGACAGTCTAACCTGTCCTTTAATCTGGCCTGCATCAGCTAACATTTGTGGGGAAACAAAGCCCTGTCTCTCCCCAGATCTTGTGCCTGTGCACAGAGAAAAATCTGCAGCAGGCTGCATTAGTTACAGTGCAACCAAGGATTCTCTGGGAGGGCAGAAAAGAGCTTGCCCTTATGTGAACTATGCATGAGATGCCTTTAATTCCCTGTGGGTAGCTTTCAGAGTGACATAAACTGAGGGAAGAGAGAATTACAGCATGAGTTTATGTAAGTTTTAGGTGCACATTTGAAATCATTAATGAATTGATTTTTTTACATTATCCCTTTTATTAGGCAACTGCATGCAGCAGTCCTAAGATAAGCAAATGTCAATAGTGCAAGAGTAAATTCAGTGTGCCCCACATGCTAATAACCACTTATCCAAAACACAAAGCAAAAGCAGGGGTGGATTCCAGGGTAGGTTGGTTGGTTGGTTGGTTGGGGTTTTGTTGGGTTTTATTTTTTTTTTTCAGATTTTCCCCTGGAAAGCTTAAGTAATCCTCTTGGGGAAAAAAACCCAACAACAAAAAAAGAGGGCTTGCATAGGAACTTTTTCAAGGGCAAGCAGTAGGCATACACAAACCTACACCTGCAAAGGCAGTGTGATACTTACCCTGCTTTGCCTTGTTGCAGCCTCTGTGCTGAGGGCAGCTGCTGGCCACCTGCAGAGTGCAGGATTCCTCAGCTGACCAACTCCTTAGCTGCCTAGAGCAAAATAATCACATCTTGTGGGTGCCCAGAACAACATCCTCATGTTGGCACCCTGGGATTGGAACATGCTGCAGAAGCCACCTCCTTGACATGCTGGCAACTCTCATTGGGAAAAGACTGGAGCTTATAGATGTGGTTGGGTTTCACTGGTTAAGGGATTGATAACAAAGAGAATAGAAACAGCCACTCTGAGCAAGAGTTACCCTTTGGTTAGGGACCTCCTATGAGGACAGACTGAGAGAGTTGGGACTGTTCAGTCTGGAGAAAAGAAGGCTCCGAGGTGACCTTCTTGTGGCCTTCCAGGATCTGAAGGGGGCTACAAGAAAGCTGGGGAGGGACTTTTTAGAATCTCAGGTAGTGACAGGACTGGGGGGAATGGAACAAAGCTGGAAGTGGGGAGATTCAGACTGGACATGAGGAAGAAGTTCTTCCCCATGAGAGTGGTGAGAGTCTGGAATGGGTTGTCCAGGGAGGTGGTTGAGGCCCCATCCCTGGAGGTAAGGCCAGGCTGGATGAGGCTGTGGGCAGCCTGCTGTAGTGTGAGGTGTCCCTGCCCATGGCAGGGGGGTTGGAACTGGATGGTCCTTGTGGTCCCTTCCAACCCTGACTGATTCTATGATTCTATGACCTAGGTTAAGAACAGATTGGGGGGTTAGGGCTGCTAGGGACTTCTGCTTCTGTCAGTGAGCTACTTGTAGCTGGGGCTTTGGTGCAGGGATGCTGCTAGGGATCTGCTCCGGACTTCTGTTAGCTGCTTCCTCTGTTCAGGGCTTCCAGGACTTCTGCTGTTAAGGACACTGAGACTCTGTCATGTTGGGGATTCTACAATGCAGCAATAAAGGACTTGTGGGAGGCCTTCTGAGATTCTCTGCTCTCTGCATTTCTGGAATCTCCTTGCTACATGGCAACAGGGCTCCTGCCTTCATTCCTTACCCACTGGCCCCCGAACTGGGGAAGAACAACCTTGCCTCAGAACCATTCTGCCTAGCTCCAGCAGAACATGGCCTGTGGTAGTCTCTTTTGCTGAGTGTGTAGGGAAAGTAGGAACAGAAATAAATATTTAAATAAGTCCTTGAAACCTCTCTGCTTACCATTGATTTTTCAAGTAGCTTCCTTGCAAATGCTTGTTAGGTGTTTGCACAAGGATGTTTGGATCTCTTTCCTTGTCTCTGTCTTGAACCATGCTCTGTCTTTGCCCTCTGCCTCTATTTGATTGGTCCTTCCATCTCTCAGGCTTGGAGCTTGTTTTTCTGACACACGATAGTAAATTTAAATGTGGGAGCATCTATGATTTCATGTCATTCTGCTTTCAGTGCTCAGCAAGACTCATACAAAGAGTTCTGGCTTTACGGTTTGCTCTCAATCGTTTCATCTGCTGCGTGTTTAAATCAGACCTCAGCATGGCTCCAGTCCTTAGCAGGCAGTCCTGTTCCTCCAGTCAGGATGCCTATGTTGTATAAAACATGTGATGTTGGAAAGGTTTGTCAGTGTGCACAACAAGGAGGCAGCTAGGATGCCATCTATGGTTGTTTTGCTGTAGCTGATTATCTTCTACAGTAGCTACAACCTGATGAGTGCTGCTTAAGTGCCTCAAAGTGCACCTTCAGCATGCTGCAAGACATTTGTGTAAATGCAACTCCTGTCATTATCAGCTGGATAAAAATCTACTGCATGATGCACTCTTGGCAGGATACATTCACTGGGGGTTTATAACTGTATTCTAAAAGACCAAGAATTTATATGTAGGTAATGTAGAATATATAATGGGATGGATATCTCTTTTATTTTCTACCACAGAATCATGGTTTCATAGATTTGCCAGGGACCTCAAGGATCATCCAGTTCCAACCCCCCTGCCATGGGCAGGGACACCTCACACTACAGTAGGTTGCTCACAGCCACATCCAGCCTGGCTGCAAAAACCTCCAGGCATGAGGCTTCCACCACCTCCCTGGGCAACCTATTCCAGTGTCTCACCAGCCTCATGGGGAAGAACTTCTTCCTGACATCCAATCTGAATCTACCCATTCCTAGTTTTGCTCCATTCCCCCCAGTCCTATCACTCCCTGACACCCTCAAAAAATCCTTCCCCACCTTTCTTGTAGCCCCCTTCACATCCTGGAACACCATAATAAGGTCTCCTGGGAGCCTTCTCTTCTCCAGACTGCACAACCCCAACTCTCTCAGTCTGTCTCCAGAGCAGAGCAGCTCCAGCCCTCTGCTCATCCTCCTGGCCCTTCTCTGGACACCTTCCAGCACCTCCAGATCCTTCTTGCAACAGGGGCTCCAGAACTGGACACAATTCTCCATCTCACTTTAAATAAGAGTCCTCCAGCTCCTGTCACTACCTGATCGCCTAAAAAGTCCCTCCCCAGCTTTCTTGTAGTCCCCTTCAGATCCTGGAGGCCACAAGAAGGTCTCCTAGGAGCCTTCTCCAGACTGAACAGTCCCAACTCTCTCAGTCTGTCTCCATAGCAGAGGTTCTCCAGGCCTCTGCTCATCCTCATGGATGTTCCAGGGAAGTGAAATTTGGTCCTGTCCTGCACATCCTGCTGTCCAGGTTTCCAAGCAGAAAAGGCACAGTGTCTGGCTGAAATGCCTCACCAGCACGAGCCGCAGCAGCGCACGGATAAAGAGCAGCCCACCCCTCTGTGCCAGCTACTACTTAGTTGGGAAACTATGCAATGATTAAACAATGAAATTAAGCACATAGGACCTGGTACAGTTAAATATTTAAATGCCACTTTTCATAACAAATCATACTAATGCATAACTGTGAGTCTGACCTTGCTAGGGCAGCCTAGAACACTGCCAGCAAGCAAGGCGTCTGACTTTCTGCATTCCTCTGCACCTTCAGTTCAGATCTGTGCTCTCACCAACAGGCAGGGCTACCTCCGTGAGATCTTTATTATCAAGCAGCTTTCTTTATGTACGTTTACCAGGGGTACACCTTTCATTTTAAAGTGAAAGGCCTCTGCTTTTATATAAGCATAATCTGAAGCAAATCCATTGGCCTCAGCAGTGCTACAGGAAAGAATCATAGAATCATAGAATCAGTCAGGGTTGGAAGGGACCACAAGGATCAGCCAGTTCCAACCCCCCTGCCATGGCCAGGGACACCTCACACCACATCAGGCTGGTCAGAGCCTCATCCAGCCTGGCCTTAAACACCTCCAGGGATGGGGCCTCAACCACCTCCCTGGACAACCCATTCCAGGCTCTCACCACTCTCATGGGGAAGAACTTCTTCCTCACATCCAGTCTGAATCTCCCCACTTCCAGCTTTATTCCATTCCCCCCAGTCCTGTCACTACCTGAGATCCTAAAATGTGAGTCTGGTTTCCTGATGGCTGTTACTTAAAAGTTTCCTCATAGTATTTTTACTGCTACTTACCTTCCCTTTTAGAACAGCTCTGATGCCTTTTTTTCAGCAGTTACCTCACCAATTCACCTGCCATTCAGGTAAACTTTACAGTGGAAGGGTCACTCAGACATCCTTCAAGGAGAGTGGGTTACAGGCGGGAGGAAACCTCCAGCAGGAGGAAACCTCTGTACCAGCGAAGAAAAAAGAATTGCTGTGTGTTTCCAACAGAATTTTATCCTCCAAAAGGGGAGGGTCAATAGGAGTCCATTCAGTGGCATACTGAGCAGTAGTTTTCAATTTTTTAGTGATTTTATTTATGACAGCAAGGAACTGGTTGTAAGATGTTGGCTCCTCCTTCTTTCAACGTCAAAACTGTCTTAGAAGATGCATGTAAATACAACAAGCACCTTCCTACACTTAATTTCCCTGGGAAGCAGTTGCATGACTGTAACAGTATGAGGTGATCATTGAAATGGTAACTTACTACTCTTTTTGCCACATCTCTATAGGGGAAAAAGAGTTTAACAGCTAAACTCACTTAACTCACAGGTTACACCAGCAAGAAAATCACAGTAACCTGGAGTCCAACTCTGGATAACAGCTCAAGTTCAAATTGGCATTGACAGATTGACAGATCTCAAGTCCAAGTGCCAAGCAGAGCTAAACCAGGCTTGCACTCTCACTGTCTCAGTCAAGGCTTTTGTGTAGCAGAAGGGAGAGGGGAAAAGCTCAGCCTGCGACTATGCTGCTCTAAAGGTCACTCTGCCTTCCACAGGCAGCCTGCAGTGATGTGAATTCCTGAGTCAAGATGGTCAGGAAATGTTTTTTTAGCTGAACCTATCTTTGAAACCATATTAAAAAAAAAAAAAAGGATCATTCTCACAGAAGTCCTTTATCAGGAGCGCATTTTCTTTTTGAGGGAATTTATCCTGATGGAAGTTTTTTAACCAGCTTTAATCCTAAAACCCATAGTATTGTTTGAACAGACATGCAATGGCCCTTGGGGATCATTATTGTGGCCCCACCTTGACACCTGCACATCTCCTCTGTGCTCAGTTCTCTCCCTTGGGAAAACATTTGCCCCTGCTTGCAAACCTAAGAGTCTTAAAGGATTTTCTATCATGAATGTGGTGACTTAAAATTCCAGTTCTTTTTTTTTCTTTTAATCTGTCAAAGCATATACTAAATGTATGCTAAGGCCTCTGACACATCCATCCATCCATCCCTCCATCCATCCATCCCTCCATCCATCCATCCATCCATCCATCCATCCATCCATCCATCCATCCATCTACCCATCCATCCATCCACCCATCCATCCATCCATCCATTCATCCATCCATCCATTCATCCATCTCTCCCTCCCTCCCTCCTTCCCTCCATCCATACTTACCTGTCTGTATCACATTTTCCCTTTCATAAGATAAATAACCATGCAGATTGAAGAATCTTTTCACTTTCTGTTTGTGTCAGCATGGGAAATGTTATCCAAATAGGTGGACAAAATGGCTTTAGAGATGGCTGAGACAGAAACAGCTTTCGATTGTAATCCACTGGTATATGTGATACAGAATTTCTTTAGGGCCTTTCTATAACATGAAAGCCAAGTTCTTTTTAGCCATCAATACAAGGAGTTTTTTTATTCCTTTTATTTCTTGCAGTCCGTCTGCACCACCTCCCTGAGCAACCTGTGCCAGTGTCTCACCACCCTCGTGCTGAAGAACTTCTTCCTCACATCCAATCTGAATCTACCCATTCCTAGTTTTGCTCCATTCCCCCCAGTCCCATCACTCCCTGACACCCTCAAAAGTCCCTTCCCAGCTTTCTTGTAGCCCCCTTCAGATAATGGAAGGCCACAAGAAGGTCTCCTGGGAGCCTTCTCTTCTCCAGACTGAACAGCCCCAACTCTCTCAATCTGTCTCCATAGCAGAGCAGCTCCAGCCCTCTGAGCATCCTTGTGGCTATTTTCTGGACACAGAGCTCCAGGTGGGGTCTCAGCAGAGTGGAGCAGAGGGGGAGAATCCCCTCCCTCACTCTGCTGGCCACACTTCTCTTGCTGCAGCCCAGGCTCTGCTTGGCTTTCTGGGCTGCAAGTGCTCACTGCTGGCTCCTGTTGAGCTTCTCCTCCCCCAGCACCCCCAAGTCCTTTTCTTCAGTGCTGCTGTGAGGCCAGTCTCTGCCCAGCCTATATCAGTGCTTGGGATTGCCCTGACCCAGCTGCAGGACCTTGCACGTGGTCTTATTGAACTTAAAATCACTACATTTTTGCTGAGATGTTAAGCACACAGGAGCTCAGACTGGCTCCAAACGTTCCTATGGTGATTACGAACATCTCAGAGTTAATATCTAGAGAAACTGCATCAGAAGCAACTCTTATGAAAACAAATTAAAACAAACCCAAACAAAAAAACTACAACATATTTTAAGCCATCTAAAAATTCACTTTTCCAAGTGGTGAAGTTGGACTATGGTAGGCATTTGGGACAGTTAGCAGCAGCTGCATAGCTCCTGGCTGAGGAAGAGAACACTCCCTGAGTTACCTACCAGCCTTGTCCTTCCAGGAATTAAATATGAAATTAAGTAGGAAATTAATCATTAAAATGGCAGAAACTCTCACTTCTAGAATGTGGTAGTAGAGAGGTGAGAATCATCCACCTCTGAAATGCACCCTGAGGCCTGTGAGGCCAACACTTGTTCCAGCAAGCTGCGGTTGCAGATGCACTTTGGGGAAAGGCCATGAGAATATGGTAGTGAAGTGCTTGCTGGAACACCTTTTCTTTGCTCTGGCAGAGCTCAGCTTCTCAGCCACAGTGACCAGGAGCTCTGTACAGCTGGCTGAGTTGCAAACAGTTGGGGGCATGTCAGCACAAGGACATTTAACCACCAGGGACACTTCCGTCACACAGCTGCCAGCTGTGGATTGACTAGTTGAAGAGCCAAGGCTTTGCCCTGTGGTGACCTCCCTCTGGGAAGCCTGCAGGGGGATGTGCCCCAGCGCCCCTCACCACACTGTCTGCTGTGATGCTGCCCCAGGGACCAGCTCAGTGTTGTCCAAAATCCCTTTTGTAGGTTTGTGATGGGACTCACTAGGAAAAGTTCTGATGTTCACTCCATGCTTCCTCTAATCTCCTCCTGCCTTTAATTTGCATTTCCTCTCTAACACCCATATTCTTTTCTTCTGTCACAGTTCATTCTCTTCAACAGTCGGCATAGAAATACAGGTGGTATGCAGGTCACAGGATCACAGCATCACAGGCTCACAGGATCACAGGCTCACAGGATTGTAGGGGTTGGAAGGGACCTCTGGAGATCATTGAGTCCAAGCCCCTGCCACAGCAGGACCATAGAATCCAGCACAGGTCACACAGGAATGCATCCAGATGGGGGCTTGAAAGTCTCCAGAGAAGGAGACTCCACAACCTCTCTGGGCAGCCTGTTCCAGTGCTCTGGGACCCTCCCAGGGAAGAAGTTCCTCCTCATGTTGAGGTGGAACCTCCTGTGCTGGAGTTTATATCCACTGTCCCATGTCTTACCCCAGGGTGCAAGTGAGCAGAGCCTGTCCCATCCCTCTTGACCCCCAGACTTCAGATATTGATAAACATTGATTAAATCCCTTCTCAGTCTTCTCTTCTCCAGCTTTTAACACCCCCAGGGCTCTCAGCCTCTCCTCCCCAGGCAGTGCTCCAGTCCTTTCAGCATCCTTGTAGCCCTCTGTTGGACTCTCTTGAGTAGATCCCTGTCCCTCCTGAACTGGGGAGGTCAATAGATGTTTTGGTATTACAGACATGGAGCAGTTGGGAGAGTTGTGTTGGTGGTGTTTTATTAGCAGAATTTCCACAATTGCTAAAATGATTGGTTGGAAAGCAATGAGAATAGCTGGAATGAACAAATGAGTTCCTGGATGTTACTGACTTAAATACTGGCATCTTGGTGATGCCCAATGCCAGCACAAGGGGCAGTGATGGCAGCTGAGGCATAGGAAGATCCATGGAAACAGGAGGAAAACTTTTTCCCTGTGAGGATGACAGAACCCTGGACCGGGCTGCCCAGGGGGTTGTGGAGTCTCCCTCTCTGGAGATGTTCAAGAGCTGCCTGGATGTGTTCCTGTGTGATCTGCTCTAGGTAATCCTGCTCACCTAGATGGATGAGCTTTGGAGGTCCCTTCCAGCCCCCAGCATTCAGTGATTCTGTGAAGTAACACCTGCACTTGGTAAGGCAAAGCTGCAGGGATTGGGAAAGAAGTAATTTGAAGTGAGGCTGAACTGTCCTACAACCCTTGGTAGTTCACCAGGTGGAGAGAGGCTATGAAAGACAACTCTCTTGGAGAGTTCAGCCTCAGCCCTCCAGCTTGGAATCCACTGGCTGATGAGAGCTTTGATGGAGGAAGAAGTGATGGCACATTGCTGAAGACCAGTGTTTGTATTTTCAGCAGCTCTGTGGAAGCTGGAATATCTTAAGGCATTTCATCCCAGACTGTGAAGCTCTGAAGCCTGCATGGTAATATGGGAAAGTAACTGAGCAACACGATGCCATCTGCCTCCCAAACTCTGTGCTTTCCAGGGAGCTGCTATCAACTTTGCCACTCGTGGCATCCTCTCTACTTTGCCAATGAAAGGAAAAGAGCTCATTTGCCAGGGTTGTGAGAATGGTATTGAATTAGTGGGGACTTCTCACCACACAACACAACTGGCTGGAGAGATCCATGATAATGGATCTTAAATAATGGAATGAAAGGGTTCATTATAGAGTCCACCATTAGTAAGTTTGCAGATGACACCAAATTTGGAGCAGGATTTGTATCTGTTGGAGGGTAGGAGGGCTCTGCAGAGGGACCTTGACAGGCTGGACAGATGGGCAGAGTCCAACATGATGGCATTCAACAAGTCCAAGTGCCAGGTTCTGCACCTTGGTCACAACAACCCCATGCAGTGCTACAGGCTGGGGTCAGAGTGGCTGGAGAGCAGCCAGGCAGAAAGGGACCTGGGGGTGCTGGTTGACAGCAGCTGAACAGGAGCCAGCAGTGTGCCCAGGTGGCCAAGAAGGCCAATGGCATCCTGGCCTGCATCAGCAATAGTGTGGCCAGCAGGAGAGCAGGAGGAGGGAAGTCATCCTGCCACACCTTGAGTCTTGTGTCCAGTTCTGGGCCCCTCAGGTTAAGAAGGACCTTGAGAGACTTGAAGGTGTCCAGAGAAGGGCAACGAAGCTGGGGAGGGGTCTGGAGCACAGCCCTGTGAGGAGAGGCTGAGGGAGCTGGGGGTGTTGAGCCTGGAGAAGAGGAGGCTCAGGGCAGACCTCATTGCTGTCTACAACCACCTGAGGGGAGGTTGTAGCCAGGTGGGGGTTGGGATCTTCTTCCAGGCAACAATGACAGAATGAAAGGTCACAGTCTCAAGCTGCAGCAGGGAGGTTTGGGCTGGATGTGAGGAAGAAATTCTTCCCAGACAGAGAGATTGCCCATTGGGATGTGCTGCCCAGGGAGGTGGAGGAGTCACCATCCCTGGTAGTGTTCAAAAAAAGCTTGGATGTGGCACTTGGAGCCATGGTTTAGTTGTCAGGAGGTTAGGTATTGTCAGGAGTTGCTGGTATTAGGTAACAGGTTGGACTTAATGATCTCTGAGGTCTTTTCCAACCTGGTTGATTCTGTAATTCTGTGATTCTGTGATTCTGTGATTCTCTGATTCTCTGATTCTCTGATTCTGCTGATTCTGTGATTCTTCTGATTCTCTGATTCTCTGATTCTCTGATTCTGGTGATTCTGTGATTCTGTGTCTTTTTAAGCTTTATGCATGTTCTAAGGGGAGAGCTTTTCCTGGACTGACACATTCACATTGCTATTGTTGCCAGACTAAGCTCCCTGAGGAACTACCTATTTTTCCTGTTCATTGTGGAGCCACTGGGATGCAAAGGTGCATGTGAGCAGAGCTGGAACATATTGCATTGCCATGCAAAAATGACTGCTTAATTATGCTGGAAGCACTTTGTAATCAGGCTATCTTGTGGGGATTTCAGCTCTCACACTGTTACAGTCCAAGCAAGACAGAAGATTTCTGTCGTGATATTTGAATGCTGCGTTTTACGCAACACTTGTAAAGAAAGAAGGAAAAGGTGACCAGAAGAGGAGAGAGGGACAGAAATACATCTGCTGATTTTGAACAGCCAGACACAAAGGCAGTTGTCAGAGCAGGCTGTGGAGAGGTGCACCTGAAGGAGGCCTTAAGAGGAGGCTCTGCCAGTAGGTCAGAATCAGAGGAAGGTCTGCTTCATGCCGAGCTGCGTCATAGAATGATAGACTCAGGCAGGGTTGGAAGGGACCACAAGGATCATCCAGTTCCAAGCCCCTGCCATGGGCAGGGACACCTCACACTACAGCAGCCTGGCCAGAGCCTCATCCAGCCTGGCCTTAAACACCTCCAGGCATGGGGCCTCAACCACCTCCCTGGACAACCTATTCCAGGCTCTCACCACTCTCATGGGGAAGAACTTCTTCCTCACATCCAGTCTGAATCTCCCCACTTCCAGCTTTATTCCATTCCCCCAGTCCTGTCACTCCCTGAGATCCTAAAAAGTCCCTCCCCATCTTTCTTGTAGCCCCCTTCAGATACCGGAAAAGCCAAACCAAGGGCACTTCTACTGGCAGGAAGGTGGTGGCTAGACCTTGCCTACCTGTATCTAACAGTAGCCACATCAGATTTGCCAGATGTTAGCAGACTTCATAATTATTCTGACAGCATGTAAAATATGCTGATCTTTACTCTTCAGATCCTGCTCTGGAAGGGGGGTCAGACCCAATGATCTCTGGAGGCCCCTTCCAACCTCTAATGCATCACAGTATCACAGTATCACAGTCTCACAGTATATCAGAGGTTGGAAGGGACCTCAAGAGATCATCAGGTCCAACCCCCTGCCAGAGCAGGATCACCCAGGGAAGTCCGCACAGGAATGCATCCAGGTGGGGTTTGAAAGTCTCCAGAGAAGGAGACTCCACAACCCCCCTGGGCAGCCTGTTCCAGGGCTCTGTCACCCTCACTGGAAAGAAATTTCTCCTCATCTTGAGGTGAAACCTTCTGTGTTCAACTTTGTCTCCATTGTTCCTTGGCTTATTCCTGTGCACCACCCAAAAGAGCCTGGCCCCCTCCCCTTGACACCCACCCCTCAGCTCTTGAGAGACATTGATCAGATCCCCTCTCAGCCTTCTCTTCTCCAGACCAAATAGTCCCAGCACTGTGATACTGTGGTACTGTGATGCCATAGAAACTGCAGTTATGCCTGCAAGCAAATTGCCAAGGTATCCTTCTGCTTCTGCTGTTTGCAGGCTACAGCCTACAGTCTCTTGTACATTAATTCCATCCATCAGGAAACCTGTGTTCATATCACAGTTTGTATAAAACTACTCAGGATCAGCCCTTATTAAGGATCTCCTTCCACAGCCCAACTCAGAGAGAATCCTTTTCCCTGACTTTCTCCAGGTCCCTGGGTGCCAAAGGGCTATTTTATGAGACAAGGAAAGGCAGAGCATCTCTCGCTTCCCAGTTCAACAGAGTGCCCTGGAAGGTGACTCTGGAAAAGGGATTATGTCTGACTTGCAGGGCAAATGTGAAGTCCACACTAATTATCAGTGAAGACATCAACATCATAGGAATTCTTCCCTAGTTTAAGTCTTCATCATTCAATAAAGACAGACTTAACCTACAAATCCATCTGGAATAGTTGTTAAAATTTAAATCAGTGGAAGACAGCTCAAATAATGGTCTTTTAAAAGAAGGAAAAGTAAATTATTCTTCATCTCTGCTTATAATGCAGTCATAGAATCATAGAATGGCTTAGGTTGGAAGAGATCTTAATGAGCATCTACTCCAATTTCCCTACCATGGGACACCTCTCAGCTAGGCTCAGCTGCTCAAAGCCTCAAGTCCAGGGTTTGGCCCAGATTACACTAAATGCCACATACCTTGGCTCTGCGACAGGGAAAACAAATCTCAGAACCCCAGCATGGTGGGTGTTGGAAGAGACCTCCAGAGATCATCTAGTCCAACCCTCCTGCTAAAGCAGAGCCCACATCAGCTTGCCCAGGATCAGAGTGTCCAGAGAAGTTTGGAATCTCTCCAGAGAAGGAGACTCCACAGCCTGCTCCAGGGCTCCAGCACCCTCACAACAAAGAATTTTCTCCCCATATTCAGTTGGAACCTCCTGGGTTCCAGTTTGTGCCCATTGGCCTTTGTCCTGTCCCTGGGCACCACTGAAAAGAGTCTGGCCCCAGGCTCTTGCCCCATAGCCTTTAGCTCTTGCTGAGCATTGATCAGATCCCCTCTGGGGCTGCTCTTTTCCCAGCTAAACAGCCCCATGGCTCTCAGCCTTTCCTCCTCACAGAGATGCTCCTCAGCACCTTTCTAGCCTTTGCTGGACTCTCTCCAGTAGTTCCCTGTCTCCCTTGATGGAACTGAATCACTTTGAGTCACTATTGCCATAACTCCACGGAAGCAATCAAGGTCTCTCTGCACCAAAGGCATAAACAAGACCTCCTCAGCAGCAGTGCCTTTTTAAGTAGCTGTTTTCCACCCAAAGACTTAACAAACTCCTCTGCAATACAACTCATCTTTGGAATGCTGAAAAGACTTTTTTTTGCACCAAAAGTAAATCTCTAGCTCTTTCTAAAGAGGGATGTCCAAAACATCTGCAGTGAGCAAGCACCTCCACACACTATAGTCTAAAGCAAGGTCTTCCTCTATTGCCAGTTGCTGGATTCCAGTATTTTAACAGATTTAGGACTTTAACTACCACAACAAAAGAGGTATTGTTTTCACAACACCTCCCTTGGACACCCCATGTATATTATCTGAGGAAAATGTGGTAAAGAAAACTGGACTCTGATTCCTGTTACAACATCCCCAGTGCTTCTGAATGAGTCTCATTCTATGCTCAATGAGCCTCAAAACTGTGAGTCTCAAACTATGAGCCTCAAACTAGGCTCAATATAAGGATGCACCTTCTAAATAAACTTTGACAGTTTGGGTTAGAATCATAGAATCAGTCAGGGTTTGAAGGGACCTCAAGGATCATCCAGTTCCAACTCCCCTGCCATGGGCAGGGACACCTCACACTACAGCAGGCTGGCCAGAGCCTCATCCAGCCTGGCCTTAAACACCTCCAGGGATGGGGCCTCAACCACCTCCCTGGACAACCCATTCCAGGCTCTCACCACTCTCATGGGGAAGAACTTCTTCCTCACATCCAGTCTGAATCTCCCCACTTCCAGCTTTATTCCATTCTCCCCAGTCCTATCACTCCCTGACACCCTCAAAAGTCCCTTCCCAGCTTTCTTGTAGCCCCCTTCAGATGCTGGAAGGCCACAAGAAGGTCTCCTCAGAGCCTTCTCTTCTCCAGACTGAACAGCCCCAACTCTCTCAGTCTGTCCTCATAGCAGAGCAGCTCCAGCCCTCTGCTCAAGCTCGTGGCCCTTCTCTGGACACCTTCCAGCATGTCCATATCCCTCTTGTCATAGAGGCTCCAGAAATGGATGCAGTACTCCAGGCGTGGTCTCAGCAGAGTGGAGCAGAAGGGGAGAATCCCCTCCCTGGTCCTGCTGGCCACACTTCTCCTGCTCCTGGTTGGCTTTCTGGGCTGCAAGTGCTCACTGCTGGCTCCTGTTGAGCTTCTCCTCCACCAGCACCAAGTCCCTCTCCTCAGAGCTGCTCTCCAGCCAGTCCCTGCCCAGCCTGGATTTGTGCTTGGGATTGCCTCGACCCAGCTGCAGGACCTTGCACTTGGTCTTGTTGAACCTCCTGAGGTTCGCTTGTGCCCAGCTCTGCAGCCTGTCCAGCTCCCTCTGGATGGATCCCTTCCCTCCAGCCTGTCTGCTGCACCACACAGCTTGGTGTCATCAGCTATGTGTGTTATCTTTCTTTGCACCTAATTTTCTAAAACCTCAGAAATTTTACACATTAACCCTAGCTATTTTTAAATTAGCCTTCTTTTGTGTGTCTTCAGCTTTACTTTTCATACTCTTGGAGGTTCTCAGTAAACTTCTTTTTTTTTTTTTTATAAAACCAGAGTCTTTGAGAAAACAATTCTTTAGCCTGCATTTTGAAGCCTTTTCACAAGCATTTAATAGACACAGCAACTTTTGTAAAGCAGCTGTGAAATTATACAGAGGCTACACAAGGGCTAGGTGTTTCTATTATTTACATTACAATTCTAAAGTTACAGGCAAAATAACTTTTATTAGTAGCCAAGTTAAATAACCTCTTTAAAATCATTCATCACTGAGGCATTAACACAGACTTTTGTTGCCAGACCTCTCTGCTCTGAGCTGGAGAACTCTTATTTAAAGTGAGATGGAGAATTGTGTCCAGTTCTGGAGCCCCTGTTGCAAGAAGGATCTGGAGGTGCTGGAAGGTGTCCAGAGAAGGGCCAGGAGGATGAGCAGAGGGCTGGAGCTGCTCTGCTCTGGAGACAGACTGAGAGAGTTGGGGCTGTTCAGTCTGGAGAAGAGAAGGCTCCAAGGAGACCTTCTGGTGGCCTTCCAGGATCTGAAGGGGGCTCCAAGAAAGCTGGGGAGGGACTCTTTAGGGTGTCAGGGAGTGATAGGACTGGGGGGGGATGGAACAAAACTAGGAATGGGTAGATTCAGATTGGATTTCAGGAAGAAATTCTTCCCCATGAGGGTGGTGAGACAGTGGAAGAGTTTGCCCAGGGAGGTGGTGGAAGCCTCATCCCTGAAGGTTTTTGCAGCCAGGCTGGAAGTGGCTGTGAGCAACCTGCTGTAGTGTGAGGTGTCCCTGGCCATGGCAGGGGGTTGGAACTGGATGATCCTTGAGGTCTTTTCCAACCCTAACAATTTTATGACTCCATGATTGAAGTTCTCATTGTCAGATCAAAGAGTTCATGCTTTGGGACAGCAGCAAATTGTTCTGAAACACTACAGAGGTAAGGAGACTAAGGGTGGTTTATTAGGGCCATATTTAAAGAAATACAAAGATTTAGATTATTATCATTCTGTAATATCTTATTTGCTTCTAAAAAAGAATGAAAACTAGCATCTGCCTTCAGTTCTTTGGAAAAAAAAAAAAAAGAAAGAAGTGAATTCTTCTTGCATGTAAGACTCAGGATTGATGGTTTATGTCCACTATACACAAATGAATGTCATGTACTAAAACAAAGTGAAAACTGAAAGTCTCCAATTGTTTTCTGTTGTTCTAAAGACAAGCTTTAGCTGTGCTGAAATAGCAAGGTGATGGAGTTTCATCACCTAGATGTGCAGTAAGATTTTGTTCATTTTAATTCAATGCAGTGGTCCTGATACTGATGGGGATTTGGTCACTTATTTACAGTGGAGCAGGAACAGTCCCAGTAAGGAGTCTTTGGAGCCAGGCTCTTCTCAGAGATGCCCAGTGACAGGACAAGGGCCAAATGGGTGTAAGGTGGAGCAGAGCAGGTTCCATGTGAACATAAGGAAAAACTTCTTCCCTGTGAGGATTACAGAGCACTGGAAGAGGCTGCCCAGGGGTGTTGTGGAGTCTTCCTCTCTGGAGACATTCAAAACCCACCTGGATGCATTCCTTTGTGATCTGCTCTATGTGATCCTGCCCTGGCAGGGGGGTTGGACTGGATGAGTTTTTGAGGTCCCTTCCAACCCCTAATGTTCTGTGAGTCAGTACCTAGAAGCTGACCCTCCAGCAGTTCAGAACAGTAGTGAGGTTTTGAAGTAAATCTTCTAATCATCTCCACTCACTCCCCACTTTGCTGGCTTGGTTTGCAGGCTGCATTTGGTACACATAAAAGAGAATCTTTCTGGGGGAAATGAAATGATAACTTTCACTCCAAAAATATATTTGCCACACTCCAAGCCTAACTGGGTCAGAAGGATTGAGAACCACATCTATGGGAGGCACCACACACAATACATACCTAGAAATGTTTCAGTCACAGCAAATCTCATCTAAGGTAAGATGCCCACACATAGACACAGAATAAATGTAGGACTCAATACCAGCCCTTTCCAGCTGTTGATTTGCTCCCCTTGCATTGAGTTGTTGAGGCAGATGTGTGTGACTTACAGCAGTATGCAGGTATTGGATGGGAAGTCAGGCTCCAAAATGATACACAGCTTCATTCAACATTCAACATCTTCACACACATTCAACATCTTCATCAATGACACTGATGAGGACACAGACAGACAGACAGAGTCTGCTCAGCAAGTTTGTTGAGGATACCAAACTGGGAGGCTTGGCTGAGACTCCTGAAGGCTGTGAGGCTGTTCAGTGAGACTTGGACAGGCTGAGAGCTGGGCAGAGAGGAACCTAATGAGGTTCAACAAGGATGAGTGCAGAGTCCTGCACCTGGGCAGTAAGAATAAACTGCAGCAGGACAGGTTGGGAGGGGATCTGCTGGAGAGCAGCCCCAAGGAGAAGGACCTGGGAGTGCTGGTGGGCAACAAGTTCTGCATGGGACAGCAATGTGACCTGGGGGCCAAGAAGGCCAAGGGGGTCCTGGGGGGCATTCAGAGGGGTGTGTCCAGCAGAGCCAGGGAGGTTCTCCTCCTCCTCTACTCTGCCCTGCTGAGACCTCACCTGGAATATTGCATCCAGTTCTGGGCTCCCCAGTTCAGGAGGGACAGGGATCTGCTGGAGAGAGTCCAAGGGAGGACTACAAGGATGCTGAAGGGACTGGAGCCCTGCCTGGGGAGGAGAGGCTGAGATCCCTGGGGCTGTTTAATTTGGACAGGAGAAGACTGAGAGGGGATTTAATCAATGTCTATCAATATCTGAGGGCTGGGGGTCAAGAGGGAGGGGACAGGCTCTGCTCACTTGCACCCTGGGATAGGACAAGGGGCAATGGAGAGAAACTGCAGCACAGGAGGTTCCACCTCAACATGAGGAGGAACTTCTTCACTGGGAGGGTGACAGAGCACTGGAACAGGCTGCCCAGAGAGGTTGTGGAGTCTCCTTCTCTGGAGACTTTCCAGCCCCGTCTGGATGTGTTCCTGTGTGACCTGTGCTGGATTCTCTGGTCCTGCTGTGGCAGGGGGGTTGGACTGGATGATCTCTGGAGGTCCCTTCCAGCCCCTAACATCCTGTGAGTTGTGACATTTCCAAACTGATCCTCAAAGCATGGAATCAACAGTGAAAGCTGGGGGGGATCCAAAAGTTGCAGCTACAGCTGTGAATGACAATTAATTCTTACAGGTGGTTCTCTGCCAGGGCAGTCTTTGCATTCTGCTTCCTTTGCTCTTATCAGTTGCATACAATCAAATGAGACTCTTTGCAGACTGAGCTGTACTTGAAAGATCTTGATTCACTGTTCAGCCATTCACAGGTGTGCAGAGAAAATGTAATGGGAATGTTAAAATTTTCCCAGCAGAAGCCCAGCCCTTTCAGTCTACTTTGTACTTGCATTTTGTTGGTTTAAATGATGCTGCTTGACTTCAGGAGCATATCATAGGAGAGCAGCCTCCTTGGACTCTAAAGTCATTGGGGAAGCCAAAGACCTTTCTGGAAGGCAACTCTGATCATCTGATTTTGATGTCAGAGCTGACTGGGGAAACACTTTCCACCACATAGCAAGAGAAACTCAAGCCTGCTGTCAGTAGAATGTAGCAGTGCATTAAAACAGTGAAGGAATCTGTTTAAATGCAAAGAAATATGGAATATAAATTATTTTTGAATGGTATGGAACTGAAAATAAAGATGTTTTATCATGACAGAACCCTCTGGTTCTTAAATCTGATGCAATAGAATTTGAGGTTGCAGAACCAGAGGAAAATATTCCCAAAAATAAAACTAAAACTTTTCCTTTTTAAACTACCTGATGAACAGCAAACAGGACAGCACTTGCTTCAAAAAAAGACAAGAGCTGCCAAAGCTTCCAGCTAGAGCAGGGCTAATACATGATTAAAATCTGCTTATTAGCACATGCTAAAGTTTTCTGGAGAAACACAAAGAACTGGAAACCTCACATTTGCTTTGGGTACTTCTCCCAAACATAATGTAAGGCATCACTTTACCTTTTTCATTTCCTTATTTAATGTGGAAAAAAAATGAGAATCAAGAAAGCTGGGGAGGGACTTTTTAGGGTGTCAGGGAGGAATAGGACTGGGGGGAATGGAGCAAAACTAGAAGTGGGGAGATTCAGATTGGATGTTAGGAAGGAGTTTTTCATTGTGAGGGTGGTGAGACACTGGAATAGGTTGCTGAGGGAGGTGGTGGAAGCCTCATCCCTGGAGGTTTTTGCAGCCAGGCTGGATGTGGCTGTGAGCAACCTGCTGTAGTGTGAGGTGTCCCTGGTCATGGCAGGGGGGTTGGAACTGGCTGAGCCTTGAGGTCCCTTCCAAGGCTAACATTTCTATGACTCTGTGATTTTAAATTGTTGCTTTTTTGTTTTGTTTTGTTGTTCCCCTGGGAAAAACAAAGATGACTGTCAACAAATCCAGAAGGTAAGTTACCGTCAGTGTATTTCAGAGCCTTCTGTACGTCAATGGAAGAAGAAAATTCTGAGGAACATATCAGACAAACAAACAAACGTGGACAATTCAGCTCAAGGGTTAATTCCTTTTAGTTAGGCTTTCTCAGACACATTTGAATTTAAATTTACAGTCAAAATTTATACTTACATTTATAGTTAAGTAAGAACAACCCATCCGAAAGATCCATCTCATTGCTGCCAGCAATTTGTCTTACTAATAGTTCATAGGTCTAAAGGCAAGCTGGGGATGAATTGGTGCACTGCCTAAATGACAAAGGCCAAAAGCTTTTTGTTTTCAAAGGGCCAAAAGCTGGCCTAGTGTCAGCTAACACCTTGGCAGAAGACCAGCTGCTCACAGATATGTGTAAACTTCCCAGCTTCCCAGCTAGGAGCAGACACACCAAGGGAAAGAAAAACAAAAAGCAACAAACCCACAACATGTATCCAGCTCTCTTGCACTGGACTGGAGCAATGGGTGTGAGGGACATCATTGTTGTTATATGTCCTTGGCTAGATTCATGTAAATAGTGTAACTAATCTCCTGGCAGCTATTTCACAGGCACTCTGCAAAGATGTACTACCCATCTCAGCAGCAAAATGGTTTATTATGACTGCCACACATACCAGAAAGCTATCACAGGATCACACAGGCTCACAGGATGTTAGGGGTTAAAAGGGACCTCCAGACATCATCCAGTCCAACCCCCCTGCCACAGCAGGACCAGAGAATCCAGCACAGGTCACACAGGAATGCATCCAGACTGGGCTGGAAAGTCTCCAGAGAAGGAGACTCCACAACCTCTCTGGGCAGCCTGTTCCAGTGCTCTGTCACCCTCCCAGTGAAGAAGTTCCTCCTCATGTTGAGGTGGAACCTCCTGTGCTGCAGTTTCTCTCCATTGCCCCTTGTCCTATCCCAGGGTGCAAGTGAGCAGAGCCTGTCCCCTCCCTCCTGACCCCCAGCCCTCAGATATTGATAAACATTTCTGAAATCCCCTCTCAGTCTTCTCTCTAAACAGCCCCAGAGCTCTCAGCCTATCCTCAATCCAGTCCCTTCAGCATCCTTGTAGCCCTCCCTTGGACTCTCTCCAGCAGATCCCTGTCCCTCCTGAACTGGGGAGCCCAGAACTGGATGCAATATTCCAGGTGAGGTCTTACTAGGGCAGAGCAGAGGAGGAGAACCTCCCTGGATCTGCTGGACACACTCTTCTGAATGTCCCCCAGGACCCTCTTGGCCTCTTGGCCCCCAGGGCACATTGCTGTCCCATGCAGAACTTGTTGCCCAGCAGCACTCCCAGGTCCTTCTCAGTGGGGCTGCTCTCCAGCAGATCCCCTCCCAACCTGTCCTGCTGCAGTTTATTCTTCCTGCCCAGGTGCAGGACTCTGCACTCATCCTTGTTGAACCTCATTAGGTTCCTCTCTGCCCAGCTCTCCAGTCTATCCCATCTACCTGCACCACCTTCAGCCCTAGAGGTACTGAAATGCCCAATTCCACTGCTTATTATATCCTTTCAGCCCCTTACAAATCAAGGCTCCTGCTCATATTGAAGTGAAGGCCTTACTAAGTATGTGCTTGCTTACTAAGTGTCCATGGAAGCACATGCATCCCTGCTAGGACTCATGGCTTTCAGTGGGACTGATTACATGATTGCACCTCATTTATATGGATTAATATTGTGTGGAAACAAATGTTGCACAGATTTCCTCACAGTCCTTCTCTCACTTAATTAAAATGAATAAATGGAGCTCCTTCTAGGTGTGACTGTGCATTGGCTAGCAAGGAAGATGACTCTTCCCTCCTCAGGAAGAGGACCCAGCTTCCACAACTGGTGTTATGGCCAGCAAACAGATGGCATTAGATGCTGAGAGAACAGGATGTGCACAAAAGATGTCCTGAGAGCAAGCTCAGTGGCTTGACCTCTGTTCTCTGCCTTGCCTATAGGTCTAGTCTCCGTTGCTCTTTCATTCCACCATCCAGGATCTGCCACCTGTATGGTCATCGCTCTGGCCCAAGCCACCTGCCCTTGCTGCTGCTCTGTCCACTCCTTCTCCCAGCCCCACCTCATAAATCCCCCTCCCTGGTTTCCTGGCTCCATCTGAAGCTCAGCTGCAGTCATGTCAAGGTATGTTCAAGCTCCCTGGCTTCTTGGTGCCAAACCCTAACTCCACAGGCACGCTCTCCTCGCTCTGTGAGGCTAATGACTATTATATGTCTTTGGTTCCTGATTTCAGATTGCCTTAATTACATCACCTGGCTCCTGCCTCCACCCAGACTCCAGCCTGGGGCTTCACTATGAGGCTTGCAACACCCATGTCCCGTCATAACAGTCTGCATGGACAGGTGCAGACAGACAGCAACTTGTTCCCTAGTGCTCCCAGCTGGGCAGAAACAAGCCAGCTTTGGTCTAGGAGCTGTGCACCTCCATTACCCAAAAGGAAGAGCTCTTTCATTTGCAGACATGATGCACAACAGCTTGGAGCACAGACAAACCCAATCCACTTCTGCCTGCACTTGCTCAGTTAGACAGACTGTGTAAACCCACACTCATTTTTCAGGGTACAGAGTAAATTTAAATACTAACTATTGTGTAGACGTCTCAACTGTTTTCCCAGATGTTGAGCAGCATCCCTTGTCACACACAGGTAGACACAAATCTGCTGTGTGGGGCAGAGGGAATCAAGGCAGAAGGTTTCTACTAAACTTTCTAAAATCTGGCTTTAGCTTACCTGAGAACATGAGACCACCATGAGAGTGGTGAGAGCCTGGAATGGGTTGTCCAGGGAGGTGGTTGAGGCCCCATCCCTGGAGGTGTTTAAGGCCAGGCTGGATGAGGCTCTGGCCAGCCTGCTGTAGTGTGAGGTGTCCCTGCCCATGGCAGGGGGGTTGGAACTGATGATCCTTGTGGTCCCTTCCAACCCTGACTGATTCTATGATTCTAGGATTCTATGAATCTATGATCTGTGTTCACCCTGCCATGCAGGTGAAGTGTAGCAACTGCATTTCATAACATTTGAGTATCAACCAAATTCTAGTCCCCAGTACAGTTTTGTGAACTAGATGTAGCTATTTTTCTCAGCAGTTAGGCTGGACTTCCTCAAAACATATAGTTCTGTTACTGAACCCCTAATCTTAGAACCATAGAATCATAGAATCAGTCAGGGTTGGAAGGGACCACAAGGATCATCGAGTTCCAACCCCCCTGCCATGGCCAGGGACACCTCACACTACAGCAGGCTGGCCAGAGCCTCATCCAGCCTGGCCTTAAACACCTCCAGGCATGGGGCCTCAACCACCTCCCTGGACAACCCATTCCAGGCTCTCACCACTCTCATGGGGAAGAACTTCTTCCTCATGCCCAGCCTGAATCTCCTCACTTCCAGCTTTGCTCCATTCCCCCCAGTCCTGTCACTACCTGAGATCCTAAAAAGTCCCTCCCCAGCTTTCTTGTAGCTCCCTTCAGATACTGGAAGGCCAATCTTGTACATAGAATCATAGAATCATAAAGTCATAGAATCATAGAATGGTCTGGGCTCGAAGGGACCTCCAAAGCTCATCCAGTCTGACCTCCCCACACTCAGCAGGCACATCCCCAACTAGATCAGGCTGCCCAGGGCCTCCTCCAGCCTCACCTTGAACATCTCCAGGGAAGGAGCCTCAACCACCTCCCTGGGAAACCTCTTCCAGTGTTCAACCACCCTCGTAGGAAAGAACTTGTTCCTCACATCCAATCTAAATCTGCTCTGCTCTAGTTTGAAGCCATTGTTCCTTCTTCTGTCCCTACAAACAGTCTCTCTCCAGCCTTCCTGTAGCCCCCTTCAGGTACTGGCAGGATGCTATTAGGTCTCCCTGGAGCCTCCTCTTCTCCATGCTGAACATCCCCATCTCCCTCAGCCTGTCCTGGTAGCAGAGCTGCTCCAACTCCCTGATCGTTCTCATGGCCCTCCTCTCCATCAGTACACTGGGAATCATTTATTTGCATCAGTAACTCCTGTGGCATTCAGGGGGATGTGAGTGAGAGCAAATGCAAACTCAGTAAACCAAGTCAGAACTCCTAAATGGAGCCTTGGCTGTTTTAAATAAGCATAAATGAATGCATCTAGACATTGCCTAGATAGAGCAAGTATCTAATGTGACCAATGCACATATCACTTACACACTTAAAACTACCTCATTAAAACTACTAATTACTACTTTAAAACTACTATACTTATTTTGGATATAAAATATTAAGAAAGGCATTTTTCTTTGTTCTTTCTGCTGCAGGAGAGAAGTGTGAGTGTTCTATGGTGGTGATTCTATGCAGGGTATGATTGCAGGACATTCCTGTTCTGTGGGAGGAACTGCTGAGTGTCTCATTGAAAGTAAGAAACATAGAATCACAGAATTGTCAGGGTTGGAAGGAACCTCAAGGATCAACCACTTCCAACCCCCCTGCCATGGGCAGGGACACCTCACACTACAGCAGGTTGCTCACAGCCACATCCAGCCTGGCTGCAAAAACCTCCAGGGATGAGGCTTCCACCACCTCCCTGGGCAACCTCTTCCACTGTCTCACCACCCTCATGGGGAAGAACTTCTTCCTAACATCCAATCTGAATCTACCCATTTCTAGTTTTGCTCCATTCCCCCCAGTCCTATCCCTCCCTGACACCCTCAAATGTCCCTCCCCAGCTTTCTTGTAGCCCCCTTCGGATCCTGCAAGGCCACAAGAAGGATATTCTGAAATGCACAATTCAGAAAAGCAGTGACATAGATTTTGAGTTTTAACTATGGATTAGCTACTTACTACAGGAGAAAAAAAAGATATCAGAATGGTACTTTAAGCTATTAAATATTTTACATTGTTTCCTTTTTTTGTAGTAGTTAGGCCTCTTCTGCAATCTTGTCTAAATGTAAAATGATGAGAGAGTAGGGCCAGATTCTTCTCATTTTGAAAGTAACAGTTTGGCATTTATTTTCTTGGGAGTAACACTGTGATTGCAGCAAGATCATAAGATTCACAGGCATCAGGACGGGTTAGAGGCTGCCCTGCTGGAAAGCAGCTCCATGGAGAAAGACCTTGGAGTGCTGGTGGGCAGCAAGTTCTGCATGGGACAGCAATGTGCCCTTGTGGCCAAGAGAGACAATGAGGTCCTGGGGTGCATTAAGAGGAGTGTGTCCAGCAGATCAAGGGAGGGTCTCCTCCCTCTCTGCTCTGCCCTGCTGAGACCTCACCCGGAATATTGTATCCAGTTCTGGGCTCCCCAGTTCAAGAGGGACAGGGATCTGCTGGAGAGAATCCAACAGAAGGCTATGAGCGTGCTGAAGGCTATGAGCACTGCCTGGTGAGGAGAGGCTGAGAGCCCTGCGGGTGTTTAGTGTGGAGAGGAGAAGACTGAGAGGGGATCTGATCAATGTCTCTCAAGAGCTGAGGGGTGGGTGTCAAGGGGAGGGGGCCAGGCTCTTTTGGGTGGTGCAGAGGAATAAACCAAGGAACAATGGAGACAAACTTGACCAGAGAAGGATTCAGCTCAACATGAGGAGAAACTTCTTTCCAGTGAGGGTCCCAGAGCACTGGAGCAGGCTGCCCAGGGGGGTTGTGGAGTCTCCTTCTCTGGAGACATTCAAGCCCCACGTGGATGCATTCCTGTGTGACCTGTGCTGGATTCTCTGGTCCTGCTGTGGCAGGGGAGTTGGACTTGACGATCTCCAGAGGTCCCTTCCAACCTCTAACATGCTGTGAGCCTGTGTGATCCTGTAAGCAATGAAAATAATTAAATGTTTAAACTGTATCTTTATATAGAGTTTTATATTTATATTTATATTATTTATATACAGAAGCAGAAAGTTAATTTCACTCCTATTAAGTTAGCTGAAACAATGCCATTTCACACCTATCTATCCACCCATTTGTCTTTAAAGGGTCTTTCTAGGACTAGCATTTGCTTTCTTGAGCCAGTTCCTTTAAAGGGATAAAGCAAAAAAATGCACATAAATACAAATAGAAATCAAGGAATGCTGACTGCAAGCTGGAGCCAATTGCCTGATTTTTGGCAAAATCAGTGTTTTAAACCTCCCTTGGTGCCTGAAGCAAATGTATGTGGTGACTGTTTCATAATCATAAAGAAGCAGCCATACCAGAGCCACATGGAGGGCAGTGCCCATGACTCAAACATGCCTAGGAGGAGGGGGCAGGGGGACATGGGAGATGAACATCATCATTGCCTGGTTGTGGATGAAGAGTGAGTTTTGGTTGGGGTCCTGGCTTAGAATCATAGAACTGTAGAACTGTTGGAAGGGACCTCAAGGATCATCCAGTTCCTGCCCCAACACCTCACACTACAGCAGGTTGCTCAGAGCCACATCCAGCCTGGCCTTCAAAACCTGCAAGGATGAGGCTTCCTTCATGCTGCTGCTGCTGTACTTCCAGGACTGAGTGTGTGCTCAGTGTGTCTTTGGAAAATTGTCACTCTTTCAAGACTGAAGGCTGACAGGAGTGAGAAAGGTCTTTTACTATTATGGCTAATATGATGTAGAATGATAGAATCAGTCAGGGTTGGAAGGGACCACAAGGATCATCCAGTTCCAACGCCCCTGCCATGGGCAGGGACACCTCACACTACAGCAGGCTGGCCAGAGCCTCATCCAGCCTGGCCTTAAACACCTCCAGGGATGGGGCCTCAACCACCTCCCTGGACAACCCATTCCAGGCTCTCACCACTCTCATGGGGAAGAACTTCTTCCTCACATCCAGTCTGAATCTCCCCACTTCCAGCTTTATTCCATTACTCCTAGTCCTGTCACTCCCTGAGATCCTAAAAAGTCCCTCCCCAGCTTTCTTGTAGCCCCCTTCAGATACTGCAAGACCACAAGAAGGTCTCCTGGGAGCCTTCTCTTCTCCAGACTGAACAGCCCCAACTCTTTCAGTCTGTCCTCATAGCAGAGCAGCTCCAGCCCTCTGCTCATCCTCCTGGCCCTTCTCTGGACACCTTCCAGCACCTCCAGATCCCTCTTGTAACAGAGGCTCCAGAAATGGATGCAGTACTCCAGGTGGGGTCTCAGCAGAGCTGAGTAGAGGGGGAGAATCCCCTCCCTGGCCCTGCTGGCCACACTTCTCTTGCTGCAGCCCAGGCTCTGCTTGGCTTTCTGGGCTGCAAGTGCTCACTGCTGGCTCCTGTTGAGCTTCTCCTCCACCAGCACCCCCAAGTCCCTCTCCTCAGGGCTGCTCTCCAGCCAGTCCCTGCCCAGCCTGGATTTGTGCTTGGGGTTGCCTCAACCCAGCTGCAGGACCTTGCACTTGGTCTTGTTGAACCTCCTGAGGCTGGCTTGTGCCCAGCTCTCCAGCCTGTCCAGGTCCCTCTGGATGGATCCCTTCCCTCCAGCCTGTCTGCTGCACCACACAGCTTGGTGTCATCAGCAAACCTGCTGAGGGTGCACTCAGTGCCACTGTCCATGGCACCAACAAAGATGTTGAACAAGACTGGTCCCAGGACTGATCCCTGAAGGACTCCACTTGTCACTGGCCTCCACTGGGACATGGAGCCATTTACAGCCACTTGCTGTAGCCCTCTGCTCACTCCTGTGTTTGCAGTAGGTGCTATGTGGAAACTTAAGAGCAAGTGAGACAAAAGACAGCCACAGTACCTCCATGGAGAAGACAACATGCTGGGTAAGGAGCATAGGGAATTACCTTGGCAGTGCTCCCTTGCCTTGCTCTAGTTAGCAGATTTGTTTTCCATAACCTAGAGTCCAGTTCCAAGTGACAGAGGAGTGTTAAAGAAACCTTCCCAGAAAGGAACAACTGAAGACTTAATGGTCAGTGCAGGAAGAGGGGAGATTCCACTTGATGGTTGAGCCTGCATCATGTCTGCCTGCTTCTGAGGAGAGCAACTCTGATCTTCCTCAGGCCTGGCCACACACTCCCTGCTCTTTTGGAAGCCTTCCGTCAGCCTCTAATGAGTCTGGTTTGCTAAACCAAGAGAAAACTAGCCAAGGCAAAATGTAAAGGGTCTGCCAGTGCAGACCACTCACTCCGGTGTCAAATGAACACCAGAACCTGGGAAAAGGTTGGGAATGGTGTCTGTGCATCCAGGAGCAGGGAATGTGCAGTACAAGGCAAGGAGGACCAGCCCTTCTGTGGCAGTTACCTGCCCGAGTGTTGATGTTATCCAGAGAAACCTCAGTCTAGGACTCTGAAAAAAGGTTGGAACTAGGCAAAGTTGGAGCAGGAACTTCTCCAGTCAAAGAGAAGGAGAAGAATTTTTTCAGGTCCCTTCTCAATGGGTCCTTCTGAGTTCTAATGATGACTGACTGGGAGAGTTGCAGGCCAGCAAGGCAGTTTAGGAGTGGTTAGGAAATGTGATTTCATCACCTAAGAGCTGAAAACTGCAAGCCTGTCAAACCAGAAGCCATTTAAGAAGATCCTGGAGTGTACATCTCTGTGCAGTCATGATAGAGACATAAAAGCTTCTGGAGTTCCTTAACATTACATTAGTGGTTGATGCAGATTAACATTGCATTAGATTCATTGTCTCAATTAGGTAACTCTTTCTTCCAACTGACAGGGTGAAGCAATTCAATTTCCTTATGGCCTCATGCTAAGCAACATCAGGAGGCCACCAAAGGCCCAGGTGACCTGCCTTGGTGGATGTGGGGCAGGCTGTGGATGTCGTCTACCTGCACTTCAGCAAAGCCTTTGACACTGTCTCCCATAGCAAACTCCTGGAGAACCTGGCAGCCCACAGCCAGGACAGGTTCAGATTCACTCTGACTGTGCTCAGAGAGTGGTGGCGAATGGTGCCACTGCCATCTGGCAGCCAGGCACTGGTGGTGTCCCCCAGGGATCAGTGTTGGGCCCAATCCTCTTTAATAGCTTTATTGATGATCTAGAGAAGGGGATTGAGTCCAACATCAGTAAGTTTGCAGATGACACCAAGCTGAGAGCAAGTGTAGGAGGGCTCTGTAGGGGGACCTTGCCAGGCTGGACAGATGGGCAGAGTCCAAGGCCATGAGATTCAACAAGTCTGAGTGCCAGGTTCTACAATTGGCCACAACAACCCCAGGCAGTGCTACAGGCTGGGGACAGAGTGGCTGGAGAGCAGACAGGCAGAGAGGGACCTGGGGGTGCTGGTTGACAGCAACTGAACATGAGCCAGCAGTGTGCCCAGGTGGCCAAGAAGGCCAATGGCATCCTGGCCTGCATCAGCAATAGTGTGGCCAGCAGGAGCAGGGAAGTCATCCTGCCCTGTGCTCAGCACTGGTTAGACCACACCTTGAGAGCCGTGTCCAGTTCTGGGCCCCTCAGTTCAAGAAAGATGTTGAGATGCTGGAAGGTGTCCAGAGAAGGGCAGCAAGGCTGGGGAGGGGTCTGGAGCACAGCCCTGTGAGGAGAGGCTGAGGGAGCTGGGGGTGTTCAGCCTGGAGAAGAGGAGGCTCAGGGCAGACCTCATTACTGTGTACAACTACCTGAAGGGAGGTTGTAGCCAGGTGGGGGTTGGTCTCTTCTCCCAGGCAACAGGGACAGAAGGAGAAGACACAGTCTCAGGCTGCAGCAGGGAGGTTTGGGCTGGATGTGAGGAAGAAATTCTTCCCAGACAGAGAGATTGCCCATTGGGATGTGCTGCCCAGGGAGGTGGTGGAGTCACCATCCCTGGAGGTGTTTAAAAACAGCCTGGATGAGGCACTTAGTGCCATGGGTTAGCTGATTAGATGGCGTTGGGTGATAGGCTGGACTTGATGATCTCAGAGGTCTTTTCCAGTTTGGTTAATTCTGTGATTCTGTGTGATTCTGTGAATCAGTTGAAGGTTTGGGATGAAGTCTGGTCAGTTAAGCTGTACCCTGAGGAGTTTCCTACAGAAGAAGTAACTTTCCATAGCAAAGTCAAGGCTAGTAACAAACACAGGAGGCAGAAAAGCAGTAGTGGGAGTATTTATTAGGACACTGGACTACTAGGAAAAATGATTTCCAAGCAAGGAAACTGCATTCAGTGGCTCATGTCAGTTGCTGTGGTGCATATTTTTATAACTAAGCATTGCTTATTTTTATAACTAAGCATCTCTTTAAACAAAAAAAAAAAACAGTAAAAACACAACACTTTGTTTTCCTCTTGACGGTTGGCTGAACAGGCTAGAGGATGGCATTATTTTTGTCAGTGATATAGGTATGTTACTTATGTCACTACTTTGCTGAGACTAAACATGATGTGAGCCTGCAGTTAGGTCATATGCTCTGCTGGCTCATAAACACAGAGCCTGTGGGTACCATGGGCAGCAGGGCACACACCTGTTGTTCAGTCCCAGAGATCTTAGGATTTGTAAATCTCAAGCTAGGGAACAGACACTTTCATAGATCAAAACAAACAGCAGAAAGGCAGAAGTCTAAGTGCCATGGCTGTCAATATTTGCATTGTGAGTGAGAAGCTAGAACAGGAGTTCTTTCATTTCTCTTTGTCCAAACTGTCCTCCTGCAGCCCTGGAAATATGTTTCTCAGCTGTGATATGTTCAGAATGCAGCTCAGAGGGAACATCTTGCATACATTTCAGAGGGACAGGTCACTCCCTTCCCCCTCAGTATTTAAATTGCATGGTTCGACAGTACACTCCTTGACTGCAGCCACACACAATGGTGACAGAGGAACACCTCACCTGCAGAAATGCTAACCAGAGGTTCATAAAAGCTACTGGAAGATGATGTGGCCTTTTGGACCTGGGAATAAAGCAAAGTGATTCGTTTTCAACAGCAAGGGGCCAAAATGGACAACTGTCATGGCAGAGCATCTAACGCTGTGTCTAACCATCCCTGTATATACACACAGCACTCCCAGGACTGCAGAGACTAGACAGCAGCACAGCACCTATATTTCTGGTACACAACAGAGAGCTCAGTTCTGTTTTTTCATGAAGTGGCCAGGCAGAAGTTTCATTGAAAGGAAGAGTGGTTTTATAAAGCCAGTTTCCTAAATAAGTGTGCTTCCCTGATGCTGAAGGACACAGCGATATTTTTCTCTCACCAAGACAACTATTTTTAGCTTAACCCATGCACAGTTGAAATTGTCAGTAGACCAAATGCTGGTTTAACAGATGGGTGTGCGTAGAAGTATGTGAAAGCATCTCTATGGGAATCAAGTTTAAATGTTAAGCCTTGCATTGCCATCCAAGAATATGGAGAGGGCAATCTGTGCAACAGCTCACGGAAGACGGCGGGAGGATACAGCATTGCAAACCTGATTCAGAACTGCAGAATTTGTGACATGTACCCTGGTTGCTATGGCAGTTTTAGTTTGGGTTTGGTGACTCAGGTTTATGCAGCATCAGAAAAGCAACCCACCTGGAACTGTGAGGCTTGCTGTGCAAGAATCTTAGAACAGACAAAGTCAAAGAGCTGCTTCTTACAGCATTTAATTTACAATTTTGATAGCGCTTTGCACATCATCTTTTAATCTCTCTTTTTGCTGGATAAAGAATGTACCAGAGCTTTCAGTTTTACTTGTGTGGGTTGGTCACACAACCAGAGTAGAGAAAACACCAGATTTTTAAAATAGAAAGGACTGTGACTAACAAATAAAGTGAAAGAAATGCCTTATTCTTACAGTAAGTATGTCTGTCAAGGTCTTTTAATGTTAAAAAAGGCTTTCATATTTTCTTAGCCCATCTCTCCTTTTACAATCTATGACACTTGATAAAAACCTGAAAGACTTGTTAGGAAGCTTTTTGTCAACAGATAGAGTATTTGTCACTCTCTCTTAAAATCATCCATTTTTTTCCCAGAGCCAGAGTTGACGAAACTAACTTTGAGATATGACTTTACTTCTTCACTGGGGAGAGAAAAATGTTAGCACTGAATTTTTAGAAGCCCCACTGTGTCCGTTGCTGCTCAAGATGAAAGAGAAGACAACAATTATCCTTAGGAGGTCAGAACAAAAAATTTGCATCCCAGGATCTATTTTGAGTAATGCAAAAGCTTCATCTGTTTACTTCTGCGATCCAGAAGCCTGAGTGAAATAGCTTTGAACAATGGGTGCAATGCTTTTAAGAAAAAATGGAAAACCAGACAGCACTCTGATAACAATCTCACTGCTACATCATTTTATGGCTCACTTGACACATGTCATTAAATTCACTGAAAATATATACAGCCAGAGACGCTATCTCTGCAGATGTTTACATGGTTTTCTCTAGAGGAACTCAGTTCCTACTGAATTTAGTGCTGGTATTTGCACGTGGAAATGAGACATTCGATCACCTGTAGTGCTATGTACATGCAAAGGATTTTACAGCACGTCTGGTGCGTTGGGTAGACACACCAAAACAGACTGGTCCACATAGTGTGTCCTGCAGTTGAACGGGTACCTAAAATCACAAGACCACAGTGCGTTAGGGGTTGGAAGGGACCTCTGGAGATCATGGAGCTTAAGAGTGGTCAGGCATTGGAATGTGCTGCCCAGGGAGGTGGTGGAGTCCCCAAGCCTGGATGTGTTTCAAGGTGGTTTGGATGCGGTGCTTGGGGCTATGGTTTAGGGGTGAGCCTTGTAGAGTAGGGTTCTGGGTTGGACTTGGTGATGCTGAGGGTCTTTTCCAACCTGAATGTTTCTGTCATTCTGAGTCCAACTCCCCTGCCAGAGCAGGACCATAGAATCTAGTGCAGGTCACACAGGAATGCATCCAGGTGGGTCTGGAAAGTCTCCAGAGAAGGAGACTCCACAACCTCTCTGGGCAGCCTGTTCCAGTGCTCTGTCACCCTCCCAGGGAAGAAGTTCCTCCTCATGTTGAGGTGGAACCTCCTGTGCTGTAGTTTCTATCCATTGCCCCTTGTCCTATCCCAGGGTGCAACCAAGAAAATGCTAAGTGTCTGTTGCTAGCACAACAGATACAGACATTGATGCAGTTCTCTGACTCAATCTTGTGATACTGTCTTGCAGTAATGACTGGTTTAGGACAAATCTTTCTAGATGGTCTTCAGAATTTGGTTTGACCCTCCAAACTGATGAAATTGACCCTCCATGCTTAGGTAGATAATTGGAAAAGACTATCAGGTATTATTGGTAATTGTATATGTTTATCACAGCTAGTACTGAGTCAGAAGCTGTAGACAGTCTCATCTCCTTTCAGCTATGCTGACGTTACAGTGAAATCAAATGACATTAAACTGGTAAGACAGAATAAAGAGTATGGCTCAGTATTGCTTTTGTATTGAAGTTATAAACTTTTATGTGAGTGATGAAATAGGAAAAATGCAGACAATTTTTTAAAAGGTTGATTTATTACTATTATTACTGTTGCTATTATTATTATTTACTTTTATCACTATTATTTATATCACTATTATTAATACTTTTATCATTATTCCCTTCTTGAATTTTGCTGAACACAGGCAAAACAACTGCAGAGATGAACCAGCTGACAACAATGACAGCTCTACTTTTTTGCTTAAGGAAGACCAATTGCTTTGCTAGATCATATTCAAGGACTACAGACAATTTACTGCAGAGCACACAGCTATCTCAAAAGGGCACATATCCTTCATATATATCAAATCATAGAATCAGGTTGGAAGGGACCACAAGGATCAGCCAGTTCCAACCCCCCTGCCATGGCCAGGGACACCTCACACTACAGCAGGCTGGCCAGAGCCTCATCCAGCCTGGCCTTAAAACACCTCCAGGGATGGGGCCTCAACCACCTCCCTGCACAACCCATTCCAGGCTCTCACCACTCTCATGGGGAAGAACTTCTTCCTCACATCCAGTCTGAATCTCCCCACTTCCAGCTTTGTTCCATTCCCCCCAGTCCTGTCACTCCCTGATAGCCTAAAAAGTCCCTCCCCAGCTTTCTTGTAGCCCCCTTCAGATACTGCAAGGCCACAAGAAGGTCTGCTGGGAGCCTTCTCTTCTCCAGACTGAACAGCTCCAACTCTCTCAGTCTGTCCTCATAGCAGAGGAGCTCCAGCCCTCTGCTCATCCTGGTGGCTCTTCTCTGGACACCTTCCAGCAACTCCAGATCCTTCTTGTAATAGAGGCTCCAGAACTGGAAGCAATACTCCAGGTGGGGTCTCACCAATATCCTAATTTCAGCTGGCTGCACAAGTGAATTATACATTGCCTGTGGAGTCTGTAGAAAGCCTCAAACATAAGTCTCAAATGAGGTGCAACCCCCAAAAAAATAATATGAAAAAGTCAAGGAAAAATAAAAATCAAGAATGTGGAATATACAAATAGTTGGAGTGTTAGGAGAGAGATTTCTTGAAGTTCTCTGAAAAGCTGGAGCTGAATCAGTAAAAAATGCCCTGGAGAAAAGACAAAAGGAAAGTATTAGATCTGGTCTTTAGACTGTATGATACAGAAAGGAGCTTGCTTTCTGAGCTGCAGAACCTCTTGTTACATTTTTTAACAAGCCAAAGAGACTGATCTGAAGGAGTTAAAGGAGGATCCATTCCAGAAATAAAAAGCTGATCTGGAGTAATGAAATGAAGTGAAGGAGAGGGGACAGGAGCTCTGCTGGAAATCTAAAAATTTGCTCCATGACAGTGAAATTCCTAAGAGAGGATGTTTTGAGTGCCTATCAACTTGCCTAGAATTACTTTGCTGCTAATAAAGCACTGGATTTAATTGTTGCCTGCTGAAATCAGTGTACTACATTCATCATCTGTGTGGTTTTGTTGAACAGACAAATTTTTAGACAGCCAGCTGAGAGAAAGAGAGAAGCAGCATGTTGGGGAGCATACAAATAAAATATGAGAGACATCTGGGGCAGGAGGACTCAGCTCTCATCAGCTTACCTTTTTTGGGGTTGTAGTTCTTAGCTCCTTAGAAAATGGCAATGGACTGAGAATCTATCCACAAGGAAGTCTGCCCATGGGGACAAGGCTGAAGTCTGCCCATGAGGACAAGAGCAGAGTAGGCAGATGGAGCCTGCACAGATCCCCTCCTTAGATGTGAGTGCACCCACGCAGCCAAGCTCCCCAGCAGGGCAACTGCCCATACTGGGCTGATGGTACCAGTGCTACGCCAGAGCACAACTGCAAAGACTACTTCTGAAGTCCATTATGCAGAGGCAGCCATACTTTCAAGCCCAGGAGCCTGACCTGTACCTGTGGATAGTAACACAGGCTGTCAATAGGAAGCTATAAATCAGGTGTCAGGTAATTGTTCATCCATCTGCTTAGCCTGCCAAACCTTCTCTGGCAAATCTTTCATCTTAACTACAAAATGTTGTCTTTTGTTCACAATCACACTGCACCTGCAAACCCTCACTGTGTTGTATCTCATACATTGCTGTAAGAATAAACCTGATGGACACTATGCAAGTATCTCCAGGTACCTTGGAAATGCTTCTTGTGAAATGCTGCTGTTTTTATCAATAATAATGGAAGTAAGAAGCCTAAGCAGGATGTGAAACTGTAAGAAAGAGACATTGTAGGAAGAAAAGCACAAACCAGGCAAAATGTGAAGGGAATAATTTGTACAATCTTTCAAATAACCTGCTGTTGTGGCAAGTGTTTTGTTCTCAGTTCTGCCACTTTCCTCCAGAGAATAAATCTTATGAGAAGCGACTCAGTGAGCTGGGGCTGTGTAGTTTGGAAAAGAGGAGGCTGAGAGGAGATCTCATTGCTGTCTACAACTACCTGAAAGGACCTTGTGGAGAGGGTGCTGCTGGTCTCTTCTCTCAGGTCATTAGTGATAGAACAAGAGGGAATGTCTGCAAGCTGTGACTGGGTAGGTTTAGACTGGACATTAGGAAAAAAATTTTCACAGAAAGAGTGGTCAGGCATTGGAATGTGCTGCCCAGGGAGGTGGCTGAGTCCCCAAGCCTGGATGTGTTTCAAGGTGGTTTGGCTGTGGTGCTTGGGGCTATGGTTTAGGGGTGAGCCTTGTAGAGTAGGGTTCTGGGTTGGACTTGATGATCCTGAGGGTCTTTTCCAACCTGAATGTTTCTGTGATTCTGTGATAGTTTGATTATTCTCTCAAAACCATACTTTGTTTCCCATAATTAGTTAAAAAATAAAGTTAAGTTTAAAACATTTTAGCCCCTGAAATGATTCCATTTGAAACACAATTCTTTGCTAAAGTGGTGCACATGTAAAAAAATTTACTAGGTGTAATAGCTTGGATCCTAGAAGTTGCAACTGTGAACAAACTCACGTAGTCTTTGCATCTTCAACTGCTGTATGCTTTGTAACCACTTGTTTTCTCCCAACAGAAAAGATGGATGTGCTACATCAGGTTTTCAGATAATGGAAGAGAACTTCAAGCTTGGAGGAGACTAAGGGGTGACCTCATTCCTGTTGATAAAGATGTGCAGGGTGAATGCCAAGAGGCTGGAGCCAGGCTCTGCTGCATGCCCAATGCCAGCACATGGGGCAGTGGTGGAAATTGAGGCACAGGAAGTTCCATGGAAACAGGAGGAAGAATTTTTTCCCTGTGAGGGTGACAGAACCCTGGAAGAGGCTGCCCAGGAGGGTTGTGGACTCCCCTCTGGAGATGATTCAAGAGCTGCCTGGAAGTGTTCCTGCGTGATCTGGTACAGGCGTTCCTGCTCCGGCAGAGGGGTTGGACTGGATGATCTCTCGACGTCCCTTCTAGCCCCTAACGTTTGTGATTCTGTAATTTGTCCACTGCCAGGCAGGAGCACCAGGGCAAATGGGAGATGATACCTTTGTGCAGCAAGCTGCCCTAACATGTACACATCTAACCTCCCCAAACAAAGGATCCTCAGTAATTTGCCCCATTTCTTTCCTTCTTCCTTCCAAGCCGCTGCATTTGCCCCGATGGCCAGCGTAGGCAGAGACGCTCATGTTGCATGTGACCCAGAGGCGACTGGCAGTGTCAGGCAGCGAGCAGCTCTAAAAAAGCTGCTCGGCAGCAGTGGAAGAGCACCGTGCTCCCAGCTGCAGAATCCCCCGGGAGCCGCACTCCTGAAGCCTGGCTTAGGTTTGGGGGTTTCAGGCCTACACCAGGTGCCCCAATAAACCCTACTGTCCCCACACACTTCTTCCTGGAGCAGTACGTCCCCACCCTTCCACGGCAGCCATCGGATGGGCAAAGCCCTCATCGCTTTTCGAGTGTCTTTTTCTCAGCCTTGACAGTAGGTACATGCCGCAGAAGGCCACCCGGTGCCCTGGCCGCCCCCGAGGCGAGGTGCGGGCAGGCAGAGGGCGCCGCGCGGGACTGCGTCGCCGGACGCCTCTCGGCCGGGCTCTCTCCCTGCGGCCGTGAGAATTTCCGCCCCGGTGGGGCAAGGGAAGCCGGTGACCCTTCCGCTGAACTCTTGCACTCACGGGCCCGAGATGAGGCAAATCAAGCAAGCCTCGCCCCGGCCACAACAGAGGCGTCCACAGCAACACCCAACACCCAATCCCCCGTACCCCCGTCGCTCCGCTCCGCTCCGCCCCCGCCGGGCACGCCGCCGCTACCGCCCGCCCCACCTCGCTCGCGCCCGCTCTCGTACCGCGGCCTCCACCTCCAGGGAATCTCGCGGGGTTATGCTAAGGAGCCGCCGCCGCCCCGCCCCTCCGGTTCCCTCCCGCCCTGCGCCCTCCGTCTGGGTGGGTGAGCGAGTGAGCGAGGGCGAGTGCGGGCCGCGGTGCGCTGTGGGATACTGGCGGTATAAAGTCTATCCTCGGTGCGGCGTTAGCTAAGGGGGCCAGGCAGGAGCGGGGTATGAAGATGGCGGACGCCAAGCAGAAGCGGAACGAGCAGCTGAAGCGCTGGATCGGCTCTGAGACTGACCGGGAGCCGCCTGTGGTCAAGCGCAAAAAGACCAAGGTGAAGTTCGACGACGGCGCCGTCTTCCTGGCCGCCTGCTCCAGCGGGGACACCGAGGAGGTGCTGCGGCTGCTGGAGCGGGGCGCCGATATCAACTACGCCAATGTGGACGGGCTCACCGCACTCCACCAGGTTGGTTCGGAGCCATTTACTATGGGATTGGCCTGGCCGAGCGAGGGGGCCTTGGGTAGGCAGCGAAGGGGGGTAAGGCCGGCCGGCGAAGTGCCCCCCCCCCGGGAGGAGGTGGAGGAGGAAGGGGCCGGAGGCGGCTGCTCTCCCCTCCGCTGGGGGGTGTCGAGGCGGGGAGGGGCCGGGAGGCGGTGGCGACCGAGGTCAGGCTAGGGGGCGGCCGGCCGGAGGGAGCCACGGGGGAGCGGCCTGGGCCGGCTGGACCGGAGGGGCGAAAGGCTGCGCTCCCTCCCCGCAGGCCGGTTGTCGGAAGGGGGCGGTTGGGCCTCTCCTTCGGCGGGGAGGAGGTGCCGGTGACCCTCTTTCGCTTTCCCCGCTCGCCTCGCTTCCCCTGTTGGCAGCGCCTCCCTCGGGAGGGACGGGGGCAGCGGGTGCTGCCCCGCGTTGTCGGGAAGGCAGCTGCGGGGACGGGGACAAGTGCCCTCCGGCGGAAGGGTGGCCGTCGGCAGGTGAGGGAAGCGGACTCGCCTCCAGGGTCGCTCCGTCCGGCAGCCTCTTGCTCGGGATCCCGGCAGCAGTTTCCTGCTTCCCCCGTCTCCCCGTTTTCGCGGCAGTTAAGCCGATTAAACCCCGCTCGAGTGTGCGGGCGGCCGTGTGGAGAGACAGATCGGCTATTTCTCTCCGGTTTCTAAGGGGAACCAGTGTTTTGTTCCTAATATAAAAACGCGTATCAATAAAAAGTTGCTTGCTTTCTTTACTGATGGCTTCTGCCGCAGTGTGGAAGCTGAACTTTGAGGGGAGCAGGGCTCTTGCATTTTGCTTCCGTGCGTTGGAGAGCAGTTAAAAAACGAATCCATATTGCTTTGTTCTGGTGTGGATATGTGGGAGGGGAGTTGGTGTTGAGGGAGATAACTTTCTCTTGGGGTTAGAGGAGCAATGGAAGGGAAACCAGCTGTGAAGTTTCCTCAAAATGGATGCTTTGTGCATGTTGAACTTCATAGCAGTCTGATTGGAATCTCAAAACGTTAGCCAAATAAGGAAAGGCTGTGGCAATCCTGAGATAATGCGGGTTTGCCTGAATAGTTTTTTCTTCTCTAGAAGGCCAAAAGCTTCCACACAATATTGGACTCACTGGATATCTAAAAAGTAAAAGAAAAGTGTCTCTAACAGGCTGGCTTCTCGTTCTTAAGTTTAGAAGTTGTTCAGGTGGAAAAAAAAAAAAGGCAAACCAACCAAACAAAAATATGTTAAAAATCTTATGTTTAGGAGATGCAGGTTGATCAGGTAGAAATCTTCCCGGAATGGTTAGGTAAGGTAATTAGGACATTGTTGTTACACAGTGTTTTTTTAAATTCACCATCTCGGTTTTTTAAAATGTATTTTACCCTTCCCATTGACATTTTTTTTTTCTCCAAGGATGTGAGGCTCTACCAGTACATAAGTTACCCAGTATTAGTGGATAGGATCCCCTCCTCAACACAAGATATAAAACTCTACTACTTTTCGCTGTTTCCTGTGTATAAGTCGTCACTTGCTCCCCTGTAAAGGCTATTGGTTTACTTTCAGTTGTGAACTGAAGTGGAAGAATGAATGCGTGTTGTGGTTAAGCCTGTCAGCAGGTTACTGCAGCACAGTTACCTGACTTCAGGCTAGCCTGTCACTTCATAGAGAGCTTTTATGTGTTTTTCCTGCTCTAATCAAGTTAGGATTGCTTAATGCTTCCCAGGGAGCTCTGTATTAGAAGTTATACCTTAACTGGTTAGATCGCTCGGTCTGCAAGTCACTGTACACACTGTGATTGGTAGGAAGGGATGACGTTTGGTTTAACTCTATTGTTAGAATAAGAGATGAATGCTTTATGAAGTCCACATGGCATTTCCAATGTCTTTTATACTGTATACAACAAAAGTTCAATCAAAATCATTAGTTTATTCTCCCTTTCTTTCTACCTATAGTCAGCCTGCAGTTTGGAAAGGCAAAGTTTAAGGGAACAGAGATGGAAGATTTACATTGCTGCTAAAATTCTTCTCTCTTCTCCTTCTCCCCCCCTTCCCTCTTCCACTGTGCACACACCCCCCCCCCTTCATCTCTTGACAGTGCCACTGAATGATTTTGTTTAATGTTTGGATGTATGAAAAATAAACTTGGAATCAATTTTCTTTGAGTTAAAGTTCTTGCAGAAGTGGAAAAAAAAAGTGTCATTAGATTATTACTTCTATATGTAATGTTTGGTTCAGATGTCATTCTCGTTAAGGACTTGTTTTAGCATGAGTTGAAGTTAGGCCTTCAGCACAAAGGAATAAACTGGGTATACTGTTCTTCTATCTATGGGATATGGATGCAATGCATGATATTGCAGCAGGGTAGTATATATTCTGCTGCAGTATCCTGCATTGTAAACATGCTCTGTGTGGTTATGTCTGTAATTTCTAAATTAGATCTGAAATTTACAATCAGGTGTCAGCTTAGTGGAGGTTGAAATGGTTTTAGAATACTATGTTCGATGACAGTTGTCATGTGGGGTGAGATCTAATTTACAGATAGTGCAGCTTTTCTAATTTGCCTTAACAATTGAATGTGAGGGGAATTGGAGAGAGAAAAGAAGCCCAAAGGTAAGCCATGACTTCACAGGTTAATAGTTTCTGCAGAGGCAGGAGGGAATTGTCATATTCTAAGAGCCTATATAATATTTTCAGTAGACCTAGTCCCTTCTAGGGCAGACATATTTATTTGGAGTGGGATTCAGTTCTCTCATCCTAAAAGCTTAGCACCTGTTCTTCCTCAGAGTTTGGACTCCCTCTTTTTCCTTGCCTTCTGTGAAAGAGCATTTGGTTTATTAACTCTAATTGGAATTTATTGCTTAAGTGACTGAAAGTAGTTTGTCTAAAATTCACATAGAGCTTTGTACAGGAAAGAGGAGCCCACCCTTTCTGGGCAGCACCATGGGAAGGCTGCATGTGGTGGGGAATGACCATGATGTGACCAGCTTCCTGGAAGGCTGGATTTCCTGTGCTTACTTCTCCCCTGGGAGCACAGGGTGTGCACTGTGGAGTACCTGCAAGCTCCTGATAAAGAAGGCAGCTGAAATTAGACTGTAGTTAGGTATGACAGTTTATGCAGCCTCTTTTTCCGCTGCCCTTTTACTTTGAGGCTGTTCAGACTTGGAAGGTAGTAACCTGGTTTTTGGCCTCATTCTCTCTGGGTGAGGAAGGTTGGGTGCTGCAGCCTAATTCCACTATGTAGCATGAAAGTAACGTGTCCTGCTGTCTTGATCTTGCTTCTACCTGGGGAGGGTGCTGCTTTGGAGGTAAGATAAGGGAAATTGTGTTGGTTGTTTGCACATAGAGTTTGTTGAGTACTGTAGGTGTTGTCATTGCTGAAGGCTGAAGAACAAGAGAAGCTTCTAATTCTTAATGAAGGATTCATGTGGTCTTTTTCATTATCCAGGGCAAGTACAGCTGAATTAAGCAAAGTTCCCTGAAGGCTATCTAATACCAGTATTATTCTGCAGCTCTTTCAAGGACTAAATTATGTACAAAGGTGAAACTATTTTACTGACATTATAGTTAGGTATTACAGAATCATAGGATTGTTTCAGTTGGAAAAGGCCTCTAAGATCATAGAGTCCAACTGTCAATACCACCGTGGCCATTAAACCGTGTCCCAGGTGCCATGTCTATGTGGTTTTGAACACCTCCAGGGATGGTGACTCCACCACCTCCCTGGGCAACCTATTCCAATGCATTTCCTCAGTTTGCAAGCATGGCAGTGTGTGGTATTAAACAGAAATTTAAATTTGATGCCACTGCTGTAGGACTCTGCTGCCTTGATCCCTCAGTAGTAATTAAGATGCTGAGAAACCCGTCACAAGTGTGTTTCCCTGAACGCTTAACTCTTTCTAACTGATTAAGGACAGTTATTGCTGGTTTAATATTTCCCATGGGTTCTGCAGGATTTTATTTCTTGGCTAAAAAGTACCTTCCTTTGTGGAAGTTTCTGCAATAGTTTGTGAAACATTCTGTCAGGACTCCTGGTGGCACGCTCTCAGTACCTGATTTGGTAAAGGATACTGTTACATTTGGCATGGACTGTCCTGTTTTGTTATGACATCCTTTCAAACAGCAAGACGTGATGAAAAAGGGATGCAAAATCTACTACCACTGGATTCCTTTGCCTTAGAACTTGATAGAGGGCAATATGCTTTGTTGGGAATGGTAACACAGGTCATGTATGGGAGCTGGGGCCACAGCTTGTGGAGCATATGGGAGCAAAGAACAGGTTGCCACAGTCTTAAATTGTTAGGGTGTTTGCGTCATAGCAGCAGCACCCAACAACCCCTCGGTAGGAAGGGCATGGGAGTAGCTCAAAGCTAACTTAATAACCTACTGGCTATCACTTCTGCACTGCTTCTTTTGGAGAGTGAAAATGCCAATGTTTATGGTAAATCTATTAATTTTTCCAGACTGTCAAGTAGACGAACTTCCTTTCATGCAGGAAGGTTTGTACCTGATTCCCAAATCTCACTGTTGGGAGGGGTGATAACTTCTGAGCTACCGAACTCCTTCATGCTGTCATCGTACATGATACATAACTGACAATTTTAGAATAATTTTTCAGCTTGTGTTATGTTTTGGGGTTTTTGTGTGTGTGTTTTTTAAAAAATTATTATTATATATTATTTTTATTTCTAGAACTATTAACGAAGCACACACAATTAGTCCTGAAGTGTAATGTGGACTTCACTCGGTGATTGGACTACAGAGGCATGCTTGTTTAAAATCCCCTTTGTAATAGGAGTTGTTTCTTGTGTGGGCTTTAGATCTATCTCTCCATAGTTACAGTAGCTAGGTTCAGATTTTCCAATAAGTACTTGTCAACTTCCTTCTGATTTTGTTATCCAAGTTGTTGGTTTGGGGTTTTCTTTTGTTTTAACCCTCTGAAATGGAAGAAGAGGGGGGGGAAAAAAAAAGTGATTCATCATAATATAATAGTGCTGCCTTCAAAAGAATATGTTTTACTTGGTGTTTTATATAAGAAACAAGTAACAATCTGTTCACTTTTTTAAGGTTTATTATCTGCAAGTGTTTCTTGGCCTCTTCATGGTCTGTCAAGTTTGAACCTGGGATTTCTGTGTCTGGTTGCTTAGCAGTTTTCATTACTAGGGCTATTTCTTGCTCAAATAGAGCAACCCAAGCACCTTTTAGCATATAGAATTATTTTAAGTATTTAAAGCATATTTCCATGTTAGTCTGACAATTACTAAACTTAGATAATCGTGAAGGTAGAGTTCATAGTCAATGTAAGAATGAATTCAGCTTATAGGATAGAAGCTGATCTTCAGGGACAATTTATGCTGTGTATCTATGAATTTCACTGTAGCATTAATGCTTCTCTACAGTAAAGCATTATCTATTGTTTCCTATGTGTTCTGGTATATTCTTGGTACTTTTAAGAACATTTTTTTCATGATAAATCATCCAAAATGCCTTGTAAGAGTAGGTGAGTTAGGACCCTCAGCAGGTTTGCTGACGACACCAAGCTGTGTGGTGTGGCTGACAGGCTGGAGGGAAGGGATCCATCCAGAGGGACCTGGACAGGCTGCAGAGCTGGGCCCAAGCCTACCTCATGAAAGCCAACAAGACCAAGTGCAAGGTCCTGCATCTGGGTTGGGGCAATCCCAAGCACCAATATAGGCAAGGTGTCCAGTTCTGGAGCCTCTATTATAAGAAGGATCTGGAGGTGCCGGAAGGTGTCCAGAGAAGGGCCACGAGGATGATCAGAGGGCTGGAGCTGCTCTGCTCTGGAGACAGACTGAGAGAGTTAGGGCTGTTCAGTCTGGAGAAGAGAAGGCTCCCAGGAGACCTTGTGGCCTTCCATTATCTGAAGGGGGCTACAAGAAAGCTGGGGAGGGACTTTTGAGGGTGTCAGGTAGTGATATGAGTAGGGGGAATGGAACAAAATTAGAAATGGGTTCATTCAGATTAGATGTTAAGAAGAAATTCTTCAGCATGAAGGTGGTGAGACACTGGAACAGGTTGCCCAGGGAGGTGGTGGAAGCCTCATCCCTGGAGGTTTTTGCAGCCAGGCTGGATGTGGCTGTGAGCAACCTGCTGTAGTGTGAGGTGTCCCTGGTCATGGCAGGGGGGTTGGAACTGGCTGATCCTTGAGGTCCCTTCCAACCCTGACAATTCTATGATTGTAATTACTGAATGTTTATGTAAGACTATATTCAGACAGGTTAGACTTAGAGAAACTAACATGGTCTGGAAGAAATGTAGGTTTGGACAGCTGTAGCATGAGTATACCCTTCTGGGCCTCTTGCAATTGAGAAATAGTAAATTATGCCTTGTTACTGCAACACTATGGTATCAGTATAGGGTATATGCATATAGGACATGCAGTATGTGTGGACATCTACCTAACTAATGTAACATTATTGCTTAACAATACATCTTATTCATTGATCTTTGCAACAATAGAAATGCAGAGTGGAATGCAGCTGCAAGGCAGTGGAACTGTCAGTAAGCTGGGCAGCTTCTGATGCTGCTGGATGGGTGGAGACATTCCAAGCTGCTTTACTTTGCTATATGCATTCCTGAAATGACAGTCAATGGAAAGCATGGCATAAGAGTGGCAGCATTCCTCAGCTGCTTCCTTTCTAGTAATTTCAAGACTGTAGAGATAGAACAAGAAAGCAAAAGATCAGGGTGCTTGTGGGTAGGGGGGGAATGTTTCTGGATTTATTTTATAGGTGCCTTGTTTTGATAAGACAGCTTTTCTGTTTCAGTTGTTTTTTTTTGAGAACACAACATCAGTTACAGTGCTTATCCTGGAAAAAATGGAATCTATGACAACTCATTTATAAGAGCAAAATTAGAGCAATATGAAGAAATCTTTAAAGAAGACTTCCCCATTTATGCCAGAGTGGTGTTAGCACTTACCCCCTTAATATATTTCAGAGGCGAATGGCTTCAAAAGTTACATTAAACAGAGTGAATAGTGGAGAGATGGCTTTAAGAAGAGGGTTTGAAACCCCTGAAAAAGACTTGCCCAGCAAATGCAGCCTCGTTTTGGGCTTACACAAAGAAGTAGGATTGTCTTCAAGGCTGCAAGTAAATCATTCCTATACTCCTGTAACTTCTGAATCCATTTGGTCTATAACTAACACACAGCCATCTATTTTGATACTAAAATATGTGTCAACTGTGGTTCTTACAAATGGGTCTAGCTCTAAGCCATTCTGCCAGGAGCCAAGGTTCACCAATTTATTTATTTTATTTTAAAGTCAGTCTAAAACATAATTTATTTTTTCTGTGCTATGGTTGTAATTTAGTCTTCAGTTCAAGCTATCACAGCCTGCTTTGGTGCAATTAGTTAGCCAGTCAGTGGTGATTACAACACAAATCTTAGTTTAATGTAATTATTTAGTTTTACTGTAGTTGTTTCACCATCCTGATAGTGAAGCTAGAAGAGTAACCCAAGTGTCTTCTGTATACATATTCAGGTATTTGAGGTTTCTTGCACATCAGGGGATTACATTACAGTCCTGACCTTGTGCTGTAGATCTGAAATAGGGAGGGTGTGTGTATACATATATATATAGACATGAAAAATGGCATATACATATACTTTTATATATATATATATATATATATACACCATTTTCATGTTAATTTCTTGGTTTTGGGGTTTTTTAAATCTTTCACAGAATGACTAAGGTGAATGTTAGCACCATGAAATCTGTTGCTTAACTGTTCTGCTTCAAACTTCCAGGTGAACTTACCTAACAGTATTTTTCTTAATGTCACAGTTGAATTGAGCACTTGTCTAAGGTAAAATAATAACAATAAAAGTCATCTGGTACCAAAGGTGAGCACAGCTGACAAGTGTGTTACCCTGATGTGTGTGCATGGTCAGTGCTGCTTTCTTAAATGCTTAACTTGGATGAAGATTTCACTAAGAGCTGCATTCTTCTGTCAAATCCAGGGTGCCTGTGGGCTCCTTTTCAAACCGAAATACCCTATGAATCTTCTAGCTTTGAAAGTCTTGACTTGCTAGTGTCCTGAAATTTACTTTAGCATTCTTGATTGAAAACCTCTGCTTCTCTTACTGAAGTGGAAGAATTGCTGTTTTAAAGCTACAAAGCATATTGTCCCAAGTTTTGATAAAAGCGTTTTTGCCTGCAGTATGTTCAGAAATGTTTGCAGTTCTACTTGAATGAGACTCAATGAATAATCAGTGAATAATCTCAATGAAATCAGCAAGAGTTTTCCAAAAGTGTCCTCCCCACCATCCCAGAGATGAAACAGTCCAAAGCTGTTTGTATTATCTCCTTGATCAGTCTTAATTTTTACTCCCTTTCCTGTATTCTATAAAATATAAGTAACCATCTTTATGGTTGCAGCATTGTTGTTTTTAAATCTAGTTACAAAAAAATGAACAACTCTTGAACTTTGTTTTACTAACCTATTATTTGGAAATATTCTCAAATAAATTCAGCTTGGTATTTTAGGTGCTAAGCTCGCTGTGATTCTGGGCAAAATGGATCATCAAAGTTTTCAAAGGGAAAAGTGAAGATTGGGGAGCTAGCATTGTGCCTGTGGGCCAAATTTGGACCCCAGTCGTTAAATAATAATCTCATTTCTATCAAGCCATATAAAACAATGTTTTTTAGAAAGCTTGCCAAACTTCACAATCTTCTACCAATTTTATTTTGTTCAGCTGCTGCAACTTGAATTATTTTTAGACCCTAATGCTATAGAATTTTTTTTCATGAGGACTTTGCACTTTTTCTCCTGCTCAGCGGAAAATAAAAGTTTTACACTTCAGCTCTGAAAGAATTTTTGTGTAATGTCAGTTTCTTGGCTTCTGAGCAGAGAGGGTGGGTTGTATTAACACTGTGGCTGTCAGTGGGGTTTTGTTTGTGAATCTCTCTGGGCACGGCTTTCTGGTCGCTGATTTTCTACTTGCTTGCGGACAACCTACCCAAAAGCTTTTCAAATTGTGTTTTCTCAGCAATTGAAGAGGAAGCTGTATTCCATAATACAGTAAAAAAAGTGTTGGTTGTCATCATAGCTCTGGGTTTGCAAGTTCAAGTAGGGTTTTGGATTTTGAGTGCTGTTTGTTATTCCTCACTATGAATGTAAGGCTAGTGAGGGATCTAAAGGAATTAGATTGTAGTAGTTTGTAAAAAAAAAAAAAAAAAAAAAAAAAAAAAAGACCTAAGTTAGGGGAGCTGCAGTTAGGTTGCAGAAGGGAGGCTGTCTTGGCAATGTACACCAGCAGTGGAAGCAACTAGATGCTGATGTGAAGTACAGAAATGCAGGCAATCTCTGGCTGCTTGTGTATAGGAACTCCTGTTTCAAAGAGTTACTGTACTTGCTTTTCTGAAAGTAGGATGAGAGGTGTGGGGGATTTTATCCTTTCTTTCATTTCCTCTAGGGAGTTGCTCTTGAATTTGATTATCCTAGTGCTGACCTCTATATGTCCTTATCCTTCACTTAAAACTAGTAATTCCTGCCTAATTCCTTGCTAATGGCCTAGCTTTGCACTAATGAATACCAATGATAATCTAATTTCATAGGACTGTGGAGTTCCATGTGCTGTTCCAGTGCCTGAGTAGTGTTAAAGACACTGCTGTGTGATGAGGTTACTCTCAAAAAGCTAAATGCAGACTGGGCATTTTACCCCTTTTCTGCCCATAGAGGAGGCTGAGTTTCATGTAGTGGTAATTGTAGCTAGTCAAGTACTATTAACTGGGGGGGAAAATACTTGGTGTCAGATAATCTGTTTGTGATGGTGGTGTAGTTTCCTTGTGCCTCTTTGACAGTCCCAGCATGTCAGATCTAACTTCCATTTTCATGAAGGGATGAAGATACTGATGTCACTGGAAGCAAAAGCCTATTTCCATTTAGCTGTCCCCTTTTCCTTTTTTTGTAATGCAGTTCTGTTGTGCCAGCTTGAGATACTGCTTCTTAGATCTAAAAAAATAAAAATCTTAATTGCTAGAGTCCATTCAGTGTATCTAAATTCTTAAATGCTACTTTCCCCCCAATCCAAAGGTATATACTGTGTGTAAGTAAGTAAGGTATACTATAGGTGTAAATATAACACAGATTATGGAAAGTCTGCTTCAAGAAACAGAAGTGCTAGGGTGTGTCTGTGGTAGTCTCTTAGCATGCCTGAGAAGGTCTATTTGATTTATCTTCTCGCTAGTTACAGGTTAGCTAGTGGTCAGGTTTAGTTTGTTCATTTTGGTCTTAATGCTAGAGATTTCCCCAAAGTATTTGAATATCATATTGCTTTTAATAAGAAGTCCCTACTCAGACATGTTACTTCCCTTCTGTCTTCAAGAAAAGCTGCCACCCTGAAAAAGCTTTATTAAGGACTAGTGCAAATATTTAATATGGTTTTGAGGATGGCTGAGCAGTTCTTCAGTAAAACGAGTGTGTGACCTGCTCTAGGTGATCCTGCTCTTGCAGGGTGGTTAGACTGGATGGATGATCTTTCAAGGTTCCTTCCAAGCCCTAACATTCTGTGACTCTTGGAATTCTGATTTTTTTTTTTTCTTAATCATAATTTTCAGTATATGGTCTTGAAAAGTAAACCTATGTAGCAGCCACAACTTTCAGTAGCTGGTTATATTTGTGGAGGTGATTGGAGGCCTAGAACTGATTCACCAGTTACTTTAAGTAGGTGCTTTGTTTTGTATCTAACAGCTGAAATTTACACATATTGTCATTTACACCTTTTGTCCACAGTTTGTGTGGGGTGTCCAGAATGTTGTAGTAACTGTGGGTTCCTGATGCATAGTGCCATTACACAGAATGGTAGGGGTTGGAAGGGACCTCTGAAGATCATCAAGTCCAACTCCCCTGCTAGAGCAGGATCACCTAGTGTAAATCACATGGGAACACATCTAGGTGGTTTTTGAATGCCTCCAGAGATGGAGATTGCATAACCTCTTTCAGCAGCCCATACCTTCAAAGTGAAGGTTTTTCTTTTCCTGATCTTTACATGGAACCTCCTGTGTTCCAGATTGTCTGTTGCCCCATATCCTGGACACCACTGAGAAGAGTCCAACTCCATCCTTCTCACACTCATGCATTAGATATTGATAACCATTAATTGGATCCCACCTTAGTCTCCTTCTCCAGGTTAAACAGAGCCATCTTTCTCAGTTTTTCCTCATAAGGTAGATGTTCCAGTCCTATAATCATTTTAGCAGTTCTTTGCTGGACTCTCTCTGGTAGTTCCTTATCCTTCTTGGACTGTGGAGCTCAGAATTGGATGCAGTATTCCAGGTGAGGCCTCACCAGAGCAGAGTAGAGGGAGAGGACTTCTTTTCAGAACCTCCCAGTTTCTGCCTAGGATTACAGATTTCCAATTGCAACTCAGATAAGCCTACTGTAACCATTTGCCTGGAGTTCCCTCTATGATTCTAGCATAAGTGTCTATCCTGTCACCAAGGCAGGAATGGTACTGTAACCTGAGATGATGCTTGTCTGAATTTTCACTGCAACAGAGGGACAACTGGGAATAAATGCTGCATTGGTTCAAGTTTTTTTTTTTATTTTGATGTAGCAGACAAACTAGCTGGGTGACACATTTGTGAGAGAGTGAAATAAATTTAGATGTACCTAGAACTGTCATCTGGTTTTGCTCCAAGAAGCCTACCCCTGTGAGAATCCCTGTACCTGTGAAGAAGTTGCCATTGGTTTCTGAAGCCTAATCGTTGGTAGGTTCTCCAGCACAGGAAACATGGACATAGGGGAGTTTTTCTGGATGTGTATGGAGTGGTCCCTGAGGGAAGCTCAGCAGTTACGTGCAAGCTTCAGTTTGACTCAGAAAAACTTTACAAAAGCTAGAAATACAAAATATTTGATCAATTTAATGGCAGATTTTAAAGCTGTTGATGCTATTGGTTGTTTGACATTCTTTTTAAGATAGTGACCTGTCATGCCAGGTGTGTATGATGGATAGAAACATGAAAACAAGAAAATTCTGGCACAGAAAAACTTACATTATAGTAGTCTTATTAAAGATATTTTTCTATTTAATCTTCCCCCCCTCATCCCTCCTTCCCCCCATATAAGGCATAGAAGTAAAGCATCAGTAGAAATTGAAGGCATGCAGACTGTGAGGATTCCAATAAAGCACTTAAAAATGACTTTTTATTAAGAAGCCTTGTTGGCATTGGAGCCATAGGTTCTTCAGTGACATATTTTATCATTGACTACCCAGAGGTATGACTCAAAGTGTTTGCTGAGAGAACTGATATGTAATTTCCCCGTTTGGAGATCTTCCAGGGACTTTGTCTCAGCAGCTCTTTGCTTACCTGCACATAGAGTAGCAAGTTCTTAGTCTTTTCAAGACAGAAGGAAAATCTTGTGATTGGAAGGCTTTGATGTCTTTATTCCATGTTTTTGAGCACTTTTCATTTCTTCTCTATAATTATCTAATGCTATTTTCTATATCCAAGTTAAATGACTTAATATGGGAGAATTTCCTTGGTAGTTTTTTTTCCCCTGTTCATTTTGCTTTGTCATGTTTGACTGCTGATAATGTATTTGATAACATGCTTTGCATTCTAGTAGTACTTGGAGTTTATGCAGAATTTATATAGCAGCCTAGGTCAACTGTTCTGGACTGCTTTATTATGACTTAAATTACAAATATTACTTAGATATTAAAACCATTTAAACCGTAAGCCAGAACCTTCCATTTTTAAAACAAAGATGGTTTAAAATCTGGTTTCAGGTATTTGTCAGTTGAGCTCATGTAATAGACTGTAAAACTGAGGAGTGTCATTAACTGAGAATGACATCACTGGCTTTTATATCAGTACACTTCTCTGTTAGCCTTTGGTAGCAGCCTGTGATTCATGAGACCCATGTTGCCTTGTACAGTTGCATGAGTTGGTCTTCGAAGGTATTCCTTGGCCTAGACAAAGGTGGGCACAAGGAAAGACAGCAGAAAATATTCCCTTCTTCATAGGATAGAACAATCAGAGAGAAGGATTTTTTCATTTCTTTTTTTTTTTTTCCAATCCAGGTAAGTTGCCCATTTTTCTGTTCTTCTGTCTCCTTGCTCTGCTTGTGTTATAGAAACTGGATTTTGGCAATCAAATTCTTTCACCTTCTAAGTTTTAAGAAGTAGGCAGCCATGGTTAGATATTTGTGCTTTTAGAGCTATAGAGCAGTCTCAGCACTCAAGCCTGATCTCTGTAGAGTGTTAAGTAAGATGCTGATGCTTATAGAAATGCAGCATTTACCCTACTTGGATTATTGTTTTTTAATTATTATTATTATCTTTTTCCTTCCAAGAAGAAGTCTCAAAAGGCATCATCTCAAAATGTGAAGGAACTGAATGTTATCAGAAGTAGCCAACATGGATTCACCAAGGGGAAGTCATGTCTGACTAATCTGATAGCCTTCTATGAAGGCACGACTGGATGGATAGATGAGGGGAGGGCAGTGGGCATTGTCCACCTTGACTTCAGCAAGATTTTTGATACCATCTCCCACAGCATCTTCATAGACAAGCTGGGTGTCAGATGGACAGTGGGGTGGATTGAAAACTGGCTGAAAGATAGAGCTCAGTGGGTTTTGGTTAGTGGCACAGTGTCTAGTTGGAGGTCTGTAACAAGTAGTGTTCCCCAGGGTTTAGTCCCAGGTCTAGTCCTGTTCAATATGTTCCTGAACAACCTGGATGAAGGGATAGGCTGTATCCTCAGCAAGTTTGCTGATGACTGGGAAGGGTGGCTGATACCCCAGAAGGCTGTGCTACCATTCAGCAGGACCTGGACAGGCTGGAGAGCTGGGCATAGAGTAACTGTAAGAAATTCTACAAGGGCAAGTGTGTGTGATATTGCACCTAGGGAGGAGTAACCTTATGGATCAGTGCAGGTTAGGGGCTGACCTGGTAGAAAGCAGCTCTGGAAAAAGACCTGGGAGTCCTGGTGGACAACAGGATGACCATGAGCCAGCAATGTGTCCTTGTGGCCAAGAAGGCCAATGGCATCCTGGGGTGCATCAAGAAGAGTGTGTCCAGCAAGTCTTCCACCCATACTGTGCTCTGGTGAGGCCTCATCATTGTGTCCAGTTCTTAGCTCCCCAGTTCAAGAATTACAGGGAACTGCTGAAGAGGGTACAGAAAAGGACTACAAAGATGATTAGGGGACTGGAACATTTCTCTTATGAAGAAAGTCTGAGGGTCTTTTAGCCTGGAAAAGAGTGAGGAGGGATCTTCACAGTGCTTATAAATACTTAAAAGGATGGGTGTCAGAAGGATGGGGCCAGAATTTTTTTAGTGATGCCCAGTTACAGGACAAGAGGTAACAGGCACAAACTTGAACACAGCAAGTTCCATCTAGGCATGCTGAGGAACTTTTTTATTTTGAGGGTGGTAAAACATTGGAACAGACTTCCAGAGAGTTGGTGGAGTCTGCATCTCTGGAGTCATTCACAACGTGTCTGGATGCCATCCTGTGCGATCTGCTCTAGGTGAACCTGCTGTGGCAGGGGCGTTGGACAAGGTGATCTCCAGAGGTCCCCTGCTGCTCTGTGATTCTGGGAATTGTCTGTCACAGGTTTGTTTCTTTTCTTTGGCGGTATCAGCAACTATTGAGACACAAGATACTTACATTGCTGTTCCTCTTGGCTTCATGAGGATGCCTAAGATGACACCTCATTCGTCCTCCCAAATCCATAACTACACTATAAGTTTCTCTCTGGAATGCTTTAGCTCTGCTTAAAGCAAGGAATAGCAGAATGTGAGGAGTTGTTCCTGTAAAGCCTATTATGTGAACCAGAGGTTGCTGTGAACTCTTGCTTTTGTCAGTTTCAGTTGTGTAGATTGTGAAATGTTTCTGGTGCTTCCAGTGAGTCTTGATTCCCTGAGAATATTAATGACTCCATTCGGCCGTTTGCTTCCTTACTGGAAAACGTTTCTAGATGAAGTCCAATTTTAGTAATACCCCAGCCTTAGAAGTTGCCTATAAGAATTCTTAGATTTCTTAAACTCTTATTATAAGATGCAGATAATTTTCCTGCTTTAGGCACAGTGTGGTGTGTGGGTTTTCTGCAGTTTTCTTGATGTCTGAATACAAGACATTCTGAATAGAAATTCCAACTACTTCAGTGACTGAATTTTATCAGCCAGTGGAACTTCACTCCATGGTAACATGATTTTTAGAAAATAAAGTTACTAGCTGCTCTAGTGACTACTGCAAGGCTCTTGGGGGAAAATCTGATTCCCTCCTTACCTGAAACACTTTAGTCATACAGCAATAATACTGCTGCCAGTTCAGAGGAGGATGCTGAATGAAGGGAAGCTGCTGCTTACAAGGTTATGCTCATAGACGAAAGGTGAGTAGCAGACTGTTGGCGGCCTGCTGGAATAACTAGGGAAAGATTATTTGCTTGCCCCACTTGCTTTGTCAGGTTGGAGGGAAAGAGAGCAGCACTTAATTTGTACAATCACACCTTCAGATTGGCACAGTGCCTAAGCTGAAAAAGACCACAAGGCAGCAAGTTGCAGGTCAAATGGACTGATCTCTCTAGCCAGCAAGGTCTGTTTTGCAGCAGTTGAGCCAGTAGTTAGCTCAGGCTACTTTCCTTTTTTGTATTAGAAAATGTATTCTGAGGCCTGTTTAACCTGAAGCTTTTGGCTTGTAATCAGGATTATCCCTTTGGCTGTGACACAGCTAATGGCCCCAGAAGCAAGAATGAAAGGGAAATGCTGCATCTTGAAGGAGAGTGCAAAATGTCAGATTGCACTGGTTATAGCAAGGGCTGTAGGAGTAGTGGTAGGAAGTAAAGCTCATTGAAAAGCTTGTGAAAAAGATGCTGTAGTTACAAGCACATGTGGAGAAGAAAAGTTCTATTTCTGCAACAGAAAAATATATCTATTATCAGGAAGTATCAAGAGGTTGTAGGCAAGAGTAAACTCAGTGTTAGGATTTTTGTCTACTTTTCGAAGTATTTGGTGGCATCTTTCTGATCTGTTCTACTTAAGGAACTTTCAGTTTCTAGCCCAGAGAGTTATAGTGTATTTTTAAAACAAGGTGCTGTGATAGTTATGATGTAAGTGTATGTATTTTTCTCCCTTCCCAATCCCAGTATGAACTACAGTCATGGTTAATAATTCTTAACATTGTGAGTGAGTTTTCTTTGCAGCAATTAGGAAGTGTTTCCTTATCATACAGTGTGACTCTCATGGCATCCCTTGAGTTCAGGGTTGAATAAAGAAGTGTGCTCTAGATCCTTCAGGTGCATGGTAGTGATGTAATTAACCTGTAACATCTCCATGTTGTTATTAGGTCTTCAAACTGGTTTTACTAGTTTTTAGCTGCCTAGGCTAACAAACAGTACAGGTGCTTAGCTGGTTGACAGTGCTCTTCAGCCACAAAACAAATAATTGGAGTAAAAATTTGAACTATTTATCTGAATCTTGGCTGCAATAAGCCTTTACAGCATTCTTTTTGAGCTTGAGAATTTAAGCAAATATGTCAGCATTAACTGTAAGAAGGGTATTGGAACTGTCAGGCTTTAACTTTTGTCCTCTGTATCTTGTTTGTGTTGGATTTGACCTGTGACTTCAATATACATACTGCATATTGTATATTATGTCAGTCATTACAACACTCTGTATTAGCACTAGGTGCCCTAAGCCAGTAATTACTAATTTTTTTTCCTGAGTTTATTTAAAAGACTACAAAGAAAGATGTGTGTTCTGCACTTGCTAATCAGCAGGTGTGTTGAATTGCACATGCCATTGAATTTGAAGATAGAGAAGTTTCTGAATGCATGAAGCCAAAATGCTCACCCACCCTTACTGTGACACAGGATTACAGATTTTTGTATTGCCATCCAATGCTTATGATAAAACTGCTGGGAAGAGATGCTAAATTCATCAATACCAGCTGGATCTCAGTAGTACTAATGTTTAGTGCAACTTCTGCTCCAGCTAATGAAGTTCTAGTGTGCTTGCTTTGGGTATTTTGTGCAGGTGTTGGCACAAGCAGGTCCTTCAGCGTGTAACCTACTGTGCTGTGTAATCAAGGAGAGCCTGATCTCCTAAAATGGAAATTACTCGTTTTGCAGAGGGAAATTGGAGCCAAGCAGCTGTGAATTCCAAGAGACAAATCCTGAGGCAGATTCATAACTTTGTTCTTCTGTTCAACAACTAAATGACAGTTGATTCCAGTGTTTGCTGCTTGCTTTAAATGTGCAGTCCAAAGATATTGACACTGCTTTTTTTATTTTTTTGAAGTCTGTGCTTCGTAATAGTCACTTTCCCTAGCTTCCTCCCCTTTCCTTTCCTGAAACAACAAGCTCTCATTACTACCCCAACACTGCTGGGGTGTTGTTTTAGCGAGTTATAATCAGTTCTTTCAGACTGAATGGGAGGAAACAAGGATAGTTTGACCCGTTTGTGTGCATGTGTTCCTACATTAGCCAGCAGTGCATCTGATTACCTAGTGTCTGATGAGGTCTGTGTGGAGCTGCTGAACCAAAAGAGCTGTTGAAAGTAGAAGTCAGAAGCTACATGCTTATAAATGACAATTCCATGAATCCATGCTCCTCAGTGGCTCAGTGTAAATGTTGCTGCCTAGGCTTGCTTTTCCATCCTTGGTTTAAATTGGGAAGTTCTCGGTGAAACTGTTTACTACTGTTGCTAGTAGTGTGTGCTGTTCCCAGAGGACTACTTAGTTAAACCCATCACCTAACTGATGTAGAAATTCTCAGTGTTGTGTGAAAACTTGCTGTATGTTTCAGGTTTTGTTGGAGGCTTGCAACTAGCACAATGTCAGGTTTTGTTTTTGTTTAAAATCTGAGTTAGCAGAGCTGGGAATATGCACAGGCAAGCTACCAAACAGTTCTGGGAACATGTTCACAAAGGTCCTTCATAAACTGGAAGAAGAATGATGCAACCTCCTTAAACTGCAATCCTGGTAGCCATTGAAAACTTGCCTTTAGAGAAAGAAGGCTCTTGCAGTTGTGCCCCAGGGTGACAGAAAACCTAATACTATGGCATACATGTGCAGAATCATTAGGATCCTTTCCTAATAGCCAGGTCAGGCTAGAAATTTTCTGGTGGGAAGTGCTGTTTTGAAGGACCATTAAGAAGGTGAAAGACAAAGAGCTGTGGTGTGCTTAAAAGTATTAAAAGAAAAAAAAAAAAAAACAAACATAATCTTGTGGACCTTGAAGACCAGAAGCTGCTGTCACATGGGTTTCACAGCCTTCCTGATTGACTCTCAAGGAGCAGACTCGGTGAACATGGTACTACATTCTCTTGTGAGGTGTGCTGTATTTAAGGTACATAAAGTACCTTTAGATGCTGGCTGGTTGAGTGCCTAGTGGAAGGCTACTTCTGCTGAAGTATCTGAAATATATTTGCTTAACCTTTGTCTGAGTACTTTTAGATGAAATAAAACTGGAAGGGCTGTCTTCTGCTTAAAATATATTCTGCTTTTAAATCTGATTTATGTGGATTTTGATTTATAGGATCTGAGGAATTCTAACTTACTCAAGTTCTTGGCCATGGGAGGCAAGTAAATATATGGAGACTGGGCACTTACTGCACCAAAGTACCAAACAATCTTCTTTTTCCTGCTATTATCTGCTGGGCCTTTTTTTCCCCCCTCCCCTCAAGGACAGAGTAAGATGATCTTTTAACTTTGTACGCTTAGCAGACAATTTTAGAATGCTGTTTTCTGCTATATTGACCTAAGTAGCTTGTGACATGGTCTTCCTGGTTTCAGTAAGCCCAAGCAAGGAGTTTGTCTTCAGGTTTTCCATACTAAGTGCAAGCTTCAGTCCATTGAGAAGCATTAATGTTTTTGCTGAACCGATCCTCAGACCTGAGATTTGTTTAGCAGGTAGTCGTGTTACAATCTTCCCACCTACTGCAAAGTTAGTGTGGACAGAAGTGGTGCTCATCTTAAGTGGTCTTAGATATTGAAAAGCAGAGAAACTACTGGAGGAGAGAAATGGCAACAGCATATGGAAGAGTTTGATGTGAGAAGAGTAAAAGGTTTTCTTATGACAAATTATTTTTCATTCCACAGGGCAGCAATATAAAATGCAGATCTTGACTTCAGTGCTGTGTAAGTGATTATTTACCTAATACACAGCTTGTCTTGTGTTGCCTTTGTAGAGTTTGCAGCAATCTATGCCTTAGATTGGCTTTTGACTTTTTTCTTTAAAAGAAAAAAAAGTCACCAATATAAGAAGAGATAAGAGGAGGTGAGGGCACTGGCTTGATGAGAAATGAGTTTGAACAGAAGAGGTTTTATTTCATAAAAGTATGGTTTAGATTGCTTTGAGTAATTGGTTCAGAATTGGATTCAGCAATTTAGGTGCCCAGTTTAGTTCTTCAGTAGCAGTGTCTGAGGAGTTCAGGACTTTTTGTGAGGTGGCAACTAATTGTAATTTCAATTTTTTTTTTTTTTCCTTTGTGAAGACACTTTTTTTTTTTAAATTGCACTCAGGCAGATTTTTGGCTGTCGAAACAGAAGCCTTTTCCAGAAAACCTGAGTTCTTCCACAAATAGAGGTTCTTCTGGTTCATATCTAGAGCTCCTAGGTTTTACAGGAATACAGGGAGTTATGTGGTAGTTGCTGTATTCAGTACCTTTTCTTCCACGATCTTCTTGACATGCAGACAAAGAAAAAAATCCTTATGAAAACAGTGGCTTCACTTCTTGCTAGGCTTTATACATACCTCTGGAAATGTCCTTCCCACTCTACTATGTATCATAGTGGAAGGTGCCTATGAAGTTTGGGGAGGAAAAGTAAAATCCAAATACATAAAATTATTTTGGCTTGCATTTTAGTGTCAGATTCTTGTTGAAGGAAAATTGAGTTTTTGACTTATACCATCCTGTCAAAGGTAAGTTGTGCATTGTCTGTATCTACCTGCAGATTGAGAGGCACTATGGTAATATTGGGGGGGGAGGTGGGGAGTTGTCTGCTCTTCCTATGCTGTGCAGTTTTTTTTATTGTGTGGGGGTGATTTTTTTTTTTCCTTGATGAATCTGGAATAGGTAGGCATAATTTTCCACAATTTCTTTAGGAGACTTTTACTTGAGCTTTTAAATGTGGGGTTTTTCTTTAAAACTGAAATGCTATCACATGTGAAATTATCTGATCCTATGAACTGGTTCTTTTAATAGTGTATGCACATATTTATTGCAGTAGCTATTAAAGAAACAAGTAATGCAGTCTTGCTGTTCTGGGACTTCAATGTGCTTAGAACAAACTGTGTTTTAAGTTTTCATTTGTATAAAGCCAAGGTCCTAAAGTATTAAATTAAAAGTACACAACTGATTACCTTCTAGCAGCTGTGATGGTTTTAAGTTAACATCTCTGGTGATTTAAAAAAAAATAAATCTAGATGTTGGGTTCGTGAAACCCATCCATGTTGAAAAAATTGTTCCTGTGAGTTACTTGATGACAAAGAAGGAATGGGTTAAATTTGTATTTTGCTATTTAAGTCTTAATCAGGGTTCTATTTAAGCAGTTTAGATGTAACTCTTGCTTCAGGCTCATTTTAATTGTTAATTGCAGCAAATTTTACCTTGCTTTAACCATAGTTCTGAAGTTGGGATGTTTTGAACATGCGTAGACTGAGAGCATCCAATAAAAACAATGTAGCTTGAAGTAATGGAAAAGATGATTCAGTTCAATCTCAGAACAGAAATTAGATGAAATGCAGACAGTAATCCTTAAAACAGAAGCTAAGTTTAAGGACCTCATAAACTAGGTTGAAAATGAGTCTGCTGGTTTTCCAGTTACGCAAGCACTTCAGTCATAGCGTTCATGTATCACAGTGCATTAGAGGTTGGAAGGGAATTCAGAGATCATAGAATTCTTAGGGTTGGAAGGGACCTCAAGGATCAGCCAGTTCCAACCCCCCTGCCATGGACAGGGACACGTCGCACTACAGCAGGTTGTTCAGAGCCACATTCAGCGTGGCTTTAAAAACCACCAGGGATGAGGCTTCTAGTCCAATCCCCCTGCCAGAGCAGGATCACCCAGGATAGTCTGCACAGGAAGGAATTCAGGCAGGTTTTGAATGTGTCTGGAGAAGGAGACTCGACAACCTCTCTGGGCAGCCTGCTCCAGGGCTCTGTCACCCTCACTCTAAAGAAGTTTCTCCTCATGTTGAGCTGAAACCTTCTCTGTTCAAGTTTGTCTCCATTGTTCCTTGTCTTATCACTGTGCACCACCCAAAAGAGCCTGGCCTCCTCCACTTGACACCCACCCCTCAGCTCTTGAGAGACATAGATCAGATCCCTCTCAGCCTTCTCTTCTCCAGACTGAACAGCCCCAGGGCTCTCAGGCTCTCTTCACAGGAGAGTTGCTCCAGTCTGTTAATCATCCTGGTCACTCTCCATTGATTTTTTTTTTTTTTTTTTTTTTTTCCAACTAAAATTTCCCAGTTTTTCCAGATTTTATGCTTGAGTATTTTAAAGTTGGTCAATTATTGCTTTATTTCAAGAACCATAAGCCAATGGAAGTGCTGTCATCTGAGATTAAGGTACAGTTTATCTGAGGAAACTTAAAAAATTAAGGGTTGTGCCAGTTTGCTTGTCTTCTGGTGCTGCTAGTAGGTGCATACCTCTCTCGAGTAATGAGGAGGTTGCTGGTGACATGAGGCCATCAGCTATTCAGCTTCTCCCCAGTTCTGTCTACATGCCAGAATTCAGAGATTTAGATCAAATAAATCCTAAATGAAAGAAATAAACCATTTCCTTATGGGCAAGGCAAAGCATGTATTGCAGCTCCGCATCCAGCTGTCATTTAGACCTCATATCTTCAGTTCAAGACCTTAAGTATAGGCTAATTTTAAATATTAAGCATTAATAGAGAAGATTGCTGTAATTAGGGACTCATTACCTCATAGTTATGAGGCTAGTTCATAGATGTCTCTGAACAATAAGGTGCTTCTTTCCTTAGATTCCTGCCTAATTCAAGCTGTTCTAACTCTACCTTTGCCCAGAATAAACCTAATAACTAGAATATTCTGCTTAAACTCCATATTCTGCATTATTATACTCTGCATTGCTAGACATGTAACAGCTTCCTAGCAAAACTGTACCTGGGACTGGTGTTGTAATCTGTGTTGCAATTGGGTAGACATTTATTTTACAGACACTTAGTTTATTACCTCAATGCTCCCTAAATATGCTTATAGCATAGGAGGAACTACTGGTTTATGACATCCAAATGAGCTCCAAATTACAGAAAACTGGCTTTGTTGCCTGGTTTCCCAAGAGGAAGTGAAAATTAAAGAACTTGCTCTTGTGCTTCTTTACCACTTTTTTTTCAAGGTGATAATTCTCACTTTGACACTTTTTACCTTCCCACATCCAATCTCTGATGGTGTTGGCTCCTGCATGAATGAGGTTTGTTATGCAAGTGGCTTAAGGCACAAGCATGCATGGACTACTTCCCTAGATAGCACTAGGTCTCCAAATAAGAATGAGGAAGTTCTGAAGCAGGGCTTTGGATTACCTTTGTAACCACTTGCCACATATGAGTCCATCAACATTTTCTAGTCTTGTTGTTAGACCCTACAGTCACCTGAATGCAGTGATTTAAACCACCAGGGAGATAAATGCAATTCAGACTTTTGTGTGTGTGTGACTTACATTTGGTAAGTTCTTAAATATTACTAATTCTTGTAAGAACATTGTTGATCCTAGTCTTGACACCATCTGAAAATATTAATTATTGATGCTTGTCTAAGAAACAATGATTAGTTGGTTTACAAGTCTTCATAGGATTGTACTGTAGACTGTAGTGAGCATAGATTCAACAGTGGAATCTTTCTTCTACACATGGAAGCATTTAAACTTCTGTAAATCATGGAATTGTCAGGGTTGGAAAGGACCTCAAGGATCATCTAGTTCCAACCCCCCTCCATGGGCAGGGACACCTCACACTACAGCAGGTTGCTCACAGCCACATCCAGCCTGGCTTGAAAAACCTTCAGGGATGAGGCTTCCACCACCTCCCTGGGCAATCTGTTCCAGTGTCTCACCACCCTCATGCTGAAGAACTTTCTCCTAACATCCAATCTGAATCTACCCATTTCTAATTTTGTTCTATTCCTCCTAGTCCTATCACTCCCTGACACACTAAAAAGTCTCTCCGCAGCTTTCTTGTAGCCCCCTTCAGATGCCACAGCTTTACTAGCATTATCCACGAAGCTTGCCCAGCTGGGGCTAGGTGCTGCAGCCCTTTCCTTGGTATACTTGTCAATGCTTTGTCAGTGCTCTCATTTTAAAATCATATGTTGTAGATTTTTCCCGAACTGTATCTGTAACTTTAATGCAGCTTTCCAGTTTGTAAAGACATTGCTTTCCCCATCCCAAGAACTATAAACAACTCTTATCTAAGCACACAGTTTGCATCTGTTTTATCTGAAGGAATTGCTTAGCAAAAGGAACCATCTATGGTAATACCTAAACCTGTTTTACTGCAGACAGTATCAAAATACTTTTTTTCTGGTCTGCTGGATAATTATATACTCTGCTTTTGGAACAGTGTGGTTAAACACAAACCTTTAAAGCAGCAAGGTGTTGTTTCTTCTGTCTCACCAGTGTTTTTGCTTGCCATATTCATGTGGAGAAACTTTGAGTTTGGCACAACTGGGCTGTTTCTGCTACTTGGATCGTAACCAAATTCATCAGTGTGCTGCTTCTGGTGTCTCTGGTGTCATGTTGCTTTTCCTTAGGGCTGAGAGAATTGATTCTTATAGCAATCTTAAAGCAAAGCCTTTTCTTCTGAAACTCAACATCTAGGCTGATTTTAATGCAAATACTTACACAGGTTGTTTCATTGATGAGTAGTGGTATTGTGTGGAGATACAGAGAAAAATTGAAGTTTCTGCAGGTTTCTTGGCCAGAAAGTACCAAGTTGCATTTGAATTCAGCCAGTCTGAGTCTGAATTTACCTTTCCTTTGACTTCAGAAAGCAATTGTTGTATTCTGCAACATCTTCCTTTACAACTGTCCTCCACAGCTGTGAGATGCACCTGTGTGGTAAGAATGAGGATGAGCACTGCCCCAGCACGTGATGAAGGTCAGCTGATTTTGAAAGGAGTGCTTATTATTCTTTGCCACTTTACAAGGCTTAAGACTTCCAAATTGTCGCTCATTAAACTAAGAAGGGTGTATGCTTTTGTTTTGCCCTGACCTTAATTCTCTTCTTAACTGATGATAAAAACTTCTGGGATAAATTTTATTGGTAGTTATCCTCTTCTCTCACAGCTTCTGGGCAGCAGGAGGGGAATGAGGATGGAACAAGATACAAATCAGTGCTAAAATATTCGGCTAATGACTACTAGTGACTGGATGAGGGGGTCAAGAGTGATAGTGCAGCATCAGCTGTTGGTTTAGAACCCCATTCCTTATGTACTGCATCTTTGGATATTTAAAGGCAAAGCACTTGACTGTTTTAGCAACCTGTTCTGTCTCAGACATTAGTTATTTTCATGGGAGGAAAGAAATCTATAGCCCAGATCCAACTTGGAAAGTCAAAATCTCACCTGCCATCTTGTTTCCCTCTTGCCTTCTAGCATACTGCAGCAGATTTCAGTATGCTTCTGGTATTCATGTGGCATACTCCATGTCATCTCTTTCTGTGTGTCTATACCATGGTCAGATGTGGACTCCATGTCATAGAATAGATTGTGTCCTTTTTGGCTACACCATGCTTTTTTAATACTTTTTTTTTTCCTCTGCCTAACCAGGTTGGAAAAGATCTTCAAGATCTAGTCCAACCTATCACCCAGCACCATCTAATCAACTAACCCTGGCACTAAGTTCCTCATCCAGTCTTTTTTTTTAAACACTTCCAGGGATGGTGACTCCACCCACCTTCCTGGGTGGCACATCCCAATGGGCAATCTCTCTGTCTGGGAAGAATTTCTTCCTACCATCCAGCCTAAACTTCCCCTGGTGCAGCTTGAGACTGTGTCCTCTCCTTCTGTCACTGGTTGCCTGGGAGAAGAGACTGTCCCTGGAAGTGTTTTAAAATAAGACTGGATGAGGTACTAAGTGCCATGGTTTAGTTGGTTCAGTGGTGTTGGGTGATAGGTTGGACTTGATGATCTTGAAGGTCTTTTCCAACCTGGTTAATTCTGTGATTCTATTCATCATGCAAATCTATGTGACTGTGAGATTTAAGACTGTCTTAAACTTCACACTTAGAGTGGTAGCCAGCATTTGATATTAAATGACTATAAAAAGATCCTTCCTGCTAAAGTGTATTAAATAAATGTCACATGGGAAGAGAAAACAGTGGTTTTGTTAAACCTTTCTAAAGCTTCATGTTTAGAAGACCGTATCGCCACCTGTAACTATTAACCTGTAGGTGAAATCTTACTTGGTCTAAGGTATGCATCCCAAGCTGCCTTGTAGGTGCTGAGCTTGAAGAGTCTGTTCTTTGGATGTCCAAACTAGCCCTTTTCCCAGAAAGAAGCCAGATTTCTGCATCTTGTTGCTTTTACGTTCTGTCCTGACCCTTGAAGACTGTCTCTCCAAAATGTTTGGTCAGTCCAACAGGTTCTGAACCTGTTCATTTGCATTGAGGAAAAAACACCATGTGCTCTTCTACTACTTGGAAGTGTGCTTCAAGTCCTTGATGAGGGTTGTTTATATTTATCAGTTACAGCTGTTGTATTCTTTCTGCTCCTGGATACAAATGCAAATCACAGAGAGGGGGATTGCCCATTGCTGCCCAGGGAGGTGGTGGAGTCGCCGTTCCTGGAGACGTTCAGGAGAAGCCTGGATGAGGCACTTAGTGCCATGGTCTGGTTGATTGGCTAGGGCTGGGTGTACTGTGTCCATCTCTGGAACCCTCAATACTGGAAACACATGGACCTGATGGAGCAGGTCCAGAGGAGGGCCATGAAAATGATCAGGTTGGAACACCTCTGCTACAAAGACAGGCTGAGGGAGCTGAGGTTGTTCAGCCTGGAGAAGAGAAGGTTCTGGGGAGACCTAATAGCAGCCTGCCAGTACATGAAGAGGGCCTACAAGAAGGCTGGAGAGGGACTGTTTACAAAAGACTTGCAGTGATAGGATGAGGGGCCAATGGTTTGAAATTAGGGAAGAGTAGAAAATGCTAAAAATGGTTACATTAATCAGAACCCCCTGTGTTTTTGTGGAGGGTATATGAAGTAAATCTCTTGACCTGTCATGTTAGAAATGCTTTGATGTGAGTGATTGGAATAGTAGCTAATAGATCAGTGAAACTGTTGTTTAGTTTGTAAGCAGTTGAGTTGTGGCAGAGAGAAATGCCAAGACAGCTGTTAAAGCTGAATAGCATAAGGCGTATGCAATAGAGGAAGCATTAAATTTGAGTATTTAGGGGAGAGAACTGTTGATGACTGGTACTAACTGCTATTTGTTATTACTACACATTGTTTCACTGAATATATCTTACTCCCATGATAGACAGGAGAGGAGCAATCTAACGTTTTCCTTGGGAGATGGAAATGGTTTAGATGGAGAGTTCTGTATTGGAAATATCAATTTCCAGCATCATGTCACATGAGCCTGTGACATACTAGGAGCTGGTAATTAATGCATATAGTAATGAGGTTGTAGGGATGCTTTAAAAAAGTGGCTGAGTATTATTTTTAATATTAGTACAGATGTTAGTTGTCTGTGTTTGATTAAATCTGAGGTGCAAGATGGCAGCTAGATCTGGCACCAGCTGGAATCTATAGGAAAGGAATATTTCTGTTGACCTTGTGAATCAATAAACTATTATTTGGTTGAAAAATCATATTCTAGCCCCAGCTAAAGTAGGTGCAAATGGCCCTGTTAATTTAACAGATCAAGTAGCCTGGTATACAGAATGCTGTAAGCTTTGGCTATCTGCTTGAAAAGGAAACCCAACGTTGACCAAGCTGTACAATGTATTGGCAAAACTCTGCATTGATTAGTCTTGCTAATTCATACCCCAAAAAACTATTAACTTAATTAACCTTTAATAACAGGAAAGAGTAAGTGAAGGAAGGATATAAAACAAAAGGCAGAATTCTCTAGAAATGCTGATAGTGTGATGGAAGTGTTATTTCCCAGCATTTAAGTGCTTGATTTCTCATGAAGAATCAGTTTTAGGGAGAACCTGTTGTCATGATGGTACATACCTCTCACCAATGCTTTTTGTATTGCTGTGTTTGTCTGTATAATCCTAAACTCTTCATGGTTTTGTTTTCTTTTCTTACTCCTTCAGGACTGACAAGTGTTTTCCTGCCATAGTCTAGAAAGCTCCCATGCCTTTCTGAAGTGGAGCCCTGTAGTGCTCTTTATTTTGCACCCTCTCCTGTTCAAGAGTGGTGCTTTCTCCAGTTCTCCCTCTTCTTTCTCTGTAGACTCTGTATTACCATCTCCTTATAAGCCCTTGCTTGTTAGAGTTATTCTTGTTGGAATCTAGGCTACAAATAATCTTTCCATGCAGTAAGTTGCTGCCTCTGATAAATGCAGGCTGCAGCCAGCAACTGGCAGGGAGATTTCATTTGCTGTAAGATCCTTGAATTGTGAATTAGGCTTCATCTGCACCAAAATTTAAGGACATTGTGTTTATGAATACTGCCTGCTGTTTTGAATTGGTCTGGTTTAATATAACATAAAGAAATGTATTCTCTCAAATGTTAACTTGTAGGTTCTTCTGAAAGGCTATTTACATGAACTCAGTTAAGGCAAAAATAAATGCTCTATCTGTAGGATTTAATTCTGAAGTGTCCTCTAAAAATGTACTGCAAATGTTGGTATTAAATACAATGTATAAACTAAAAAGACTTCATGGATCTGATTTGTGTAAGCATTTTCCATGGGAATCCCAGTGCCTTGTATGGTCAACTTGCTTTGTAGTGTTGGAGTGAAATGAAGGCAGCCATCCAACAGAAAAAAAAAAGCCAACAAAACCCAGCCCAGCTGGCTTTAGCTCTGTCTATAATACCCTCTTTCTTGGCCTCCTTCAGTAGCACAGTAGCTAATTATTAAAACTAAGAATGTGGCAAGAGCCTGTGTAGCTAGTGGAAGAAATTCCTTTGGTTGCAGTGATGCTCATTTCATAAAGACTAGGGGCATATTGATAGTACAGCTTTGTTGCATACAGAAACTTGTGCCATCAAATAAGCTGTTGTGCCTTTAGAATCATAGAATTGTTAGGGTTGGAAGGGACCTCAAGGATCATCCAGTTCTAACCCCCCTGCACGCTACACCTCACACTACAGCAGGTTGCTCACAGCCACATCCAGCCTGCCCTTCAAAAACCTCCAGGGATAAGGCTTCCACCACCTCCCTGGACAACCTGTTCCAGTGTCTCACCACCCTCATGGGGAAGAACTTCTTCCTAACATCCAATCTGTCTTCCCATTTCTGTTTTTCCTCCATTCCCCCCCAGTCCTATCACTACCTGACACACTAAAAAGTCCCTCCCCAGCTTTCTTGTAGCCCCCTTCAGATACTGCAAGGCCACAAGAAGGTCACCTTGGAGCCTTCTCTTCTCCAGACTGAACAGCCCCAACTCTTTCAGTCTCCAGAGCAGCTCCAGCCCTCTGCTCATCCTCCTGGCCCTTCTCTGGACACCTTCCAGCACATCCATATCCTTCCTGTGACAGGGGCTCCAGAACTTTACCCAAGCTTGCTGTTAACTGGTGATAATTCCTGTAGTTGTTATAAACAAAGTTTAGTCCACAGAATCCAGCTTGGGATTTTTTTCTGTTTGACCTGTTAGTTAGCTGCTTGAATAGACACTAGCAGTTTAAGTAAGTGCCTGCTGAGGCTTGCATATTAATGGATTGTTTCAGAGATCTGGTACAGGTTCCTCTGGAAAGAGCATCTGAATATGATAGCCCCAGTCTTTGGAAATGACTGTGTTTGCAGTGAAGGACGCTGCCCTGTGTTTACTCCAAGTTTATGATGCACACAAACCTTGCTATTATTCATCTTTTGGTATCTTACACACCTGTACTTTAAAAAAACCTACTGAATGAGAGGGCTAGACTGTTCAGCTTAGTTGTACCTCTTTATTCAAGTACACAGAATCCTGTTTTAAAAACTGGGGTAAATAGAGGATGCCAGAAGGTTTGTAAGCTTTCTTTGGAGCAATGACAGAAAACACAGCATGTTTGCTGCTGCAGAAAAGAACAACACAGAGCACTTTGTCACTTATCTGCTGTGATGAGTAGTATGCAATAAAATTGCTTTGTTTGACTTGTCTTGAAGAGCGTTTTTTTTTGGGCTGCCTAAGGACTCTTGTTAATCATACAGTTCCAGTGCTTGATACGTGTGAGAAGGAAAAGCCATTCTACTGAGCTCAGGAATAAGTCATCTTTGCTTCTGCTGATATGGGACATTCCAATCAGCTTTCAGAAAAGCAGCTTTTGTTTCTTGATGGCCTTTGGTTTCAGCTCTTACTAGCTTCATGTAATGGCTTAACTTCTTGTAGTAGCAGAAAGGGTGACCAGCTGATTCCTATTTACTTTCTCCATATTATTAATTGGTTTCCAGTTTTTTATTATATGGTCATCAAAGTAATCATGGATAATCATAATCATGGATCTTGACAAAATGTGTTCTCTTAGTTTTTTCAGTTAAGAGCTGTGAAAGAGGATGGATTTTTATATTTACATGTGTGTATATATATCTCTAAAATAATATAATATGTATGTATTTTACATATAGGTATGTATACTTAATCAGATTGTGAGAAGCAAAGACAAAGCTTTGCTGGATGAATCTGTTTCTTTTTATTACTCTGGCAGAGTGCTAGGATTTTTAAGAACTCTTTTTTGTTTGGTTGGTTTGTTTTGTTTTCTTCTCTCCTTTCCCTTTTTTTCCCCGAATGTGTTCAGATTCACCAGAAGAGTGCTTTGTAGAAAAGTTGATACCCAACAGAATTTACCAAGACCTAAAGAAAAACTGCAGTACTTATACACTCTGGATTCAGATGGGATATTAGGAAGAAATTGTTCACCATGAGGGTGGTGATACACTGGAAGAGTTTGCCCAGGGAGGTGGTGGAAGCCTCATCCCTGGAGGTTTTTGCAGCCAGGCTGGATGTGGCTGTGAGCAACCTGCTGGAGTGTGAGGTGTCCCTGCCCATGGCAGAGGGCTGGAACTGGATGATCCTTGAAGTTCCTTCCAACCCTGACAATTCTGTGATTCAGCAGTCATATACTTAATTCTGAATATGGCAATTCAGAGTATGGAAGCAGTACAGATGTTAAATTACTGTGGACTTGTAAAATTCATTTAGAGTTACACTGGCTCTATCTGTGCTGTGACCTTTTTGCCTCCACTAGCACAGAGGAGGAAGCTGTAAAAGGCAGAAATAGAGTAGGGATGTAGGAATGAGTCAGAAAGTGGAGGCAAAAGCAAGCTGTCAGATGTGGGCTGACTGTCAGAATGAAACTGAGGGTTAGGAAAATTAAATGGTGGTGTGGAAAAGCAAGTGGGAAGGAAAGGCTGATACTGGGAATACTGAAATAATGGAACTCAAGTGTTGGGGTATTGGATATCAGGTAGTAAACGTTGCCTGTGAAATCTGTATTCAGCTTTAATATGCATTAACCTTTTGATACTGTTATGTCATCATACTGAGATAATAGGACCTGCATAGAAGATTTGCTCTTGGGATAGTTCTGATACTGTTGCCTGTGGGAATTCTGCTTTATCACGGTGGGTGGGATGAAAGAGGAGGATGGTGTAAGGGGTGGGAGATGGCAGGGGAATCTGGAGAAACATTATGCACTTACAGATTGGTGTATATCCTAAAACCTGAGTTTAATGGTATTTCAAATTGTATGGTTAACTGTATGGTCATGGCTCATGATGACCTTTTTGGCTATTGACCACCTGTAAAATGATAACTCTTGTGGTGGAGTTTTCATGAAAATCCTGCTTATGTACATAAATGGTGCTAAGTGCTGATAGACAGAAGAGCCTGTGGGGAAATGAGTTCTGTTTGGAAGGAGATTTGAATATTACAGGCAGAACACTAAACAGTGAAGAAAAATCTGTAATTTTAAATAGCTGCACACTCTAAAAGCACTGATCATTCCATAGATTGAATGAAACAAGTCCCTTGGGCCCCAGGGAAATCAAAATCATGTAGGATTTTGCACACAAGACATGCTTTGTGTGGCCAGTTGCTTTGGTTTAGGCAGCGTTTATTAATGCATTTCCTAGTCCTGTACTATTTGGCTGTTTGGCCTTTTGGTGACAGTACTATTGCTTATCTCTAGGTATGTGCATTAATGAATGTTTAATGTAAAAACAGAGTCCTTGGAGAAGCATAAAGGTTAGGCACATTTTGGCTAATTTAATAGAGTAAATTAAGCTGGCAGAACAGCTTTTCCCTCCAGGAATTCTTGCAGGGGTGTGCACCATAGAGGAGAAAAAGCAAGCTCAAGGCAGCAAAGGTAGTCTTCTGGTATGTCAGGAAGTGGATTTCTCTTTTCCCTTTAACTTGGTGGCAGTTTCTCACTGTGCACTGCAAAGTATTTGGAGCATAGCCCCTAACTAGTATCTTTTCCAGAGGAGGACCATGAGGGTTGGAGCACCTCTGCTTTCAGGGCAGGCTGAGGGAGCTGGGGGTGTTCACCCTGGAGAAGAGAAGGCTCCAGGGAGATCTAATAGCAGCCTGCCAGGACCTGAAGGGGGCTACAGGAAGGCTGCAGAGAGACTGTTTGCAAAGGCCTGCAGGGACAGGACGAGGGACAATGGCTTCAAACTAGAGCAGAGCAGATTGAGATTGGATGTGAGGAACAAGTTCTTCACTTTGAAGGTGGTGGAACACTGGAAGAGATTTCCCAGAGAGGTGGATGAGGCTCCTTCCCTGGAGATATTCAAGGTAAGGCTCAACGAGGCCCTGGACAGCCTGATCTAGTTGGGGATGTCCCTGCTGAGTGTGGGGAGGTTGGACTGGATGAGCTTTGGAGGTCCTTTCTAGCCTGGACCATTCTGTGATTCTTTCATGAAAGCTGAGAAGCAGTTTTAAAAGCAGCTTGCATTACAGGAGTTTTCAGTCTGCAGCATGCGCAGATGCATGAACAGTAGAGGAAGGCAGATGAGCCTTTGTTTGTCTGAAATGAGGAAACCTGAAATATTCCCTGTCAAGCCCTACCCTTGCCCTTTCCACTGCTCTGTCCCTGCCACTAAATGGCTACTGGCCAAAACTCTGCAGCATGACAGCTTCTCATATCCTTGGGCAGTGTGTCTACTTTTGCCAAATAATACAAATCTATTTTATATTTTGTGTTTTGCCACCTGTTCACTTTAGCACTTGTTCTTATGTATTTGTGGGGGAAATGCAGTCAGTTATGTCAGTCCCATAGCTATGACTGACTATGAAGCCAATGTGTGTTTCAGTCAGGCTTTTTTTTTTTTTTGCTTTATGATAATAAACACTCTTAACTAGAGACACAAAAATCACACTAGAAAGCTCTTACAATGAATTTCATGATAATGTGCATAGTGCTAAGGTCAGGTCTGTAATAAACAGATTTATGTATTCTTGTTACCTCTTTCAAGCTGACAGAGTCCTGGTAAAGAAAAGGCCAGGGCCTGTTTTATCCTGGTGCAATTCAAAGATGTCAGCAGTCTCTTGAGAAGTTAGAAGTCAACACAAATGAGTTACTATGTAAAGAGCAGTGTAGGCTCTTAGCATTTTGTCCAGAGTCCTTTCTGGAAAGGAAAGTTAGAAGTGGCTGTGGCTCCAGGTATGGCTACAGCAGTCCTGTGCTTTGCTGCCTTGAAAGGGTGTGCTCTTACTTCTTCTTCCCATCATTCTCTCTTTTCTTTCCCTCCTTTTTATTATTTATTTCGAGAGGTCCACGGGGAGAAAGATTTGTTTCTCCCTTTCTGGTGAGTCGAATTGGCTAATGGAGAGTCTGACAAATGCTTTGGGGAGTGTGCTGCTGAGAATAAGGGAGATTGGGACCTCCCTGTTTGTCAACAGTGAGCTCTTGTAGAATCATGCCCTGAGTGATTAGTGTGTGTTAGCTCAAAGGAGTTAGGGAATGCTGGTTTTACAGCACTACCTCCTTCAGGGAGAAGAATATTGCTTAAACTTAATCTTCAAACATAAAGATGTAAATTATCCAACTGGAATGATATTTATGAGTACTTTGAAACGTTGTCATCTCCTGAATGTCTGAGATTCTTAACACAGAATAACCAGGCTGAAGTTCTAATTGTTGTCAGCTGGGATATCATTTTTGTATTACTGCTTAAAATCAAGTGTAGCAAGGGAAGAAGATGCTCTAAGTTCAATGAAGCAAATGAATCTGTAATTACAAGCAAAACTGCAATCTACAATGAAATATGTACAAAACATACAATATTTACATATATTCACAAATGTGGAAAATTTTCAAGGTACAGCCTAAAACCACCACACTTAAAATGAGTTTTTATCAGCATTTAACTACAAGAACTTTCACCAAAGGTATCTTCTGCTAAGTTCTTAAAAGGGAAGAAATACATCAATGCCTTACTTGGACTCATGTGAAAAGCTTCTCAAAAAGTGATGACTGTTGATGAAATAATGAAATACCCTTTTTATAAGAAATATTTTGGTTTTCTGTCAGGTTTCTCTAGTGTCTTTTTCTCCTTGAAAGTGATGTCTGAGCTGCCAAAATCTGGCATGTGGGACTGAGAAGGTAGAGATAACTGCTGCAGTGTGCACCAGAAAGTATGAATTCCTTTTGCTCTGGCAAAAGAGCAGATGACATCAATGCTGTGCTGATTTTGCCATTCTGTGGGTTACAACTGATCATCTAGGTACAGTATTTTCCTGTTGCTTGCTTAGATAAAATGACTCTTCAGAAGGAGCAGAAATTTTAGAGGTTGCTAAACTACAGGTCTGCCTTTAAACACAGACAGCTTGGTTTTCATGGACCAAAGGCTCTGTAGAGGACAGGCAAAATACAGCTGTATCCTTGCCCTTCTTGTCAGCTCTTCTCTGGATGCTCACAGATAACTAGGTGGTGGCAGGCATGACCTCTTCATGAAGGCAGCTCAGGCTATGCCATGCAGAACAGGCAGTGACCAGAGCTGTGACTTGGAGGAGAGTCCTTAAGTCCTGCCATGTGAGATGCTGTGGATCTGCTAAGCAGTGTCGGAAGTGGTAATGGAGCACATGCAGTGGAATGGAGAAAAAGAAGCTGCTTTTGTATAGGATAGTATAATATACTGACTCTCTTCAGCCAGTGACCAGAAGTCAACTTATTTTTCCCTTCCTCCTGTGTCAGACTAAGGATGGAGCTGAGGAGTACTGGTTTGCTTAGCCCTGTAATGGCACATGGAGGGGAGCAGTAACTCTGGTTGCAGATGGGGCTAGAGCACAGCTTCTCAACTGCTGCTGGCTTCTTGTGCATTGTGTGCCAGAACAGTTCAGGTAGGCTTTGATACTTGATGTCACGAGGGGCTACTGTCACCAGAAAAAAAAAATCTATTGAACTGATGTGAGAAGATGTATTTAAAGGTCTCCTCTGATGAGGAAGCCTGTTCAGGTTCTTCACCAAATGTGCCTTTGTTCTTTCATGATTAGTTGCCCTGTGTGGAGTCAATTTAAATTGATATGGCAAGGTCAGAAGCTTAAAAAGCTTAATTGGACTCTTGCTACTTCAGAACTGTGCTGATACCCCAGGTCTGGTGAGTGTATGTCATCTGGGATCCTTCAGTGTTGACCAGCTGTGGCTCCATGGTGCAAAACCAAAAGTAGTGGTGCTGCTGGGGGAACTAAAGAAGCCTTTGAACCATTATAATTCTGTTGGCAGGGTATTGCCTGCCTGCTAATAAGCCTAAGAAACATCAGTTTTGTTGATCTGTCACATGGATTTTTTTGTGGGTTTTTTATTTATTTTGTCCAATATAACTCATTTAGGCACCTCTGCTTCTACTTTGCATTGCTGGTACAGTCTTAGAAGTCCTCTACTGTTTTCCAGGTATTTCAAGATCTGTCTAGAAAAATAAATATTGGCAAACCTGAAGCTGTCTTAAGTTCTTGAATAGTGGCTAGAGAGCCACCTAAGCATACTTGTGATTTGTATTGCTGAGATCTGCTGAGTTAAATAGTGATCAGTGGGGGGTTGCATTTGTCTTTATTACTAGTAGACTAGAAAGTATATTATACATAAAATGTAAGACAAAGAAAACTTTATTCTTCTTTCAAAAGACAAAGTGAAAGTATTTGTTGACAGATTCTCTCTCTTTTTTTAATGTATGTGCTCTATATAGTTCTTAGATTCTTTTTCCTATTCTTAATTTTTTTAAGATATGTTTATGATGCCTGTCCCTGCCAGTTGTGGTTTTCATTGATGTAAGTAGCTTTCCTTTCCAAATTTCTACTGTTACTTAAAGCTAATTCTATTTTTACTCAACTGAAAAATTCTGTTTTTTATATTGATTTCACAGTTTTGTTAAACATTTTTTTTTAAACTGCTACCATTCCATTTATCTCTGTACTATTGTCACTTCCTCAGCAAATTGCTTTGTAGAATGATGGCTTCTGGTCCACAGGATACTAATTTAAAACAAACAACAACAAAATAAACCTAACAAAAACCCCCAAGCAAACAAAACCTCCCAAAACAACCACCAAAAAGCAATAATAACAATAAAACAAAACCCAAACAAAGCAACGACTTGGAAAGGGATCCTTTTAAAATGCCATCTACTGTGTCTATGTAGTGGCATGTACTAGTGTAGATGAGCCTGTATCAACTTAGATTATTGTACTTGTTGGCTGTTGTCTTTCTGTCCATTCAGTGTAAGTGGGATGTAAGTGGTTTCCTAGGAACTTGTGATTACTTGCAGTTTCTTCATTAATGTGCCATAATGAGTTTCTAATGGGACAACTGTACCCAAGTATTTCCTGTTTAGATAGACCCAAGGGGATCTGATGTGGAAGCTGGTACTTCTGCAGTGTTCTTTGGGATGAGAGAAAGTTCACAAAGTAGATGTTTTTACATTTGTGGCTGGAGATAAATTGTTAGACAAAAGAAGCACTCAGGACCGTTTTCTTGTGTGTGAAAAATGTGAATACAGTCGAGAAACAGTTGGTGGAGGTGGGGCTGGGATTGCTGCTGGGGCAGAGGAAGCACATCCAGGGAGTGCAGGTTTCCTATTTTTTCCAGCCATGGAGGGTTTGCACAGCAAGTTGATGATGTGACTTACCTATTGGAAATGAAGAATTAAGTTACACTGTGGCAAAATTGCCATTTTTTAGAAGTTGAAAACCATATTTATATATTGCGTATTTATATACTGCAATGGTGGTTTCTGAGAGCGAGGGAGTTTGGTGTTGAATTGAGGCCCTGGACAGCCTGATCTAGTTGGGGATGTCCCTGCTGACTGTGGGGAGGTTGGACTGGATGACCTTTGGTGATCCCTTCCAGCCCAGCCCATTCTGTGATTCTAGGAATCCTTTCTTTTATTTTTTTCTTTTATTATTATTCTTTAACACTTGAAAGAGGCTCAGTGTGTGTTTGGTTATCATCTCCTTTTTGTTTGTACAAAGCTTTGTTAGCTACACTAAAACAGTTCATTTCTGTTATTTTAGCAGATTGTTTATCAAAGGTCCAGCATGAGTACAGCCGTATTTAATTCCTAAGGAATTCCTCAAGAGCCTAGGCTTACTTGAATTTTGGCTTTAGGTATATTCTGAGTTGATCTTATCACTGCAAAGGATTTATTTGAGACTTGGTGACCTTTGGTGCAAGTACTTTACCTTTTGGGGATCACAGTGACATTTCTATGTGCTGATTAATTGAGGAAAGAGATTGTTCCAAGTGATGCTGCATTTTTGCCTACAATGTGAATATGAAAATCAGACTCACAGAAACATTCAGGTTGGAAAAGACCCTCAGAATCACCAAGTTGAACCCAGAACCCTACTCTTACAAAGATCACCCCTAAACCATAGCCCCAAGCACCACATCCAAACCACCTTGAAACGCATCCAGGCTTGGGGACTCCACCACCTCCCTGGGCAGCACATTCCAATCCCTGACCACTCTGTCCCTGAAAAAATGTTTCCTACTGTCCAGTCTAAACTTACCCAGTGGCAGCTTGAGGCCATTCCCTCTTGTTCTGTCACTAATTACCTGTGAGAAGAGACCAGCAGCAGCCTCTCCACAAGGTCCTTTCAGGTAGTTGTAGACAGCAATGAGGTCTCCCCTCAGCCTCCTCTTTTTCAAACTAAGCAGCTCCAGCTCTTTCAGTCACTCTTCATCAGATTTATTCTCCAGGCCCTTCATCAAAATGTGTACTATGGAAATTGCTCAACACTGAATTTTTTTGCATTGTCTATACCTTATGTGCTCCCTCGAGTACTTTCTTCATACTTTCAGCAGATTAGAAGGCAGACTAGGTCCTAGGTTCTTTGGGGTTTGTGCTGAATATTCATTTCTGAAGTCAAAAATGAATTGAGCTATTTTAAAATGTAGTTATGTATATGTGTGGACCACAGCCAGTCTCTTCTAGGAAGAAGAATTGGAGAGCTGCTGCTTTGTATTTTCTGTTGAGAAGCTAAAATGTATATGCATTACTGATGAGCATAAAACGCACTATACTGTCTTTAGTAGTTTAAAATGCTAACAGGATTATCCTGGAGGTTTGTAAACAATGGCTCTCTTGCCCTGCTTTCAAGCTAGGGCTGCCCTGAGAACTGCTGAGGTGTAACTTCTGGTAACCCTGGCAAAGGTTGTGTCTGACACCTGCAGGGTTGTGGGGGCTGGAGGCTGCAGGTTTCTCACAATGTTACTATCTGAATAGCCAAAATGTGTATTCGAATTTCCAGTTTAAAGAAAGAGCAGCAATTTGATGCTTACTGTAACAAGTTTGGCTCATTTGCTTTTGGATAATTTCACCAAAAGAATTTAATTGCTATTTAAACACTCCTTGATCTTTCTGCTAAAATTTTAGTGAGAATGTTAATATGTAGTACTACCATTGTTTTAATTGGGTTTTTGTACAAAATGTAGTTTTGATTAATATATTTTCCACATTTCAGATAAATTAATATTAACCATTCAAAATACCACTTTTGCTCGCAATTTAGTTCTTGTTTCCATCCAGGTACAGGATTATATTAAGTTTTTGCATATTAAATGTGAATAAATCTGAAATAATTCATATGTTGCATGTACTTCATTTAATCCTCTTATGTCACAGTGAGTTGCACAAACCAGTTGTTTATTTACATAGAATCCCCTGAAAGCCCTGAATATCAGCCTTGCCAGCTGACAAAAAGTACACTTTCACTTCTAATATATAGTACAGTGATGGGGATAAAACTAGTCTTGGCAACTGCTAATTGAGTGAATCATTCTTATAGGTGTGAAAATGTCTTCTTGCTTTTTTTTCCCCAACCTGTAGTCTTGGTTTGTTTTACAGTAAAGAGCATCTTTAACAAATAGTAATGTGCAGTAGGAAAGAAAGCATGCAGGTCTATCTCTAGGTTACTTTAGTATGCTCTATCAACATGTGGGGTTTTTTCCCCTTGATGGGATGCTTTTATTAAATTCAGTGCTATTACTTTTATTCTGCTCAGCTTTGCCACTTCACGAATTTGAAAGCGCTGAGAACTTCCCCTAGCTCCTGCTGAAGCAAAGGATTAAATGTCAGTTGATGACGAGATCACCAGCCTGGCCTGTAAGAGTTTACAGCACTGATAGATGTGGTCAGGTTTGCTTTCTTCCAAGGCTGCTCAGTTGTTTTCTCTGAGCAACTCAAACCTGTATTTAGGTGATAATCAGAAGCAAGGGGGGGGGGAGGGGGGGGTGCAGAATTGAGGCCTGGCACAATTGCTTTTAACAAAGGTGTTCATGTAAATGGATTCTTCTGGTAAGTTTTCTTGGTGCCTTTTTGTTTGGCTAGATGATTAGTTTGGTGAGGAATTCAAGGGTATCAGCAGGTTGACACATTCTTTCATTTGACCCTGTCAGAAATACATATCCTAGGTGACACTACCTTCTGCATTTCAGATTTAACATTTACACCATGTGTGACATGAAAATGAATCACTATCTGCCAGGGTGGGGACAATAAAGACTTGATGAAAGCATAGCTTCATAATGGCCCTGTATTTTTTATGGCATGAAAATTATACTTACTTCTCCAAATGTTTCTTTTTAGTGAATAAAATCTGCTTTTGTACATGTCAGGAGGCAGATGTGGAGAGTTACATGTCTATGTTCTGCTGAGGACGACGCATCAGCCACAAGGGTTGAAACTGTCTCAGAAATCAAGCTCTGAAAGCTCAGGGCCAGAAGAGCAAGAAAGCCATTTGTGAAATGAGCGAGTCTGGAAATTTGGCTCTGGATTTAACTCCTGAAGTCACTGATTTGGTGCGGCAGGACAAATAGTGTAGGTTTCAACAGCATACAGCTGAAATGAGAATCTGTCATACATGGTGTGTGCATACCTACGGAATCACAGAAACATTCAGGTTGAAAAAAGACCCTCGGGATCACCAAGTCCATAAGACTTCAGGGTTGAAGATGGCTTGTGAATTTGTGCTTGGTCCTAGCTGTCACTCTGTGACACTGTCAGATCTTCATTGCTCTGTTTAGCCCAGTAACCTCAGACTCTTTCACCTGCAGCCTGGTTATAAAGCTCTGAGCAACAGATTTGAATCTGCATTTAAAAGCTCTCTGTACTTGCTTTGGGTTGAATTTGAAGGAAGCCAGAAGAAACATCAGGTACTAAATCACAGAATCACAGAAACATTCAGGTTGGAAGAGACCCTCAGCATCACCAAGTCCAACCCAGAACCCTACTCTACAAGGCTCACCCCTAAACCATAGCCCCAAGCACCACAGCCAAACCACCTTGAAACACATCCAGGCTTGGGGACTCAGCCACCTCCCTGGGCAGCACATTCCAATCCCTGACCACTCTTGCCCTGAAGAAGTGTTTCCTAATGTCCAGTCTAAATATACCAGTGGATTTAAGGGAGAGCCTCATTTGTGTGGAATTTAGGCAAAAGTAGTGTCTCACGTCCAGGATCTTCACCAAGTTGACAACCTATATTAACATATAATTACTATTGATAGCAATGTCAATGTATTCAGCCAGGAGGAAAAAAAACACAATTTTGCAAATAGGTCTGCTCCAGTATCAGTGTTTTAGTCTTTGAAAACCCTTTGATTTGATCCCTTTTAAAATAATGGGTAAGGGCTAACTTTTTTTTTCTGACATCTCATTTTTCCAGGATTGCTTGGGGATTTTTTGGCAGGTCATCCACATTTTTTGGCAAGTCTTCCTGAGATTTTTCTTCAAGTTGCATTACTTATTTGAAAGTAATGTGCATGTAATACTGGATTAGGTGAGGGTTTTTTTTTTTCCAGCAAAACCAGGAAAGGAAGCATATAGGCAGGTTGTTTTGTCCATATAATGCCTGTTGGAATGTGTCTTGATCTATATTGAAAGCTCTTCACAGAAGAGTGATCTGACATTGGAATGTGCTGCCCAGTGAGGTGGTGGAGTCACCATCCCTGGAGGCATTCAAAAAAGGATTGGATGTGGCACTTGAAGCCATGGTTTAGTTAGTCATGAGGGGCTGGGTGATAGGTTGGACTTGATGATCTCTGAGGTCTTTTCCAACCTGGCTGATTCTATGATTCTGTGATCACTGGGAATTGCTACCAGGAATGGTAGCATCTCTGGTTATAGTAAATAACATGTTGCAGCCAACTCTCCTCTTCCCCATACTTATCCTGGCAGGAGGTTAGAGGACAAGATTAATTCAATCTGTACTTGAAACATGCAAGAACCATTTCAATACATATTCTATTACACTCCTGATTAAGAACTAGGTTTAAGCATTCATTAGTGGGAAGTCCCTATGAAATCAGTCATATAACACGTAGAATCATCGTATTGTCAGGGTTGGAAGGGACCTCAAGGATGGTCTTGTTCCAACCGCCTTCCAAGCCCCTCACACTAGATCAGGTTGCTCACTTAGATTTTATCAATTTCAACAGCAATAGATTTTAGTGTTTTTAATGAATAGTGCCCTTAATTAAACTTACAGGCCTAACTATAAATTACAAACTGGTGTACCAGTGAAAACAAGGCAAAATTGCAGTCTAAAACTTGCATTTTGCTCTTACTGAATATTTGAGCTAAACAGTGATTGGTTTCATGCAGCCTCTGGCTTTTATCCACCTCTTGGAGCTGAAATGAAATCTGAGTGAGATGGTGAGATCTACTCGTGCATATGACAAGGTGTTAACGTGAAGTTGAATTAACAGCTAGAGAAGTTTGACTTCTGGAATGATTTGTCTTTTTTTGTCCATGCTTGACAGCTCTGCAGTATACAGATTAAATAATGATGGTTAATGGGTGCTCGCTTTCAGTAGTCTCTGCATGCCTTCCCCATGAGACTAGAATGGACATGAAACATTGCATCAGCCTCCAGTAGTGTTTTCTCCTTAGGAGAAAGTGTCTTGCCCACCTGCTTTTGCAAGAGTCTGAAAGGATTCTCATTTTCCACACAAGAAATTTCTCTGGAATAAAATTTGCTGCCCTGCAGTGGAGGAAGAGATTTTTTTGAAATTTATGCCGAGATTGACTCATATTCCTGGGTGAGACAAATACAAACAATAAACCTTAAACTCCTGAAACCTGCAAACACAATTAAATACTCTTAAAATGATTTGTTGTTTAGAGTTATTGGATATGGCAGCTATGGTTTTAAGTTTTCTATGGACCAGCTCTTCGGGATTTGAAATTGTAGGCCCTTCTTAACTGCAAATAACATACACACACGTACATCATACACACAACTTTTACAAACAAGCTAAACATGACCATGAGCCAGCAATGTGCTCTGGTGGCCAAGAAGGCCAATGGCATCCTGGGGTGGATTGGAAGGGCTGTGGTTAGCAAGTCGAGAGAGGTTCTCCTCCCCCTCTGCTCTGCCCTGCTGAGGCCACAGCTGGAGTCTTGTGTCCAGTTCTGGGCCCCTCAGGTCAGGAAGGACCTCAGGGAACTGCTTGACAGAGTCCAGCACAGAGCCACAAAAATGATTAATAAGAGAGTGGAATGCCTTCCTAATGAGGAGAGGCTGAGGGATCTGAGGGCTCTGTAGCTTGGAGAGGAGGAGCCTGAGAGGTGACCTCATTGCTGTTGCTAAAGATGTGCAGGGGGAGTGCCCAGAGGCTGGAGCCAGGCTCTGCTGGGTGATGCCCAATGCCAGCACAAGGGGCAGTGGTGGAAGTTGAGGCATAGGAAGTTCCATGGAAACAGGAGGAAAAAAATTTTCCCTGTGAGGATGACAGAACCCTGGAAGAGGCTGCCCAGGGGGCTTGTGGAGTCTCCCGGTCTGGAGCTATTCAAGAGCTGCCTTGGATGTGTTCCTGTGTGATCTGCTCTAGGTGCTCCTGCTCTGGCAGGGGGGTTGGACTGAATGAGCTTTGGAGGTCCCTTCCTGCCCCTAACGTTTTGTGATTGTGTGAAAATAACACCAATGTAGGAAAAATACAATATTACTAGTTTATCAAGTATTGTATGTGCAGCCTCATCCCTGGAGGTTTTGAAGGCCAGGCTGGGATAGGCTCCAGCCAGCCTGATACAGTGTGAGGTGTCCCTGCTCATGGCAGGAGAGTTGGAACTAGACAATCCCTGAGGTCCCTTCCAACCCTAACAATTCTATGGTTCTTCAAATAGTAAATAATTGTAATTGCTAATTTCTCATGACCTAATTTGTTGGTCAATCTTACTGCCCTTTATCACAGTCTCACAGCATAACAGAGGTTGGAAGGGACCTCAAGAGATCATCAGGTCCAACCCCCCTGCCAGATCACCTAGGATAGTCTGCACAGAAATGCATCCAGGTGGATTTTGAAAGTCTCTAGTGAAGGAGACTAAACAACCCCCCGGGCAGCCTGTTCCAGTGCTCTTGTCACCCTCACTGTAAAGAAGTTTCTCCTTATCTTGAGCTGAAATCTTCTATGTTCTAGTTTGAACCCATTGTTCCTTGGCCTATCACTGTGCACCACCCAAAAGAGCCTGGCCCCCTCCTCCTGACACCCACCCCTCAGATATTGAGAGACATTGATCAGATCCCCTCTCAGCCTTCTCTTCTCCAGACTAAACAGCCCCAGGGCTCTCAGGCTCTCTTCACAGGGCAGATGCTCAAGTCCCCTAAGCATCCTCCTGGCTCTCCCTTGGACTCTCTCCAGCAGGTCTCTGTCTCTCTGGAGCTGGGGAACCCAAAACTGGACACAGGATTGCAGCTGTGGTCTGAGCAGGGCAGAGCAGAGGGGGAGAAGAACTTCCCTAGCCCTGCTGCACACCTTTCTTGCTGCACCCCAGGATCCCATTGGCTCTCTTGGCCACAAGAGCACATTGCTGTCCCATGCAGAACTTGCTGCCCACCAGCACTCCAAGGTCTTTCTCTGTGGAGCTGCTTTCCAGCAGGGCAGCCTCCTAACCTGTCCTGGTGCCTGCTGTTATTCCTCCCCAGATGCAGGACCCTGCACTTGTCCTTCTTGACCTTCCTGAGGTTTGCCTGCAGCCAGCTCTCAGCCTGTCCAGGTCACACTGGATGGCAGCACAGCCTGACAGGTGTCAGCCACCCCCCAGTTTTGTATCATCAGAACTTGCTGAGGGTCCTCTCAATGCCCTCAGCCAGGTCATTGATAAAGATATTGAACAAAACTGGACCCAGTACTGATCCCTGGGGGACACCACTGACCACAGGCCTCCAAGTTGACTCTGTGCCACTGATGACAACCCTCTGAACTCTCTTGTGGAGCCAGTTTGCAATCCCCCTCACTGACCTGGTAGTGTTCCCAAATACTCTGAGTTTTAGGACTCTGTCATTGCTAATATTATACAGTTAAGATGTTACACTTTGTACAAAAATATTGGATTAATGACCTATGATCAAACATAAGGTTCAAAAAATATATTCCTCCTTTGTTCCAGTGGTTGTGGCTGCATGTTCACTTTGAATCTGTAACTTGGAAGTTAGACAGAGCTTACGTGTTCATTTCCTATGTCTTATGCCTTCTTATGCCACTTTGCTTATTTGTGCTGCATTCTTAATTAATGTGCAGAAGGAACGTATGACCTGACAAAAGTGGAAAGTGGTGTTCAAGGTTGCTTTAAATCCTTTGACCAAGCTTCTTTTTATACCTTCTCAGTTAGTGGTTTATTGAAAGAAAAAAAAAATTAAAACCAATAAAAATTACTGCTTCTCTTTTTTGGTGTTTTGTTTTTTTTTCCCAGGGAGAGTGAAGATGAGCAGACTTTGTTAATCAACACTGCTACAAGGGAAGTGTAATGTCCTCTGTTTAAGAAAACCTTTCCTCATGAGAGCAAAAATTACTGACAGAGGTCTTCAAACTGGGGGGATTATCTGGGAGGGTTGAGCTTACTGGAGAGGGTCGGGGGATAATTCAGGTAGAAGTGATAATTGTTGAGTTCAGACTGTGAAGTGAAGGAGAAGTTGAATGAAACTGGGAAGACAGGGAGAAACTGAATAAAATTCAACAAGGGCAAGTGTAGAGTTTTGCACCTGGGAAAAAACAACCCCAGGCATCAGTACAGGAGTGACCTGTTGGAGAGCAGTGAAATGGAAATGACCTGGGGGTCCTAGTGAGTGGGAGGTTGACCATGTGCCAGCAATGTGCTCTGGTGGCCAAGAAGGCCAATGGCATCCTGGGGTGGATTAGAAGGGCTGTGGTCAGTTGCTCAGAGCCACGGCCAGCCTGCCCTTCAAAACCTCCAGGGATGAGGCTTCTACCACCTCCCTGGGCAACCTGTTCCAGTGTCTCACCACCCTCATGGGGAAGAACTTCTTCCTAACATCCTGTCTGTATCTACCCATTTCTAGTTTTGCTCCATTCCCCCCAGTCCTATCACAACCTGACATCCTAAAAAGTCCCTCACCCGGATGTGTAATGTAGGAATGCTGTTTCCAGGACAAGTTGGACCTACCTTGTGTTGGTCTGTGTGGGAACAGGATGCTCTCAGTATTTGCTGGTCTTTGCAGTCCAGAAACAGAAAGCAGATTTCTTTTGTGGGCTTTTGTATTCTTCCTTTGAGATTTCATCTTTGTTCTTATTGGAAAAGCTAACCAGAGTTTGTATTACCGACCTCACTTTGTGTTGCTTCCTTTACATCAATTTAACCTAGGTTTTAAAACAATGTTTATGTGCTTGCACTCTCCAGCTCTTGTTCTGTTTGGGGCTCACTGGCTGACTTCCATCAAATTTGGCTGGGTAATGAGTGCTTCATGCAGAAATTCTGCCTTTCTACCAGTCTGTGGAGACTAGGAATGGGGTTGGGAAACAGAAGGAGTGCATGGGATGAAGGGGAATCTTGGCTGTGAGATCCCATGCTACTCTTCTACTTGCCCCAGCAGCTGGCTGGTGTGTGTGCACTCTCCACGTGCGGTAGTCAGTAAGCACTTGGCCAGAGCTTTAGGTGACCTGTGGTTTGACTAAATGGTCACTGAAGGTCTACCTGAGACTCACAACTGTGAAGGTAGAGAATGGGAATGAGAAGGTAAATGCCTAGAGCTGAGATTAATCATAAAAGGATTGTAACAGATAGGGAAGGCCTATGGCTATCTGTCCTCTGTGCTGAGACTGGGACAGAAGTCATGGTGTGAATTTTTGGGTTCAAGTCACTGAACTCTTGTTACTTAAATCTTGCATGTATGTTGCTTTTTCCTTCCTACTGACTTTCAGGCTAAGGTCTAGAAGGGCAGACTTTTTGGAGGCTGTTGCTTTAAGTTTATCATGCTGTTCTGACAAGCTTTCCTTTTGGGGTTGAGATGTCAGTCTTCAACAACAGAGGCACTTCTGGCACTTGATAAATACTGCTTTTAGAAGTGCCTACAAAGATAGCACAATGACAAGCAGAGTAGAAATGGAAAAACATTGAGATAAAACTTCTTTTATAAAATTTGTGTCTTGGCTTTCTGACTTAAGGTACCTGGTGATTGTCTGAGGTGTCCTTCATATGGAAAATGAAGGACATTGAGAGTGATAGAGGCTGTCAAACACCTTCCTGCAGGGCTCTGAGGGGGAAAAGGGGACAAGGAGAAACAGGATGTCTTTTATACATGTTCTTCAGCAATAATATTGATTGTATTTGCTTTTCTTCACCTTAAGACAGGTAGTAACCTTGGAAGCCACAGTGAATTTGCAGTAAAATATTTTGGATGCAAGGCTTATTTTGTAAAGAATTGTTGTTTAAAGAAGCTTAAAGGCCATGTCTTTTAAATTACACAACTGTCTTCCATTTTATCAGATTCTGTGGCTTTTGTTGTTCCATAAGACAATTGTTAGAGCTGTTGCTCAGAATCACTTGAGGAACATTTTTTTAAACCTCACAAATGTGATCTCCAGTAACGCCAGAACTCGACTGTGTGCATATGCAAGTCAATTCTCTTTTTATCTTAATTCTTCTATCCTCCTAATACATGTAAAAATAATCCCACAGATTGTTTATCTTTGTTTGTCGTCAATATGCAATCTCTGATAATACTTCAAAAGTGTATTTGAGCTCTCCTGCTTCTTGCCATGTATGGCACAATAAACTGCCCAAATTTGGTCAAATATTTTTAGCCACTTAGTCATATGTCTTTTAATGTGCTGCATATGTAAGCTTTTGATTCACTTAGCAACAGTATTTTTCATATGTCTTGCCAGTTTTTTCTTATGTATACTCAAAAAATAGGCAAGGATTGTTCTGTATGAAGTTGTCCCAACCAGATGGTCTTTTAATAGTGCTAATCAACTTTAAGATATCTTTATTTCACAGATTGTGGATTTACAGAGGATTTTAAGAGACTCATGCATGTCATTTACTGAAATGAAATATTAAAAGATGCCCTGGGCTTCTTATTTTAATAGTGCTAATCAACTTTAAGATATCTATCTTTATTTCACAGATGATGAATTTATAGAGGATTTTAAGATACTCAAGTGTGCCCCACATTGAAATGAACTATTAAAAGATGTGTATTTAGAAATGCTTAGCAATTCCAGGTTTTACTGATAATAAACTGATTTTCCTTATAATAAACTGGTGTGTATTATGATATACATCGGATAGCGATTGTCAGGCAACTTGAGTATCCTGAAAATCTGAATATATGGCATGTGTAAAGCATGACTGAGTTAATGTTACTGTTAAATGTATCGCAGAGCACTGGAACAGGCTCCCCAGAGAGGTTGTGGAGTCTCCTCTGGAGACTCTCAAGACCCACCTGGATGCATTCCTGCGTGACCTCCACTAGATTCTATGGTCCTGCTCTGGCAGGGGGGTTTGGACTCGATCATCTCCAGAGGTTCCTTCCAACCCCTAACATCCTGTGATCTGTGTTTCTTGAGTTTGTTTTCTTTCTGAAACGAGTCATGATGCTTTTGCATTATTCCTTTTCTTTTAAGTAACAAAATGCCTTGCAGAAAGAGGCCATTCTTTTCTTCCAGAAGCTGTTCTCAGCATATAAGCCATTGCACACTGATGATAAGTAGAACAAATTGAAGACAATATGCTTGAGGAAATTGTAGTCTTTGTTGTTAGAGGATGGTCATCAATTATTTTATTCAAAGAATTGCTGATTCTCGGGGTGGGTATGATTAAATGGATAATTCTTAAAAAATCTTTTAGGAAGATAGTTTTCAAGAAAACCTGGTAAGGTAGGAAGGCTTATAAATGTTTTCACTCAAGAATGTGCTTTTCAACTGCAAAACAAACAATGCAAACAGTGTGCTGCAGTCTCATGGCAGCCCAGCTGCAAGCTTGTAGCTGAACAAGTCCAGATGAGACTCGTTGTTACGTTAAAACAGTTCTCTGTTGCATTCTAAACAGAGCCTGAAGTTTGTACCTCAGTAAAGCAGATGGGGTCAGAGAGCGATAATTTGTTGCTATTTTTGTTTGGCTGGTTATAAAGGGAGCTGCAACACAGCTCCCTCACAGTGTGACTGTTGCCTCAGCACTACAGAATAGAGGAAAGTTTTGGAATTCATTTTGGAAGGCACGATTGCTTAAATAAGGAAATCTGAGAGACTTTTTTTTTTTCTTCTTTTCTTTTGCCATAATAAAGCAGTATGTAATTTTCAGTCTTTATTGCTGTAACAGTTTTCTGAAAAGGAAAATAAATACCTTAGTCGCAGGCATAATGCTCTAGAAGGATTGACCCAAGCAGTAAAAGTTTGTGTTTCAGCCTTCTGTTTATGTAGCATTGTTGGTTTATTAAGCTAAAAAAATGAATACCAGTCTTGTGGGATCTAGCTGTTTTGAGCCCTCGCTGTCCTGAAAGGCAGAGGGACTTTTCTCTCTGTTGCTCTGTCCTTTTAAGGGCAGCAGTATGGAAGTTGGCAAGAAAACTCACTGAGCACCCTGTGAGAGAAATAGTCAAACACAGGGAAGAAAAGCAAAACAGGAGCCAGACAAGATGGAGATCTGGAGATCCACGGTAGTGCTACATTTGGGCAACGCTGTTTGGCTGCTGATTAAGAGCTATGCACAAATTGTAATACTTCTGCAATGTGCCAAACTGATAAGTAAGTTTGTAAGCAGCAGTGATTTGTAGACTCTTAAAAGGTGTCTGGTGATAGAGAATACACTGTGGTAGAAAGCAGCAGGGGGATGTTCAAATGCAATGTAGCATCCCCTTCCTGTATTCCTTAGTCTCAACTGCATGCTAATTGAAATCACATTATAGTATTGTTTTCCAAACTGCTCTCCCTTCGTGGTGTGGCTGTTTATTTAATTGTAATATCCACTCGAGTGACTAAGCCAGGCCTGGGATGGAGCTGAGGGCCTGGGGGCTTTATAAAGGGAACCACTTTGTACCGGAGAACAGGGTTGCAGTGGGGGTTGTAAATGGCTTCTCAGAAAATCAGAACAAATTTACCTGAGGAAATTATATTTGTTGGCTTTGCTAAACTCTGTTTATTTAAGGACTTTTTACAAATCTGTAACAGCTGCTACTTTTCTCTCAAATTCTCCCTGTCTTGCAGTCAAACTCCCAACAGAACCTGTGCCCTAACCAGACCTGAAAATTCATTTGCCAAAGGTTTTGCCTAAAGATACACAGCATTGTAGAACAGCTTTGATATGAACTTACTTCTTAAATCTCTCTTTCTTTATAGGCTTGTATAGATGATAACGTAGATATGGTGAAATTTCTGGTGGAAAATGGAGCAAATATTAATCAACCAGATAATGAAGGCTGGATACCTCTACATGCAGCTGCTTCCTGTGGATATCTTGATATAGCAGAGTAAGACTTTTTTTCCTCTATTTTTGAAATACATGTATTTTGCTAATACATTGGTAGAGGGGCTTTAGAAGCAGATGACATTCCTGAAATTGTCTTTTTTAGTTGCCTCTGAGCACGTAGTGAGAGGATGCTTTTATATGTTGTGTATTGGGTGTGAAGCCTGCTGTGTGCAGAACTGTTGATGCTTTGCATTTTCTCTTCCTAGTTTTCTTATGTTGTAGCTTAGGTAGCTGAAAGATGTAAATATTTAAGACTGTTCATTACTGTCAAATGATTTTTTTTAAATTATTTTCTTCTGTAGGAGGATCTAATAAATGTTTATAAATATCTGAGGTCTGGGGGTCAAGAGGGAGGGGACAGGCTCTGCTCACTTGCACCCTGTGCTAGGACAAGGAGCAATGGATGGAAACTCCAGCACAGGAGGTTCCACCTCAACATGAGGAGGAACTTCTTCCCTGGGAGGGTGACAGAGCACTGGAACAGGCTGCCCAGAGAGGTTGTGGAGTCTCCTTCTCTGGAGACTTTCCAGCCCCATCTGGATGCATTCCTGTGTGACCTGCACTAGATTCTGCGGTCCTGCTGTGGCAGGGGGGTTGGACTGGATGATCTCCAGAGGTCCCTTCCAACCCCTAACATCCTGAGAGTCTGTGATACAAATTTTGTTACGGGGAATGTTTCACAGGGAGAAGAAATTTACATTTTATTAGTAGACTGAAACATTATAATGGGATAAGTTTATGTGTAGGAGGTTAATTTTGCAATTTTTTTTTTCAGTCTTGAAACTTCTGTTTTGCAGGTGTGGTATAAAGTGGTGACTCTCACTAATTATTTTGGAGCAAAATCTTAGTTAGATGCCTGCTATGGTATTAATTAAAGCTTACTCAGCTCTAAATTCCAGTAGTGGTTTTGTTGTCATTCTTCACCCTGTTGAGGCCCACTGAAGATATGTTCAAATCAATTTTTTTTTTCCAGAGGTTGTCTATTTTAATCTGAAATAATGATTGCTTTGAGAAAATCTGTAGCATATGTTGTTGAGCATGCTGCTCTGCAGTAAAGAAGGTGATAAGACTCTTTGGGTAAACACAAACTTCAGTTAATTCTGCTAAACTCACTGTGAATTAGTGTAAAACGTGAAGTAGTTGGGTAAAACATACAGTAGGATTTTATCATATAATGACGTTACTGCACTAATTACAGTGATGAAATATGGAAAGTCTAAGTTTAGAAGATCATGCACTGATGAGTTTTGGAGTTTTAATTCCTTGAATCTTAAGGGAAAGGAGAAATTTTGGAGCCTTGTATATTACGTTCACTGGAAAAAAGATTTTCTTGGGTGTTGATAAAAATTTTTATACGTTTTATAATGTGGGGCACTGTATGACTGCTAACTCCTGTAAGCTGCCTTTCTACACTGTGCAGATGTTTGATGCTGTAATCTCTCTTTCATGGACACTGGAAGTGTTTACCTGTTAGCTATACTATGAGAAGCATTTCCCTACAATCTGAGGTAATAGAAGCCTTTCTTCAGCTTAGTGGATGTAAAATACATGCCCTTTTTGTTTCCACAGTAGGAAAAAATTGCAAAGATGTTCTTGGTTTGGTTTTGCAGCCTAATGTAGGCAAATGTTCAGAGAAGGAAGATGATGTCCCTTGCCCACAAGCCGGTTTTTCACTATTGACCTGAGTATCTGATATGTAGAATATCACTTAAGACTTGCCACCTGTTTGTTGTTTTTCTTTTTTTCTCTCAGACTGGGACAAGACCTGTCTGCACATTTTCTACAGATAGCTTTTAAAGAAAGTAGCTTATTGGACTATAATTCTGTGGATGTGGGACATTATGCTCTTGGAAGAGCAGTGTTTTTAAGGTGTTTGGAAAAAAAAGCTGTTGGAAAAAATTTCCACATATTGTTGAGAAGGATAATCTGACTTGAATGGAGCAATATTTATGTCTGGTGAGGCCCACAGTGTTTAGATTTCTTCAAACTGCTTCTTCATGAGCTCAACTTCAAATAATTTACAAAACTGATTGCAAAATTTGCAGTTGAGGCAAAACTGGAGGAGGATGAGAAAATGATGTAATAAATTACCAGATCTTGGAAGTCTGACTTCTGTTTGGCACATAATCCAGACTGCATCCAGCATCTGCTTTAGTGGGGATGCATCTCACTTGAGAAGCATGAGAATGCCTTTGAGTGTTTCTCTGGCTGAATCTGATAGGTTTCATTTTTAACACTAAATTTTCCAGTTCGTGGATGGGAGCTTTTAATTTGGGTGAATTACGAAACACATACAGTTCTGAAAAGATGACAGCTAATAGCTTGTCATCTTTCTATCCTATGTGGTATGGACTAGCAATTTTGCACAGAACATCCATTAATTTCCTATTTTCTTGCAAGGTTGTGGTCATTAATTGTAATGTGGAGGGTTGAAAATTCCCCCCAACATAAAATTGCCAGACTAGCTCTGTGAAAGCAAATGAAGCTGTATTTACAAGCAAAACTACCATCTAGAAATGAAATGCAATGAACATGTACAAAATACACAATATTTACTTATATTTACAGTTTATAAACAACATAGGAACCCCCCTGGACAAACCAGGGGGCCAGTAATACCTTCCCTTTCCCTGCTCCCTTCCCTATGCCCCTGTACACAGGGGACAAAAGAGAGAGTTGTTTTTTAATACTCAGCCACAACAAAGAATGCAGCCAAGGTCAGCAAAGGCAGCAGAAGCCAGAGCTGGTATCTGCCAGAGCAAAGGAAGCCAAAAAGAGACCAAGTTAGTTTACAGATCTAATTTTTATGTTTGTTACCTGTCCAATAGGATTATTTAGAATTTATCCTTACTTTCCTTTTTACATCCAATGGTGACTTATTTACATTCTACTACTTCCTGTTCAAGATCTGTGGAAAATTTTCAGGGTACAGCCCAAAACTACCACAACGGTTTGAGAGAGACAAGAGTCAGGGAAGGGATTCTTGTGTTTTCTAACTTTATTGATGAAGGAGTGGGGAGAGTGCAGCCTGCGCTTCCCTTTCTCGTCCTCGGAAACTGCCTGTTGCATAGCTTTGTAGAACATCTCAAGCTTGGAGACTCAGCAATCTGTTTCTGCCTCCTCTGCTGCCCTTTTAAAGCTTCTTCATCAGATGTAGATAGCTAGAGTTTATTTCTCTTGAAATAGCACAGTCTGTAAAGTCCCCCAGATGTGCAAGTTGAGTTAATATACTGGTTTTGTTTGCAATACTTGCTTTTTTATAATTCATAAGGAAAAGGTGGCATAATAGCATACTTTTCATTACTTCAGTTTTTGATGTCTCAGAACCTAAAATTATATATAAGAAAGCAACAGAGCTAGGAGATGGAGATTTTTTTTTTTTGGTTACAAAATACATTTCCATGTTTAGAATATAATGCAGGGACCTTCTAGCACTGAGTGTGTCCTTTACATGTTGACTATGTTCACCTTTCAACCTTAGTATTCTTCATGTATGTGCTTACTGCAAGGGGGGTGAACTACATGACCTTTAGAGGTCCCTTCCAACCCAGTGCCTTCTGTGATTCTGTGCCTTACCTTCAAGGCTTAAAAGAGGAGGAGAGAAAGCAGAAGTTGTGTTAAGGTTGCATGATAACTCTTGCATGATTCATCACTGGGATTAGAGTCCCTGGCGTGTAACGGGGTTGGAGTGTGTTAGAGCTTGCAGATCTGTCGATGCCATAGGATACCTTGGTTCTGCTTGGAAAATGAAGGGGGGGAAAAAACCAAAAACAGTTCAATCATTACAAACAGCTACAAAGTACTATCTTTGTTGTAGTTTTTATTCTCTTGGTGCTCATCTGACTTTTGTTAGATTTTATTGGGGGTGGTTAGTGCACTTGCAGAGTGAGAGAGGTTTCTGTTCTGACTGCTTTTATAGTTGAATCAGTGCACCAACAATATCACACTTCAGGTTTGCCCTCTGTATATTCTGTCCAATCTCTTATTATGAACAGTAAGTGGGAATGACCAGGTCTTGACTCTAGGTTGATACAGTGGTGCCTGCTTATTGGATTAATTCAGGAAGCTTTCCATCTTGTGCTTTCACTGAACACCTGATTTTCTCACTCTGTAGTGCACACACAGACATTTTTAAGTAGTACCTGCTGCTACTCAGGTACTCCTGAGTGAGTGCACCCATGTGCTGGAGATTTGGCAGAAGTACAGGAGATGTAGGTGTTAGGGAGCTTCTCTGGACACCTCAGACAGCCACCATTTCAGTCATGTTGTGGCACTGGTCCCATGCTGACTGCTAATGGTATCAGAGAATAAACATTCGTTTTTTAGCATGCAGAAAATGTAATACAGGATGAAAAGCAGTGCAAAGTGGCATTTAACAAACTGAATTTTTAAATGCTTACTGTTTTTTTTTTATTTCTCTCTATATGGTACTAGATTAATGTTAAATAAATTCAGAAGGATAGAGATTTCTGTTCAAGAACTAAAGTTTGTTTTAAAAATGCATTTTCTTGTGGGTTTTGTACTCTGCTTAGCTGATGGATTTTGAAGCCTGTTTTGTAAGCACTTTGAGGCTACAGTATAGGTTTACTACTTAAATCTGAATGCTTTTGCAGCTTCTCCTGCATGAAAGAAGGTGCATCATCCAGCACGTGTAAGAAAAGTCTTTTCCAAAAACCATTTGGAGGTTGGTGATAGTGAGGCTGTTGTGGAGAAAATACCCCAACCCTTCATGCAGTAGGTACTGCTCACTTGCACCCTGGAATAGGACAAGGGGCAATGGATAGAAACTCCAGCACAGGAGCTGCCACCTCAACATGAGGAGGAATTTCTTCACTGGGAGGGTCCCAGAGCATTGGAACAGGCTGCCCAGAGAGGTTGTGGAGTCTCCTTCTCTGCAGACTTCCCAGCCCTGGGAATGCACTTCCCAGTCTGGATGCACTTTTGTGTGACTGGCACTAGATTCTATGGTCTTGCTCTGGCAGGGGAGTTGGACTTGATCTCCAGAGGTCGCTTCCAACCCCTAACATCCTGTGATCCTACGAACGGTTTGCCAAATGTTGCTGTAGATACTAAATTTTCTTGGGTTCAAGGGATGAGTAATCCACATGAATAAAAAACCACAAATGCAGGATACAAATGGGATCTGGTTCAGAAAAGCCATTCAAGTAGTTGGAGACTACAAAGGTATTACAAGAAAAGTAGTATGCACCAGCTTTATTCTTCTTGAAGATGTACTCGCTTTTGGAGACAGGTGAGTTGGTAAATGGATGCCTAAGAATGGTTGTTTTATGGTGGGGAGGCTTGGTTGATAGATGTGGTTACATATACCCTAAGCCTTAGCATGATTTCAAAATATACCTTCTTTATTTTACAGGTTTCAAAGGCTGAAGTTTATGATTGTAGTTAGAAAGAAAATATTTTTTTAAGCTCAGAGCCACCTGCCTTGGATCACGTCGGATGGGAATAGAATCCTGACCAAATCTGCTGCTCTAAAACCTAGCACACATGCTTCCCTTCCTGTCCAAAGTTTCCTATATTGTATCCCCTTCTTCCCCTGATGTTTAAATGTGACTTTAAAAGGCTTGTGTGTAACCACTGCCTTGCTGCTGATGCCCAGCTGCTTTTCCAGGCTCCAGACACCTGAAAGTGAATGCAGTCAAACTTGTTTGCTGAACCCTCAGCAAGCCGTTGTCCCAGGATCTCTCTATTTAAGGAACAGTCCATTATGATTAAATGAGTGATTATAGTGTGGTACCTGGAGGAGAGGCAGACCTGCAAACCTGTAGTTGCATACATAGATGCTCAGGGATGGGTGGTTTACTCGTAGATCTAATTACCTTGTGGAGGCTGCTGCAGGTACTGGATGATAATGATTACTGCCTGTGGTACAGGGATGGGACCAGTGCTCATTTGGCAACAGCTAGTAAAGGGAATTCAGTGCCATTTCACAATATGCTTAATGTGAGCTAACTTGGGACTACTCCAGAAACAGGCACTTGTTCCCTCCTCTCCTTGATATTTTTTCCCCCCATCCTCTGCAGGCTTTTACCCTTTCTTTTGCGTTTCTAATGATCACACAACAATGTGGGAACTATTAGTGAACACTGGCCTTCAGGAGCTTCGGAGGGTTTACTCTCTTTTGGATCAGTGAGCTGATCTGACTTGCAGGCAGCAGTTGGCATAAATATGTGGGTATGAAAAAAAAAGAAAAAAGGTCTGGAATGCTTTTTCAGAAGCCTGGCTGTAGAGAGCTGCTAGTGCTGAAATGGAGTCTTCTCCATCTCCCACTTCATGAGTCTGAACCAGCTGGTGCTGTTGAATGTTCTTCCATGATATCTGAGGGTGGTGGTGCCACAAAATACATTTCAAAGTAGCCATTTCTAATCCATTTCTCTCTCAGTTTTAATATCTTGATCATCTGTAGCCATCACTTAGTGTTTTTCATCTGAAATCTTTTGCTGCAACCCCTTATCTGGCCTTTCAGAATCTGAAGGGGGCTACAAGAAAGCTTGGGAGGGACTTTTTAGGCTATCAGGAAGTGACAGGACTGGGGGGAATGGAATAAAGCTGGAAGTGAGGAGATTCAGGCTGCACATGAGGAAGAAGTTCTTCCCCATGAGAGTGGTGAGAGCCTGGAATGGGTTGTCCAGGGAGGTGGTTGAGGCCCCATCCCTGGAGGTGTTTAAGGCCAGGCTGGATGAGGCTGTGGGCAGCCTGCTGTAGTGTGAGGTGTCCCTGTCCATGGCAGGGGGGTTGGAACTGGCTGATCCTTGTGGTCCCTTCCAACCCTGAGTGATTCTATGATTGTAATCTAAGACATTAGTCAGGCAAAGCAGACTGCTAAAAACATTAGGGGGGGTGGCTCCCATCTCCTTCATCTTTCCTTTATCAGAGAACTTGTCTTTTAACTGAGTATGAAGTGATGTTATTAGTGTTACATTCAGAAATGGACCATTGGAGGGTAATCAGCAGTTTGGATTTGTGAATGACCAGATGAACTTGTTGGTCTGATGCAAACTTGGTTTAGGGTTTGGTCTGATGGGAAATGCTATGAGGTAAATGAATGCTTTTGTCAGGGTTCAGGAAGTTACTGTACACAAGGCAATATTAACTGGAGGAGTATTTGAAAGCACCAACGGTTAAACTTAATACAAACTACACAGAAAATGTGGATTTCAGAAGGATATATTGTAAAATAAACCACACAGCAAAATGAAAGCAGGGAAAAGAGATTTATTTCCAGTCAAAGAATAGCTCTTCTTTTAAGTTAGCACTAGTAAAGATGCAGTGTTTGTTTTGAGAGGTGTGAAGTGGTCACTGCAGGCATTGCAAGATTGTTGATTAAATTATATCCTTTCTTTTTCCTTCCTGGAAGAAAAGATTGGGGCAAAACATTAATGGAAGTGAAAATATGCCATTATGGTAGTTTCTTCCCCTCTCCAATCAGAGGGCAGTGCTCATTCTTTGTTAGTAACATGAAAGTTTCTCCTTCTCCAAATTTCTATTACTTATCTGAAAGGGTAAAGCAAAATTCCTTTAGAAAAAACAGTGGAGAAACTCGAGGAGTTCAGTGAGCTACTCTCAGTTGGCATTTTCTTTTCAAGATGCCCTGTGACAGCATACTGTTCTTAACATAGTTTTGTTGCACGTCTTAAGACTAATGAGACACTGAGGAAGTTGACAGTGAAATTCCAAAATAATGTCGTTATATGGTAGAGTTTAATCCTTTTCTTCTGTGTAGCTGTGATGTGATGCTTGGAATAAAAATCAGATGGCAGAAGTACACAGTGAGATAGGGTTGATGGGTTAGAGGAAATTCCAGGACCTGACTGCTTTGGTACCTTTTCATTGAGCTGGGGGAGTCTAGGAGAGGTGGTCACTCCAGGATGCACAAAGACACTCTGTACTCTCTAGCTGCCTTCTTCACACTGGGTTACTCTGTGCCTCTCCACTTGCAACCTTAAGTATTTTGTTAGTAAATATATTGTGTTTCAGATCTTCCAAATGGAAATCTACTAGATGTTTAAGTTCAGAGATACTTACTCAGGGCTCAGTGTTGAGACCACTTCTGTTTAACATCTTTATGATGACCTTGATGAAGACACAGAGTGTGTCAGCAGGAAGTTCACAGATGACACCAAGTTGAATGTCAGTGTTAATCTGCACCAGTGTAGGGAGGCTCTGCAGAGGGACTTGGATAGATTGGATCCATGGCCAACGTTAACAGGAGGAGCTTCAACAAGGCCAAGTGTCAGGTCCTGCACTTGGGGCACAACAACCCCAAGCAATGCTACAGGCTTGGGGCAGTGTGGCTGGAAAGCTGCTGGCAGAAAGGGACCTGGGGGTGCTGAGGGACAAGCAGCTGAAGAGGAGCCAGCAGTGTGCCCAGGTGGCCAAGAAAGCCAAAGGCTTCCTGGCTGGGATCAGCAATGCTGTGTCCAGCAGGAGCAGGGAGGGGATTGTCCCCTGGGACTCAGCTCTGGGGAGGCCACACCTCCAGTGTTGTGTCCAGTTTGGGGCACCTCAATCCAAGAGGGGTGTGGAGGTGCTGGAGCCAGGGCAGAGGAGAGCAAGGAAGCTGGGAAGGGCCTGGAGAAGAAATCTGATGAAGAGCAACTGAAGGAGCTGGGGATGGTTAGTGTGGAACAGAGGCTGAGGAGAGACCTCATTGCTGTCTACAACTGCCTGAAAGGACCTTGTGGAGAGGCTGCTGCTGGTCTCTTCTCACAGGGAATTAGTGATAGAAGAAGAGGGAATGGCCTCAAGCTGCCACTGGGTAGGTTTAGACTGGACAGTAGGAAACATTTTTTCAGGGCAAGAGTGGTCAGGGATTGGAATGTGCTGCCCAGGGAGGTGGTGGATTCCCCAAGCCTGGCTGTGTTTCAAGGTGGTTTGGATGTGGTGCTTTGGGCTATGGTTTAGGGGTGAGCCTGAGAGATGCTTAAGGGACTTGAGCATCTCCCCTGTGAAGAGAGACTGAGAGCCCTGGGGCTGTTCAGTCTGGAGAAGAGAAGGCTGAGAGGAGATCTGATCAATGTCTCTCAAGAGCTGAGGGGTGGGTGTCAAGGGGAGGGGGCCAGGCTCTTTTGGGTGGTGCACAGGAATAAGCCAAGGAACAATGGAGACAAACTTGAACAGAGAAGATTTCAGCTCAAGATGAGGACAAACTTCTTTAGAGTGAGGGTGCCAGAGCCCTGGAGCAGGCTGCCTAGAGGGGTTGTGGACTCTCCTTCTCTGGACATGCATTCCTGTGCAGACTCCCCTGGGTGATGCTGCTTTGGCAGGGGCCTTGGCCTTGATGATCTCTGGAGGTCCCTTCCAACCTCTAGTGTTCTGTGATACTGTGATATGGAAAAGTGATTCATGTGGAAGGAAGCCTGGGAGCTTGAGTAGGCTTCCAAGAAAGAGGACACGTCAGGTTGTCCTCAGATGATGGCATAAATGCCTGTTGCCACTGACCAGCTCCTATTTTCTAGGTATGACTGGAACATGGGAGAGCAGCTCTAGGTACAGGAGCAGCCAGATTTTGAATAGAACAAGTGCTTGGTGTGTATGACACACTGCCACTTGTCAGGGCCTCATCCACTAATTCAAGATTGCTGTTTTAGAGAGAGGCAGATTTTTAGACTGTGAAATCAATGGAATTGTTAGTGCCATTAAATATTGGATGTACCATTTATTCAGTTAGATGACTTAAAAATAGTTTAATTCACTGTGGAGTTGGCTTTGAGTTATTTTCTAGGAGAAAACGTGTGTGGTGCAGGTTGCCACTTCTGTGCCTCTCAGCTTTTATTTTCTTTCAGCCTTTACTTGAGTGTTTCTCTATTATGAATTTGACCCTATTCTGCCACATACAGCAGATTTTCTAATGACACTAAAGCAACTTATGACCTACTTACCCTTTCTTAACAACTGTGTCTTTTGTTGGCTATCCTAAACTACGTCATTTCGTGCAAATGATCCGAATATGTGTGTATTTTCCTAGCCTTATCCCTGATGGAGGCAGGATAAAATCTGCTTGAGTTCTTCTGAGACCCATGTAAATATAGCATGGTATCTAGAGACATAAGACTGCTGTGCAATGATGAGAGCGAGTTACTTGGCTACAATGCAGATACTAAGATGAGAGCGAGTTACTTGGCTACAATTCAGATACTAAGGCACAAAAAAGTAGGGGTTATAAACATCAGGTCTGACAGAAAAAGGTATGGAAAAGGTATTTCTTGAAACATCTGGGTTACATATGAGCTACTGCTTACAAAATTTGAATCAAGAGTAATAGTTTCTTTTTAAGAAATGTGTTTTCAAGGCAGTTCAAAATGGACTGGACGGGTAAACAACTGCTGTGAATTGCAGATTGATAGGGGTCAGACTGAGTTCAGTACTACTGGGTGATGCTAAACCTTGCACAGTGATAGTAGTGTGACTTTGTATAGAGGGTTTAGTCACTGTATGATTGCATAATATAATTACAAACAAGATAAGTTCTCTGGTGTAGTGATTGTATCTATGCTAATATCTATTGAAGCACAGTCAAATAATTGATCTTGCTTTGATTTTTTTTTTTTTTTTTTATCTGGTACAAGTGTTAACACATGGCTATTGAAGTAAAACAAAGATTGTTAAGTTAGGTCCATGCTTGTAGCTTCCACTGAAATAGAAAGCAGCAGTTTAAAAAATCAGAATTTATGGTGCTACTGTAGCCAAATACAGCAATGCCACTCTGGGCACAAGGCAGGAGGGACAGTGAGCTAATGGTGTGATCACCTCCCTCAGAGGAGACCTTATTGCTCTCTACAACTACCTGAAGGGAGGTTGTAGCCAGGTGGGGCTTGGGCTCTTCTCCCAGGCAACCAGTGGCAGAAAAAGAGGACACAGGTGTCAGTGTGAGCTGAAATTCCCCCCCACCGACAATGACCAGGCTAGCCCAGTCTGGAAGCAAATGAAAGCTGTATTTACAAAGCAGAATCTACAATCTATGATGAAATGCAATGAATCTGTACAAATATACAAAATTCACAACATTAACAAATATATACAATCAACAGAAAAGCACAACCAAGCTCCCTTTGCTTCCCCCCAAAGGGGACCCTTCCCAAAGGGGCCTCCCAGGAGCTTCCCCCCCAGACCTCCCTTGGACAGAAAGCAGTGTTAGTTAGAGCAGAAAGTTAACTTAGCTGCCAAGGTCAGTGTGTTATCTTCAGCCAGAAGAGAAGAAGAAACAGCAGCCAGACAGCCCAGCAACTGCCCCCACTGCTGGACGCAGAATGTGCAGAGTGCCCACTTTGTTTTGGGTAATAGTTCTTAAACATTTCTATCTATCCAATGGAAGTGTTTAGAACAATCACTATTTTGCTTTCTTACACCCAATAGAGATTTATTTACACCTTCACTTTCTCTGTTCTGAACTTTGCAAGGACAAATTAAAAAGACAGTTTCAAACCATCACAACACAGTCTCCAGCTGCGCCAGGGGAAGTTCAGGCTCAAGGTGAGGAGAAAGTTCTTCCCAGAAAGAGTAATTGGCTATTGGAATGTGCTGCCCAGGGAGGTGGTGGAGTGAGCGTTCCTGGAGGTGTTCAAAAAAAGCTTGGCTGTGGTACTTGGAGTCATGGTTTAGTTGTCAGGTGGTAATAGGTTGGACTTGATCTCTGAGGTCTTTTCCAACCTGGTTGATTCTGTGATCGAGAATTCGCTGAACAAGGTGGGCAGGAGCCTGATTTTTCCTTCTTCCTCCTTCTTCTCCGCCTCCATGCTGTTGTAATTTTCTCTTTTCAACCAGTGAAACTCAATCTTAAGTATTCATCTTGGTGACACTTCTCAAAATTCCCACAAATGCTTGGAAGATTTTCTAGAGGAAAGCACCCTGAGCACAGAGTGTGGTGAGCTGGAGTTGGGTACTGCCTGTACTCTCCTGCAGCTGGAACAAGACGTTTCTCAAACTCAGCTCTCATTTCTGCACTACAGGGTGCAGACCTCAAAGGACATGAGAGAAACACTTGTTCAAAAATTGCATTGACATGTGATAAGCACTTCAGAAATGCCTTTTCTGTTTGCTTTTATTTCTTTCCTTCTGAAGGTTTTGCTTGTAGCATTCATCGTGGCGTTATCAGGCTCCAGTTCTTTTTCCTCTTCCCTTTTTTTTTTTTTTGTAAATAGATTATAGCCTGTTTCCCTTTATAGCTTTCTTCATCTTTCCTACTTCCCTCTTCTCAGTCGCTGTTTACTTTCACCTGCACATTGCTTTACAGCCTCTCATATCTCTTTTCTCTATATGGATATGGTAAAATATGAAGGCTTAGTTGTTTTCATCTGCTGTAAGTAGGAATTTTTCCTGTTCCATCTTTGCACTGTTAATGTTTAGGTGGACGCCTACATACAAATATTTCTAGAGCTTATTGCTGGCTTTTTTTCAGAGATTTCTTGGAACACAGGAGAACTAAGATTAACTAGATACTGTTATCTACACTTTGTTCTATGTTCCTGAATTCCAAGAAGGAAAACAGATGCAATTCTAGGTACTGTCCTTCCTTGGACATGCAAGCTGCAGTGAGGCCAGGGATAGCCAGCAATGTGCAGAGCTCACTGCTGTGTTGGTAACTTGTGGAGTGTTGGCTTCATAATCATAGAATTGTTAGGGTTGGAAGGGACCTCAAGGATCAGCCAGTTCCAACCCTGCTGCTGTGGACAGGGACACCTCACACTACATCAGGTTGCACAGAGCCGCATCCAGCCTGGCCTTCAAAACCTCCAGGGATGAGGCTTCAACCACCTCTCTGCGCAACCTGTTGCATTGTCTCACTACCCTCATGGTGATAAGCAGAAACACAATTTCCACGTAGGTATAGGGTTTAGAATTCAAAGAAAGTGCTCTTTGTGTAGGGGGATTTTTTTTCTCATCTATGGTATCCTACTTTGATAGTTCAGGGAGTGTTTTGACAGTTTTGAAGCAGAGATGTGTGTCTGTCAGGATGCCTTTCATAACAGTTTCACAAGGGAGAATTGGGCTGGATTTGCTGCTGTCTGGAGGAGCTCTTGCATATATTGGAAGATATAAAAAGTCTTTGCAAACTGGTCCATAATTTAGAAAAACATATGCTAAAACCTGTGAATTAGACTGGTGAAAATGGAAATATCCCTTCCCATTTGGCCATTTTTTCTAAGCTATTTTTAAGTGGATTTTTTTTAAACCATCTCTAGCTGTCTGAAATTCTCAACTCTTGTGTTCTATAAGAGGAAATCATAAATTCACTTTGGGTCTCTTACCGATATCAGCTGTCTTTAAATCATCGCTCACAACATTCAGGAGAAATAATTACCTAGTTTTGCCAAATGTACGTAATTGGCCTTTTTTAACTTGGGTGTTTTGTGTAGCTGCTGGCTGGTGGTATTGCTCATAAGGGGAGCATTGCTATTTAGGAAGTGCTGCAGCATTTATTTTTCCCAAGAGAGAAGGATGTGTGAGTGAGAATCTTCTGCAATTTGCAAAGAAACATAACCTCAAACATTTGTGAGTTTTATCATAATTTGACTTCATTTTAAATGCCATCACGGAAGCCTATCTTCTTGTGTCAGCCTCTATTCAGCTCTAAATGTTTAGAGGCAAAAGATTGAGGCACAGCAGCAACTGACAGTGTGGGTTGGTGTTTTGCATAGTGACTAAGACATCCCTGTTAGATTGACTTATTTGTTTTTTGAGTAATTTGATTTATTCTGCATTGGTCTTGAAATCATAGAGGAGAAAGTATTCTTTCCTAGGTAAAGTTTTGCTACCAGTATTGAACACGGAACCTGATTTTTTTTTCTGTAAATCATAGATTCAGGAGAAGAGACAACTGCAAGTGCATCAGCTGTGGAGAAAGGAGGATAAGGGCAGGTATCAGTAGGTTGTCATTAAAGAGGGCAAGGAGATCCCCTACTGTGCAGAGGCCTGTGCCCAGGAGGGGTGCCCCCTGCCCAGGCAAGCAGGGCTTCTCCATGCCTTGCAAGATGTGCCAGCCCAGCCACCCATCCTGTGTTGCACACATCTTGATGCTCTATACCAAACGCTCACCAGGTATATGACAAACGTTTAAGTAAGAGTGAAGCTGTGCCTTTTTGTCATGCACTATATATGGGCTCGGAATAACGTGCTTGAAAGCAAGCATGACAGTGTGAGGACACACGAGAGTGCTGGAGAGACAGCTCAGAGAACTTGACTTTAACTGCCAGTTACCTGTGCCTTGAAATCCACCCACTGGCACTATGCCTACTGTGTGCCACCCCAGAGCTTAGCACAGTGTCCGTCACCTGTGACTCTGCTTGCTTCGACTTTGTGTTCTTTTAAGACTTATATTTTTAAAGAAAAAGAAATTGGCTGGGCCTTTCTTTAATAGGTTATTTTGAGATGTGCACCTTAAAAAAAAATCAAGGCGATCCTGACACTTTACTCTGCTGAGACCTCACCTGGAGTACTGCATCCAGCTCTGGAGCCCTCAATACAGGAAGGACATGGACCTGATGGAGCAGGTCCAGAGGAGGGCCATGAAGATGACCAGAGGGCTGCAGCACCTCTACTACAAGGACAGGCTGAGGGAGCTGGGGATATTAAGCCTGGAGAAGAGAAGGCTCTGGGGAAACCTCATAGCAGCCTGCCAGTACTTGAAGGGGGCATCCAAGAAGTCTGGAGGGGATCTGTTGGTGAAGGCCTGCAGTTGACAGGACAAAGGGTAATGGTTTGATATTAGAAAAGAGTAGAACTAGATGTTAGGAACAAGTTCTTTAGCATGAGGGTGGTGAAACATGGGAACAGGTTGCCCAGGGAGGTAGTTGAGGCCCCATCCCTGGAGATTCAAGGTCAGACTTGAGAAGGTTCTGAGCAACCTGTTTTAATGGAGGCTGTCCCTGCTCACTGCAGGGGGTTTGGTCTGGATGACTTTGGGGGTGCCTTCCAACCCAAACCTGTCAATGATTCTGGAAAAAAGCTGTCATTTTATCTGTTGATATGTTGTATGTGCAGACGGATATACCTTTGTATGCTTGGCCTTTTAAGCATTATTTTTGCTGCAATTTTTTTTTAATAAAAGTTTTCAAATAAAAAAGATAACAATACAAACCACCAAAGCAAAATGAGACCCAAACCAAAACCACTTTTGAGATGGGCTAGGGAGCTCAAGGTAGCATTTCTACTTCTGAGTTGTTAACAACTTTAAGTGTTCACATTTTAAACCTTGAAGTGAAATTCTTCTGCAGTCAGGAAATATTTAAAGAAACATTTGCAGACTCACAAACAAATAAAAGGTCTGAAAAGGATGAGTTGTCACAGTTTGGATGTACTTAAACACTGTTGGTTCCAATTTTATTTATGTTATAATTTTATATTTTTTCATTTGTGGAATGTCTCTGGATGGTCTAATTGTTTTTCTAGAGTTACTATGGATGTTCTTTTAGCAATAGGAGAAGGGGGAATGGTCTGAAGCTGAGGGGGAGAGTAGGTCTGGACTGGATCTTCGGAAGAAGTTCTTCAGTACAAGGGTGGTGAGACGCTGGGATTGGTTGCCCAGGGAGGCTGTGGATGTTCAAGGCCAGGTTGGATGAGGCCTTGAGCAGCTGAGTCTAGTTGAGAGGCGTTCCTGCTCATGGTGGGGAGGTTGGAGTAGATAATCTCAAAGGTCTTTTCCAACCTGAGCCATTCTGTGATTGACAAAGATGTACTTCTAGAAGTCTATTGGTAGTTTATATTTTTTAAAAATCAGTGAAATAATTCTGAAGGTTAATTTAAAAGGATCACAGGATGGTAGGGGTTGAAAGGGACCTCTGGAGATCAAGTCCAACCTTCCTCCCAGAGCAGGTCCATAGAACCTAGTGCCAGTCACACAGGAATGAATCCAGATGGGGCTTGAAAGTTTCCAGAGAAGGAGACTCCACAACCTCTCTGGGGAGCCTGTTCCAATGCTCTATGACCCTCACAGTGAAGAAGTTCCTCCACAGGAACCTCCTGTGCTGCAGTTTCTCTCCATTGCCTCTTGTCCTATCCCAGGGTGCAAGTGAGCAGAGCCTGTCCCCTCCCTCTTGACCCACATCCCTCAGATATTGATAAACATTGATTAAATCCCCTCTCAGTTTTCTCCTGTCCAGATAATTAAAATACATATTCCAAAGATACTTAACCTTTTAATTTGTTTTCACATCCTGTGGATATTTTTTTCTTGTTTTGGCTTCCTCTTACTCGGTTAAGACAGTCATGGAATTAATTTGAACTCCACTGTGTATGAGTTTTGAATAAATGAAAAGAGCTGAGTTTAGCTGAAATTGTCAGTTAAAATCTGTTGGGAGGCTGCTTGTGCTGCTGCCCTTGCTAGCAATTAAGCCATTTTCCCCTCGAAGGCTCCATCACATGTTTATTTTAAGTGTATATGCAACACAGGGACCCTCTGTTCAGCAAGAGGTTTTTTAGGGAAGTCTCTCTCCTAACATTTCAGAGTTAGAGATTGCTGGCCAGTCTTCTCAGGAGTCTGCAGGAACCTCTTGTTTTCACTAATGAGCCTCCAATAAGCTCAGTAAGCAATTTGTAATGGAGTGAATCAGTTTAGCAGCCACTTCTCTGCCCCGCCTTGTGTTTGCCACCCTTCTGGTGACCTTTAGGTTCAGTGAGTACTTCGAGTTAATAATATGCCTAATGACTCTGCAAACTTGTTTCCAGATATTGTGAACTGGGGCAAGGTCTGGATATAAACACATACCCCTCTTTTTTGTTGCTGAGATAAATAATATTGAAAGAGTCTTGCTGTCTGTGGTTGACAGACTGTAGTGAAGATGAAGTTGGATCCTGTTCCAGATTCTTAACTTCTAAATTAACAAACAAGACTCAAGTTTGTCTGTAACTATCTTCACAGGTAGTTGTCTTCTCTTCATTGACTTTCTCTCTATATGCATTTTGGTAGTAGGTTTACACACACTTAAAACAGGTGGGGATTGTTTTGTTGTTGGTTTACTGTTTTGGTTTTTGTTTTGTTACATTTTTTAATTCAGAGTGTAGGCCAAGTTGCTAGGTAGAATTTTTAACTTCCAGTTCCTGAGGTTGGTTTTGGTGTGGTCTTAATGGTAAAAAGAAGCCTAGGGAAGTTGTGGGCCCCCTCAGAAAGGAAACATGTGAGCTGGTGACAAGTGACATGGAGAAGGCTGAGGTTCTCGATGACTTCTTCACCTCAGTCTCCACTGGCAATGGCTACAGCCACACTCCCAGAATAATGGAAGATAAGGGCAGGGACTGGAAGAAGGAACTGCCCATTGTGAGTGAAGATCAGGTTTGCGACCATCTGAAGAACCTGGAAGTGTTCAAGTCCATAGGATCCAATGGGATACACCCATGGGTGCTGAGGGAGCTGGGGATGAGGTTGCTTAAACCACTCTCTATTATATTCCAAAAGTCCTGGCAGCTTGGGGAGGTCCCCACTGGCTGGAAAAGGGGAAACATAACTCCAGTTTTCAAAAAGGGCAAGAAGGATGACCCAGGGAACTGCAGACCAGCCAATGTCACCTCTGTGCCTGGTAAGATCATGGAGCAGAGCCTCCTGGAGGCACTGCTGAGACAGAAGAATAGTGAAGAGGTGATTGGGTACAGTCAGCATGGCTTCACCAAGGGAAAATCCTGCCTGACAAACCTGGTGGCCTTCTGTGACAAGGTCACAACATTAATAGATGAAGGCTGAGAAAGTGATATCATTTACTTGGACCTGAGCAAAGCCTTCAACACTGTCCTGCACCACAGCCTGGTCTCCAAACTGGTGCAGTCTGGTTTGATGGATGGGTAAAGAACTGGCTTGATGGCTGCACCCAAAGAGTGGCTGTCAATGGCTCCATGTCCCAGTGGAGGCCAGTGACAAGTGGAGTCCCTCAGAGATCAGTACTGGGACCAGGCTTGTTCAACATCTTTGTTGGGGACAGAGGCAGTGGTGTTGAGGCAGCCTCAGCAGGTTTGCTGATAACACCAAGCTGTGTGGTGCAGCAGACAGGCTGGAGGGAAGGGATCCATCCAGAGGGACCTGGACATGCTGCAGAGCTGGGCACAAGCCAACCTCAGGAGGTTCAACAAGACCAAGTGCAAGGTCCTGCAGCTAGGTTGGGGCAATCCCAAGCACTGATACAGGCTGGGCAGGGACTGGCTGGAGAGCAGCCCTGAAGAAAAGGCCTTGGGGGTGCTGGTAGATGAGAAGCTCAACAGGAGCCAGCAGTGAGCACTTGCAGCCCAGAGAACCAAGCAGAGCCTGGGCTGCAGCAAGAGAAGTGTGGCCAGCAGGGCCAGGGAGGGGATTCTCCCCGTCTGCTCCACTCTGCTGAGACTGCACCTGGAGCTCTGTGTCCAGTTCTGGAGCCTTTGTTACAAGAGGGATCTGGAGGTGCTGGAAGGTGTCCAGAGAAGGGCCACAAGGATGAGCAGAGGGCTGGAGCTGCTCTGCTGTGGAGACAGACTGAGAGAAATGGGGCTGTTCAGTCTGGAGAAGAGAAGGCTCCCAGGAGATGTTTTTGTGTCCTTCCAGGATGTGAAGGGGGCTACAAGAAAGCTGGGGAGGGACTTTTAGGGTGAGGGAGTGATAGGACTGGGGGGAATGGAGCAAAACTAGAAGTGGGTAGATTCAGATTGGATGTTAGGAAGAAGTTCTTCAGCATGAGGGTGGTGAGACACTGGCACAGGTTGCCCAGGGAGGTGGTGGAAGCCTCATCCCTGGAGGTTTTTGCAGCCAGGCTGGATGTGGCTGTGAGCAACCTGCTGTAGTGTGAGGTGTCCCTGGTCATGGCAGGGGGGTTGGAACTGGATGATCCTTGAGGTCCCTTCCAACCCTGACAATTCTATGATTGCACAGTAATTTAGATGGTTGTTCTTTATTGTCTTAGAGATACTGAGATTCCAACCCTGTGTGAAAGGTATGAAATATATTTTTCTGTAAAGCAATGTGGAATCTGAGGCTCGTAATTGTAGATAACAAATGTTTCATGTTTGTTTTTCAAGGTTGTTAATTTTCTTATAGCTGTTGAGGAATATACAGCCGTGATTCCTAAAAGAAAAATTACAAGAAGGAGTATTTTTGCTTTCATAAAACAATGGAGTCATAAAGCAAAATTTTCATTCAGTCAATGTAATGCTTGTCATGGAAACTTCAGAGCAGAAGTATCAGGAATGATGGTTTTATTTTCCTCTTCCTGTCTTTCCTCGTCTTTCTGTGGTATTTGCAACTCTCTGCTTGAAAGAGTTACTTTTAGCTGCAGGATCAACACTTCAAAGATTGAACTCAAAAACTAAGCATGAGATGGATCAAGCTACTCTTCCCTTCTTACTTATTTACATTTTGAATGAGCACCTACCAGAATATTATGCAAATTGTCATTGGATTTTCTGAGTCAGTTTTCTGTAGCTGTCTGTTGAACAGGGCTGTTTTGCAACAAGTGAATTACAAAAGGCGAATACAGAAGTGCTATACCAAAAAATTCTTTTTTCAAGTAGGTGAAAGTGGGAGACCTATATATTTTTATTTTTCCACTGCATCTAACTTTGCAAAACCACAGCTTTTTCTGGCCATGGGATCGAAGGGCATCACAGTATCACAGTACTTTAGAGGTCAGAAGGGTCCTCCAGAGATTGAGTCCAACCTCCCTGCCAGAGCAGGATCGCCCAGGGGAGTCTGCACAGGGATGCATCCAGGGGGGTTTGGAATGTGTCCAGAGAAGGAGACTCCACAACCTCTCTGGGCAGCCTGCTCCAGGGCTCTGTCACCCTCACTGGAAAGAAGTTTCTCCTCATGTTGAGCTGAAACCTTCTCTGTTCAAGTTTGTACCTGTTGTTCCTTGGCTTATTCCTGTGCACCACCCAAAAGAGCCTGGCCCCCTCCACTTGACACCCACCCCTCAGCTCTTGAGAGACATTGATCAGATCCCCTCTCAGCCTTCTCTTCTCCAGACTAAACAGCCCCAGGGCTCTCAGGCTCTCTTCACAGGGGAGATGCTCAAGTCCCCTAAGCATCCTCCTGGCTCTCCCTTGGACTCTCTCCAGCAGGTCTCTGTCTCTCTTGACCTGGGGAGTCCCAAACTGGACACAGGATTGCAGGTGTGGTCTGAGCAGGGCAGAGTAGAGAGGCAGAAGAACCTCCCTAGCCCTGCTGGCCACACTTTCCTTGCTGCACCCCAGGATGCCATTGGCTCTCTTGGCCACAAGGGCACATTGCTGTCCCATGCAGAACTTGCTGCCCACCAGCACTCCAAGGTCTTTCTCTGTGGAACTGTTTTCCAGCAGGGCAGCCTCTAACCTGTCCTGGTGCCTATTTGTGTTCCTCCCCAGATGCTGTGCTTGTCCTTATTGAACTTCATGAGCTTTGCCTGCACCCAGCTCTCAGCTTGTCCAGAGCTGGACTTGTTATTACATGTCTCCAGTTTCTTTTTCACTGCATACATGTAGTTGCATCAATTAAATATCATCTGAGGAAAAGAAACTTATATTGGATTTACTCTAGAAAGATGAAATTTCAAGATGAAGATAACAGCTACGTAATAAAGATACAAGCAGTTATTTGTAGTTTTTTTCCCCCCAAAACATGGATAACTTAAAATATATCCATACATACTTACCTACAATAATAAGCTGTTTCATGGGAAGACTTTAGTCTGTGGTACCAGAATAACTGAAATGTCCAATACACTTATATGAAGCCATGCCTTAAATTTAAATAATATTTAGGTTGAAGTACAATTTGTTTGGAAAATAACTTTAAGGAAAAAAAAAAAAGAATGAAACAAACCAACAAATCAAATCCTGATTTTTATTTTTTTTTTTAGGATTCTTCTGGTGCTGGCTTCTGCTCAGCTATGCCTTACAAACTCAGAGCATCATTCTCTAGGTCTTGTTTACCAAGTCTATTCCCATTCTGTGTGGAGTCAAGTTACCTCCACATCTGAAATGACTCCTCTCCCTTGGTAGTCCAAGATTTCCTAATGAAAGCTATGATCATATAGGCACTAGTGTGTCTTCGTGCATCATCTGAACCCTGTCACTGGTTTACTGTAAGTTTTTTTACTGTAAATGAAGATAAGCCAATATTAAACTTATTTTCATCCGTTATTGAAGTATGTGAAAAACTGAACAATGTGGAATTGATTACCAGGCTTCAGAAGTATCTTTACAAGAGCTGGATTTAGAATAATTTGTGTTCTACTGAGTATTGCTTTTGCAGTATTAATCTGCTTTAGTGGCTCACTACTAACGTTTTGGTGAGAATAGCAGAGGGGAGGCCTAGTTATAGTGGCTGAAGGAAGGTTGGGAAAGGATCATTCTCACTTTCCAGTTGAGGAGTGTACTGCCTTTTACCTTTCATTTGTTTCTTTCATCCCTTTAAGTCCTGTGAACTCAGGGCAGGTTCCCCCATCCTTCCTTTGCTGACCTAGGAAAACCAAAGCCCTGTAAGTACGTGCAAAGGGGAACTCAGATAACAGCTTCTCCAGCCCTCCTAATCCCCCTGGCTCTGCTGATCTGATTTTGGTCTGTAAGCAGCTTCAGTTTGGGGGTCTGTTTTAAAGGACCACATCTAAATGATAGCTTTCTGAAATGCTCCTGTAGCCTTTTGTGCATTCCCTACCCTTTCTTAGGCACTGCTCTTTTCATCATGCCTGAAAGTTACTGACCCGGTTGACCAAATACAACCACTTCAATTAGGTAGGTACTTGTGTTTTCCTTACAAAAGTTAACTTTTCTCTCTCTGAAAACAGGTAAAAATCATGCTTTTTGAACACCACTCTTTTTTTCTATGTTAACAAAAAGCGTGTGGAAAGAACATGAATGTGGATGTTTTTGTCAGTGGTTGACTCTGCTTTGGAATCAACGTTTTACTTTGTGAGAAAGTTCCTTTGCCCTCTGCTGGTTTTGCTTGTTCAGCAGACAGCCTGCATAGCTCTTACCTTATCTGGAAGGCTGGGTCACTGTCAAAGCAGTACAGCTGGTGTTGCAGAGAAATGTTGTGTCCGTTTCTCATTCCTGCAGAAGTTGAATCTTTTGTATCTGGAAGAGGGATGAGAGTCACAGTGGAACTCTTTTTAGAGGAACAGTATAAAACCAGCACCACGCAGCAGCACAAGGTGTTAGTGATGCTAACTGCTGATGCATGTCCCAGGAGATGGTGACACTTTGGGGAAATTAATTCCCATTTTGTGATCTGTCAGTTCTTATCTCTTGAAATTATTAACATAAATACAAAGGTTTAATAGCAAGTATTGTTGAAATCTTGCACTAAAAAATAGAAATCACTGGAATCACTGAGGCTGGAACAGACCTTCAAGATTGAGCCCAACCATAACCCAACTACGATGACCACTAAACCATATCCTGAAGCACCACATCTATGGCTTCTTGAATACCTCCAGGGATGGCAACTCCACCACCTCCCTGGGCAGCCTGTTCCAGTGTCTCATCACTCTCTCAGTGAAGAAGTTTTTCTTAATGTCCAATCTAAACCTCCTCTGTCACAACTTAAACCCTTTCCTTCTTGTCCTGTCAGTAGTTACTTGGGAAAAGAGACCAAAGACAAATGTTTAAGAGCACTTGATGCTGTGTTACTGAATAAAGATAAGGGAAGATAAGGGAAATATGGTCCTAGATGTGGAATCTGTCACTGTTAATTGGCAGTACTTCAGCAGAAATACTTCAAGATATATTAGCATTGGATTGATTTTGTGACTGGCTCCTGTGTAATTTGACATTTCTGCAATAGTGACGTTAAGAAAGCACTTCTGGTTTTATACACCTGCTACCAAATGGATAGCTAGTTCTTCAGGTCTGAGTACTTTCTGATGATTATTTTTTTTTCTCCAATGTATGGAAAGTGTAAATTAGCACTGCAAGGCAGGAGGTAGGTTTGCAATGTTTTACTTAATGTACTGAGTCCTGTCGTGGTTGAAATTGTTGAATTTTTGTTAGGGAAGTGGAAATGTTATGGTCAGAATGTTGAAGACTGATAACTATTGAGGTTTTAATTATTGTTCACTCTCTCCTTAGAAACAGGCAACATTATTCTGTGTGTTCTCGATAACTATAGGTTTATGGCTTAATACAATGAAGTAACTTTGTCCTTTTGTGACTTACTGTTGCAGTCAGGCCATTCAACTTAACTGGAAATTTAGAGGTAAATTCCTCAGGGTCTGGATTGTTGCCTCCTGAAACAGTAGTACTTTTCTACACGAACACTTAGTGGGGTTGCAAAGGTATAAAGTATCACAGTCTCACAGTATATCAGAGGTTGGAAGGGACCTCGAGATCATCGTGTCCAACCCCCCTGCCAAAGTAGGATCACCTAGGATAGTCTGCACAGGAATGCATCCAGGTGGGTTCTGAAAGTCTCTAGAGAAGGAGACTCCACAACTCCCCTGGGCAGCCTGTTCCAGTGCTCTGTCACCCTCACTGTAAAGAAGTTTCTCCTCATCTTGAGATGAAATCTTCTATGTTCTAGTTTGAACCCATTGTTCCTTGGCTTATTCCTGTGCACCACCCAAAAGAGCCTGGCCCCCTCCTCCTGACACCCACCCCTCAGATATTGATAGACATTGATCAGATCCCCTCTCAGTTTTCTCTTCTCAAGACTAAACAGTACTGCTTTCTTTCTTCCCCTCACCTCTTTGCCCTATTAAAACAGACCTCATGATGAATCCTTGGGAGCAGAGATGATTCTGGTTTTATTTAACTTTGTAAATCTGCCTCCAAGACCAGGAGTCATGATTCCAGCAAAGTGTAGAAGCATGATGTGCCACTGAATTTGGAAGCTCTAGCAAGAGTGGCTTAATAGAAGGAGCTCATGGGAATTGGTGGTTCAACCCCTGGTAACCAACCCTGTATTGACTTTTGCTCATCATCTAACCACTTTCTTCTTTCCTTTCTTGGAAGTGTGTATTAAAACATCAGGAGTCCTTGTGGCAAAGCGAAGAGCAGACAGAGGGCTGTTTGTACTAATGAGTGTTACAATGAGAAGACCTACTGGTGTTCAGGGGTTGCAGACAGTCATGAGATGTTTTTATTTATACCTAATATTAATTGTATGTGTGCATGTGTATAACCATTGCATATAATGTCCTAGTGGCTGCTGACTTTGTTGTTGTTGCATCAGCTTTACTGTGTTGCTTATGTTCTGTTTTTCTTTTTTCTATGGGCAGGTATTTAATTAGTCAAGGAGCACATGTAGGGGCTGTAAATAGTGAAGGAGACACTCCATTACATATTGCTGAAGAGGAGGCAATGGAAGAGCTGCTTCAGAATGAAGTAAATAGACAAGGTAATTTTGAATACAGAAGAATGGGTTTGTGCATTGGACACTAAATATATTTTTGCAAATTCACACTGAATTAGGAATTTTTAAGTTGCTCAATTTATTTTCTAAAGGCAATTGTCAATACAATGTACAGTGCTCAAGCTGTCTGCTAGGTGTTTTTACTCAGCCTGGCCTCTTGTGAAGAAAGATCAGAAGTGCTGGATAAGGAATCTTACACTGCACTTGTTTTAGGCCTGCAAACTTATGATGAACCTTTAAGTTCCTCCTTGTTTTGTGTGCTCTTCTGAGAGCACTATATAGATGAGCATTCATGTTAATGGGTAGGTATCAAGTTTTGACAGTAAGCTTTGAAAGTCTACCCTTTAAATTGATGCACCTTGCTCACAGAATGTTGGTACTCCTGGCAGTGCTGTCTTTAGAGGAGACTAGCATTTTAAAAAGGGCATTACTAGCATTTAAAAAAGGCATACTGATTGATCTTTCTCTGCTTTTTTTTAACCCCTTCCTTACACTGCTGGTTTCTGTGTTCCAAGCCTCAGATGGGTTTTCCAATGAGAGGTCTCTCAAAGTTTCCATTCCACAAGGGAAAGGATATTGTTGTTGACTGACCCTCTTGAATCCAATAGAAATGCACTGCTATATCACAACTTCCAGTGCAAGAACTGGAGTGATGTGGTTTGAGTTATGTTTTATAATGAAGGAAGATCATGCTAGGGGACTGCATCTCCATTGTTCTGAGACCCCTGTATACCTTTTAAAAGGCTTCTTCCTCCTTGGCTTTTTTTCCCCTTGTAGCACGGTATTTCCCCCTTAAGGCAAGAGTTGCACAATTTAAGAGTAAAATAGTAATTGCTTCCAGCTTTGCCTTGTTGTAAGTTGTATGGTTAAACCTGTATAATGGTCAAAGCACATGGGAAGAAGAAAACGGATGATACAGTATGCAGGGAAATAAGAGCTATCTTCTGATCACAGAATCACAGAAACATTCAGGTTGGAAAAGACCCTCAGCATCACCAAGTCCAACCCAGAACCCTGCTCTACAAGGCTCACCCCTAAGCCATAGCTCCAAGCACCACATCCAAACCACCTTGAAACACATCCAGGCTTGGGGACTCCACCACCTCCCTGGGCAGCACATTCCAATCCCTGACCACTCTAATGTCCAGTCTAAACATACCCAGTCACAGCTTGAGGCCATTCCCTCTTGTTCTATCACTACCTACCTGTGAGAAGAGACCAGCAGCAACCTCTCCACAAGATCCTTTCAATGAGTTGTAGCCAGCAATGAGGTCTCTCCTCAGCCTCCTCTGTTTCACACTTAACCATCCCCAGCTCCTTCAGATTTATTCCCCAGGCCCTCCCCCGGCTTCGTTGCCCTCTTCTGCACTGGCTCTAGCTGATTCACAGAAGCAGACTGTAGATGTGACAAAGGCTTTGACTCAATGATTTGGTGGCCTAAGCAGTTTTGATTTAACAATTTGAACAGTTAACACGTACAGAACATCAGGTTAGGTAGTTCTGAATTTATTTTTAAATTTTTTTTGTCTGTGCTACAGGTTTTCAATTAGTTTGGAAAGAAAACATTTTCTTTTTTTTTTCCTAATAGTAGTGTCAGTCTTTGCTGGACAGTTGTTGCTGGACTGTTCTTCAACCTAAATTCTTTAAGGTTGATTTTGCAGTGTTTGACTTCACTGATGTATTATTCTAACTCTAGTAGTTGTTTGTAAAATGACATATTTTGGTGGAAGAACTCTTCCAAAGCCTCTTACTTATATGTTTCTTCTAAGAAACAAAAAAACAAACTAAAATAAAACAAAAAAAAACTTTAAAAAAATAGTATTTTATTTTAAAATATATATGTATATATGTTTATGGGTATAGAGGTGGGGGTTCTGTGTACATATATATATATGCATATATATTTACAGACACACATACATGAATGCTTTTGTATATGTGTATTTTCCCCAGCTTGTTTTGCTTTTAGACCTCTTAGGAGTTGCAGTGTCACAGAAGCAGAGCAGAAAGCATGCAGCCATCCCTCCTTCTGAATTTGCATCTGAAGGTGTCAGAACTTGGGGCTTTTACCTGCAGGGGTGAAATAATAGGAAATACTTCATGCTTATGAATTAGAATGGAATAGAAAGGGTATGGATCCCAATGTGAACTTGTATCTTACTAACTCATGATAGAGCTGTCTCAGCACTAATGTTTGAATCATGTGCTTTTGGTGGCAGCCTTAACTTGCAAGTAAAGTTACTGTTATGTAAATACTGGTTATTTAGCCATTATCATGATCACTGGGAAAGTGTCTCATTGTGTGTGTGTTGTGCCCAGGGAAGTTAATGGCTCTAGAAGAGGAACTTAATTGTTTATCTTACTGTGGAGCCAATGCTGCTGCGTTGTGACAGTTCAGTCTTTGACGATAGATGTGGCTGAATGCAGTTACCCCTCCAGCTTTAGCATTGCTCCTCATATAAAATAAAGCAGTGCTGCAGTTTTGGTCACACAAGTCAACTACAGGCTCTGGGGAATGATCTGCCCTGTCTCAGTATTAGCAGTCATGGAAGATCAGCCTGTTCAGTTTGAAAAGGAACAAACCTGGGCCCCAAAAAATGTTACCTCTGTGTAGGTAAAGCATGCAACACAAAAGGAAAGTAGATGTTTTCTGCAGCATTCTTGCCTTGCAACCTTGCCACATGTGTTCATTCCTACATTGATTAGCTTCATTATTGTGTTGCATAGTTAATACTGTGAGTGTGGCTTCCTACATATTGACATCAACAGTCCAAGTGTCATATTGACATCAGCAGTGACATTCACTGTGCTTTCAGGTAAATGTAAGTGATGACATTTTGATGTTTGCTTCTGTTAGAAATCTGAGAAGCATCACCATATTAAATCACCTTTTTTGCTACTTTCGCAGACCTGCAGTCTTTATGGGAAAAATTCCAAGAACGTTCCAGTTGTGTAACTGTTCAGCCTTCTACAGATGATCATCTTATAGTTATGCACACTTTTTACAGGAATCAAATGATATTCTAAGGACATGTTTAACTACAGGCCAAAAAATGGGAGCCTCTGGAGATGGTCGATTCATAGAAGTAAATAATACAACACAGTTCAGCTCTATGGGAAGTTACAGCATTAATAAAATGAAAGATCTTCAGTGTCTGCTCATCCTCTTTAGCACGCAGACTCCAAAATCTGTCTAGAGAGGAGACGGTCAGTGATCCAGACTAACCTGCACAGGATCACAGGATGTTAGGGTTGGAATAGAAGTCCAACCTTCCTACCAGAGCAGGACCATAGAATCCAGTGCAAGTCACAGAGGAATGCATCCAGATGGGGCTTGAAACTCTACAGAAGGAGACTCCCCAACCTCTTTGGGCAGCCTGTTACAGTGCAGTGAACAGTGAAGAAGTTCCTCCTCATGTTGAGGTGGAACCTCCTGTGCTGTTTTACAAGTTCTGTTGTAAGGAGCATTGGACATGAAAGAAGAGAGCTTTTAGAGTAATACCGTCCAGTGTCTATCCTTTACTTATTCTCATCTCCATATTTGACCCTTACAAATTGTGGCCTTTGGTTCAGGTGTCTTTTTTTCTGTGTCTTCTTGTGTGGGCCACCTGTGTTCTGAGCATATAGCAGGAGCCTGTTGATGTAATGGACCATGCAGTAATTCTAAACTAATGCACTAACTGTCCTGTAAGGGACACGATGAAAGTAGGGAAAGCATTTTTCTACCCTAATCCTCACAGCAGGATTATTTGCTTTACTTTTTAAGCCTAGTTTACTTTTATACTTTGTGAGAAAAAAAATTACATACATGCCCAGGTAAGGTATAAAGGTCTTTTGACACAGTTACAGACACTTCAAAAATAGCAAAACAAAGAGTTTTATGGAAATTATTTTGAAGTAGTGTTGAAGAACTCTTTTTGTATGCTGTGTGTTTTAACTGTTTCGTGTGTTACACACAAAACTTCTCCTTGGACCTGTTCTGTTGTTTTTCCATATGGCTGATATCTTTATCATAGGGCAGTATCATGTGTATAGGTGCAATTTCAATCTTAATCTTGATTTATAGTAGTAGTAGTAGTTACAATTCCTTGACATGCTTCCCTGTGTTTCTGCTCTGCAGTGTTTCAACCTGTGATAGTTGTCGAAGTTGCCTTTTGCCAGTAGCACAGTTTTCATCTGCACTGGTGAAAACTAGCAGACTTAGAATCATAGAATTGTCAGGGTTGGAAGGGACCTCAAGGATCATCCAGTTCCAACCCCCCTGCCATGGGCAGGGACACCTCACACCACATCAGGTAGCTCACAGCCACATCCAGTCTGCCCTTCAAAACCTCCACCACCTCCCTGGGCAACCTCTTCCAGCATCTCACCACCCTCATGGGGAAGAATTTCCTCCTAACATCCAATTTGAATCTTCCATTTCTAGTTTTGCTCTATTCACCTCAGTCCTATCACTCCCTGACACCCTCAAAAGTCCCTCCCCAGCTTTCTTGTAGCCCCCTTCAGATACTGGAAGGGCACAAGAAGGTCTCCTGGGAGCCTTCTCTTCTCCAGACTGAACAGCCCCAACTCTCTCAGTCTGTCTCCATAGCAGAGCAGCTCCAGCCCTCTGCTCATCCTCATGGCCCTTCTCTGGACACCTTCCAGCACCTCCAGATCCTTCTTGTAATAGGGGCTCCAGAACTGGATGCAGTATTGCAGGAGGGGTCTCACCAGAGTTGTGCAGAGGGGGAGAATCCTCTCCCTCGACCTGCTGTCTGCGCTTCTCTTGATTTGAGAGATGTGGCTTTAGTCTCAGCCAGTCTTGGCCCATTTTAAATGTTGCCTCTCCTCAGGTCTTGAGTAGGGTTGAGTGTAATGGCTAGAAGCCATTTTTTAAGCTGTTTATCATCAGATGTCCCCTGAAAATTATTTTTAACTGTCTAAGCAGTTAGTTTGAATTATAGGAAACATTCTTGTGAGGTGAGTTAGTGGGGATAGGTGACTTGAGGTGAATCAGGAGTTCATGCTCCAGCCTGGCAGCTATTCAGTAGTTGTCAGAGAGATCACTTCTTTTCCAAGGAAAGGCAAGTTTTCCTCACTCTTCATTATAGGTAAACCTAAGGAGACTCTTGGGGGTGTCTTGCTCAAGTCAGTTTTGTTTATGTGGATAAAATGTGAACTATTACAGTTGTATATAAACATTCACTACCCGAAGTAAGAAGTGGGTCGATCTCCCATGCAGGATCTATAAAACATGCCTTTATATGGCTGAGGAGGCCTGAAACAGTGATTCAGCATTTACACTACGGCTGAATTTCATCGCTGACCGGCGCTCTGCATGCAAACCTCTTTGGGGCTGTTGAATAACACTTGTTGATCGGGGAGGGGGTTGGGGTGGGTGGGGAATAAATAAAAAAGAAAGCATTTAGCAATAAATTATTAATGATTTAAGAAGTTGTTGTGCTGCCAGGGAGGTGAAGCAGTGCAACTGGTGGTGAGAGCAAAGCCTCCAGCTGAAGCGGGGCTAGGAGGCAGCGCATTGCCATCTATGGGCCGGATGAAGAAAGTGTTTGAAACGGGCGATGAGCATTTGCCTTTTCCCTGATGTCTTGGTAGAGTCTGGAAAACAAAAGCGAGGAGAAAGGGCCGTACAAGGTGTAATGAAAGGCTGTTTACATTCTGTTTTCTCTAGTTAATAATGGCAATTGTATTTGACCTCTCGGAGCAGCTTTCTCTTCTATGACACAAAGTTTGATTCCCATTTTCATGCCAGTTGTTATTGCAGGATGCTTTGTTTAGGTTGGCAAAATTCTCGTACTTCCTTCTGGTGAAGTATGATGGAAATTGATGCAGTCATTAGTCTTCCGCAGCCATTATCACAGAACATTAGAGGTTGGAAGAGACCTCCAGAGACCATGGGGTCCAACCCCTCTGCTTCGGCAGGGGGGATGTATAGAATCATAGAATCAGTCAGAGTTGGAAGGCACCACAAGGATCATCCAGTTCCAACCCCCCTGCCATGGGCAGGGACACCTCACACTACAGCAGGCTGGCCAGAGCCTCATCCAGCCTGGCCTTAAACACCTCCAGGGATGGGGCCTCAACCACCTCCCTGGACAACCCATTCCAGGCTCTCACCACTCTCATGGGGAAGAACTTCTTCCCCACATCCAGCCTGAATCTCCCCACTTCCAGCTTTGTTCCATTCCCCCTAGTCCTGTAACTACCTGAGATCCTAAAAAGTCCCTCCCCAGCTTTCTTGTAGCCCCCCTTCAGATACTGGAAGGCCACAATAAGGTCACCTCGGAGCCTTATCTTATATATTATTTGGGCTTCAGAAACCCAGTCGGTTATGATATTGATAGAAGTCTATATTCAGTTCTCTTTCTGCAAAAGTGTTAGTATTTTGACACAATTTTCTGAGTCTTTAGGCATACTTGGAAAGTATGCTTAGACATTAGCCATTGGAAGCTCAACATCAGGGTTTAGGAAGAACTTGCTCTTTGTTCTTCCTGTATACAAACATACATCAAAAGGACCAGCCACACACATAAACAATTTCACTCATAAATTCTTCAGGTGGAGATGGTCACTCAATTACTGGTAAGAATTCACAGTTAGAACTTGGGCATGCAAAACCAGGATGCACATAAACATGATTAACAGATTTATAACCTGTTCATTTGTGTAGTAGTGTTTTGCAGGCAAAACTAACAAGTACGTGATAGCACTCAAGAATCTGTTGATCTGCAGATCAGAATGATCTGTGTCATCCTGGGGGCAGGCAAACCTCATGAAGTTCAATAAGGACAAGTGCAGGGTCCTGCACCTGGGGGGGAATACCAATAGGCACCAGGACAGGTTAGAGACTGTCCTGCTGGAAAGCAGCTCCACAGAGAAAGACCTTGGAGTGCTGGTGGACAGCAAGTTCTGCAGGGAACAGTAATGTGCCCTTGTGGCCAAGAGAGCCAATGGCATCCTGGGGTGCAGCAAGAAAAGTGTGGCCAGCAGGGCTAGGGAGGTTCTTCCCCACCTCTACTCTGCTCTGCTGAGACCACAGCTGCAATCCTGTGTCCAGTTTGGGGCTCGCCAGGTCAAGAGAGACAGAGACCTGCTGGAGAGAGTCCAAGGGAGAGCCAGGAAGATGCTTAGGGGACTTGAGCATCTCCCCTGTGAAGAGAGCCTGAGAGCCCTGGGGCTGTTTAGTCTGGAGAAGAGAAGGCTGAGAGGGGATCTGATCAATGTCTCTCAAGAGCTGAGGGGTGGGTGTCAAGGGGAGGGGGCCAGGCTCTTTTGAGTGGTGCTCAATACTAAGCCAAGGAAACTTGACCAGAGAAGGTTTCAGCTCAACAGGAGGAGAAACTTCTTTCCAGTGAGGGTGACAGAGCCCTGGAGCAGGCTGCCCAGAGAGGTTGTGGAGTCTCCTTCTCCGGGCACATTCCAACCCCACCTGGATGCATTCCTGTGCAGACTCCCCTGGGTAATCCTACTCTGGCAGGGCAGTTGGACTGGGTGGTCTCTGGAGGTTCCTTCCAACCTCTAACATTCTGTGATTATCAGCACATTATTGATTCAAAGCTCCTGTTTTTTGTGTCAGGCTCACAGAGCTTATTAGCCAGGTAAAATTTAATCTCTATCCAGATTTTAATCATGGGTTGTCTTGAGAGTTTTAGGAACTCTCATGCATTTAATTTTTACCACAGCTTCTTTCAAAGAAGAACAGTTTGGCTTTTTCCTCTGCTTAGTGATTCAACAGTCTTTATGTATCTTCCTGCATCTTGCAGATTTAGCCTCTAGATTAAGGATTTTCGTTCATTTCTGATAAAACATATTTATATTGATTTTTATTAAATAGCCAACACCAAACTGATTGTTTCAGTTCAGGGTGAGTCTAGGAATTTGGTCAGCTGCTTTCTACACTTAATATATATAACCTACCTCAGTTATTTTTTGATACTTAGTAACTAAGTTTTATCCTTTTATCTATTCCTAGCATGAAGTTTTATCAGATTCACTCAAAGAACAGAACCTTTTCTCTGACTGATCTTTCTTTGTGTTTTGTTTTGCTTTTCATTATTTTTTTGTCTGTTTTTTAATGTATTTATAGACAGGAAATATCTGTTACAGTCTGAATTGACCAAAGGAGAGTACAAAAGAAGCAAACTGTGTTGCAGAGTGGTTGTATGCTACTGCAAACCAAACAAATGATAGGTTATGTTTCCAAAAGCATGCAATAATTACATTCCTTCTTTCTGCATTTCAGGAAATTTTGATTTGGCCATGTCATAGAATGGTCCGGGCCAGAAGGGACCTCCAAAGCTCATCCAGTCCAACCTCCCTGCACTCAGCAGGGACATCCCCAACTAGATCAGGCTGCCCAGGGCCTCCTCCAGCCTCACCTTGAATATCTCCAGGGAAGGAGCCTCAACCACCTCCCTGGGCAACCTCTTCCAGTGTTCCACCACCCTCATGCTAAAGAACTTGTTCCTCACATCCAATCTCAATCTGCTCTGCTCTAGTTTGAAGCCATTGTCCCTCATCCTGTCCCTGCAGCCCTTTGCAAACAGTCTCTCTGCAGCCTTCCTGTAGCCCCCTTCAGGTACTCAAAGGCTGCTCTTAGGTCTCCCTGGAACCTCCTCTTCTCCAGGCTGAACACCCCCAGCTCCCTCAGCCTGTCCTCATAGCAGAGCTGTTCCAACCCCCTGAGCATTTTCATGGCCTTCTTCTGGACCCTCTCCATCAGCTCCATGTCCTTCCTATACTGAGGGCTCCAGAGCTGCACACAGTACTCCAGGGGAGGTCTCAGCAGAGCAGAGTAAAAGTGGCAGAATCACCTCTCTGGCTCTGCTGGCAATGCTGCTTTGGATGCAGCCCAGGCTGTGATTTGCCTTCTGTGCTGCAAGCTCACCCTGCCTGCTCCTGTCCAGCTTCTCATCCATCAGCACCCCCAAGTCCTTTTCCTCAGGGCTGCTTTCTATCCCCTCCTCCCCCAGTCTGTATTGGTAGTGAGGATTGTTTGGAAAGGAGATGTTCTAGACTTGCATAGCCCTGTTTCAGTCTGCTTTGTGTGGTTGTGTTTTCATTAGTAGGAGAGTTATGTGATAGAAACAGGTCTGCTGGCAGTTCAGGCACAGATGAAGCTGTAGCAGGAAATGCTGAAAGAAGGTAGAATTAGACCTGAGCCAAGGAGTGTCTACCTCTGAAAGTGTTTTTAAAACCATCTTAACTTCTGTTTTGTAGGCTGTAAGGACTACTGTGGAGGTTTGTGTGTTTATCTACTGAATGAGTTCCTGTTTCTAGATTTCACTTCTTTTTATGATATCAGAGTTAATGTTTTACTCCACAAGAAATTCAAAAGAGGGAAACATATCTGAAGTCCCTGCAGACCAGTGTCCAAGATTAGGCAAACCATACACATAAACTGAGTTTGATGAAGGTTGGCCCACTGATTGTGTGTCAGAGGTCAACTCAGATATAGTTTATGTTCTGGCTGACTACAGTTCCTAAATCCTTTTTCCTCAGGAAAGGTTATCAGAACAGTGCATAGACAGAACAATGCTTGTGCAGAGTTCTCTGTAACATTCCTTACCTGTTCTGTTCTTGAGACCACTCCATGTGGTAGTAACTAAAACATGACAGCAAATATATGCTGTGCTTTGACCATTTAGGGTCTGGGGTGTTTTCAATCTGTTTAACCTGATGTGTACACTTGTTATATTGTGTCCTTCCTTTTTCATCAGTGTATGATATTTTTTGGTGGCATGTACTATTACATTTTATTTTAATTTTTTTTTTCACCTGAGTTATGAAGGAAGATTTCCAAAAGTTTGACTATTTGAATATAAGGTGCATGTTTCACAGTGTGGTAGAAGACAACCCAAAAATTTCTTTAGGAAGTCAGAAAAAAAATGGAGCTTTGTTTTTCTCATCAATGATGAGAAGCTAGACTGTTCCTCTTCCTATAGCTATCTCCTTGTTAAAATTGCAGTGGTTTTCTATTTTCTGCAGATATATCAAACTTAGGCTTGCATTTTGGTGCTTAGAAGGCTAAAATATATATTTTTTTCTCTTCTAAGCAAGTCACTTAAATGATTATTACTGTGTTGATAGACGTTTCTAACGTTTTAGTAGCTGGGTTTGTGTTTTGTTTTTCCTTTTTGGGGAAAAAAACTGCATTATGCATGCAAAATATCATGCAATAATGGGGGCTTCCTTAAGCTCTTGGGATTCATCTTCAAAAAGATATTCCTATCTAACCATGAATGTTACTCACATTTTTACTGTTACTGTATTGTATTTACATAAACAAGGTATATCACTTGTTGCACAACTGAATGAAGTACTTAAACTAAAATATTTTGTCTTCTCCCCCTTGTTCTCTGAATTAGGGGTTGATATAGAGGCAGCTCGAAAAGAAGAAGAACGAATAATGCTAAGAGATGCGAGACAGTGGCTCAACAGCGGTCATATCAATGATGTCAGGCACGCAAAGTCTGGTGGTACAGCGCTTCATGTAGCTGCTGCTAAGGGCTATACAGAAGTCTTAAAGTAAGTATGGCTTAAATGGAGGCTTTTCATATTTGCTTGTGTGGCTGTGGTAATGCTGCTTGGAATTGATAGGCTTGGACGCTTGTAACCTCCAGAAAATAACCAGCAGTGGAAAACAACACTTTCTAGAATTTAGAAATACATAGTTGTAGAATCACATAGAATTAACTAGCTTGGAAAAGACCTTGGAGATCATCAAGTCCAACCTATCACCCAGCACCATCGAATCAACTAAACCATGGCACTAAGTGCCTCGTCCAGTCTTTAAATTGTCTTCTCCTCAAAGTTTAATTTCATGTTTTCAAGTACTCATAAACCATGGTGCTGTTAGCTTTCTGCTTGAAATCCTTAAAAACAGGAAAACAGAGTGCAGTATTGAGCTTGAATAGTTACTTGAAAGAAGAAAGTTAACCAAAGACTTGCTTTGTTTTTAAATTTCACTGTGTAAACAAGCTTACTATGTTCTTAGAAAATGCCTATTAGCATGCTGGGTGATGAATATTTTTAAGGCACCGTGTTTGTCTGCATACTTAAAGCAGAGTTTGCAATCCAGACTGAATGTGGTTTTGTTTGGGGTATGTTTTTGACCTAAAGAATAGAGAATTTAATTTTGCTGTTTTGATATTGGTATTGAAAATCATGAGTCTTGAAATCTTTCTTGGAAAGCATCAGGCTTTTGGTGTCCTGTAATTTACAGGCAGCTTTTCATTAACACAATACAAGTCTATGCTGCTACAGAGGTTTAATTTGTTTTCATCAAAGCTCTCTGCCTTAGTGAAGTAAAGCATACTTAATAATACATTTACAGTCACAGCAAAGCAATGCATTTGACTGCTTAAGCTGTACTAGGAATAATTGTACGTGTTGTAATGTGAATGCAACTGAGCCCACACCCTGACTGTCTAGGTATTGCCACCTTTAATGTCTGCAGAGCCTTGTAATGTTTTGTCAACAGAAATTGAATGACAGAGCTGTCTTTGATCATTATAACCATTATATATAATGCATCAAGTGGGAGTTCTGCTTAAAAAAAACCCATCATGCTTCAACATGATGAAGAGACATTATCCAGCTGAAAGAGAAAAATTCTTGGTTTAGAACAGCACGCTGTGGTGGGTTGAGACTACCCCCTCCCCCAAGGAATTTTGGAGAATTACCCCCAAAATAAATCACCAGACTAGCTCAGTTGGTTTGAAAGCTGAATGAAACTGTATTTATAAAGGAAGCAAAATCTAAATGCAATATAAATATAAAATGCAATGAATATGTAGAAAATATATATTTACAATTTAGAAACAACAGAAGGATCCCCTTGAATTGTTCTCAGATCCCTCTGGGCAGTCAACAGGAACAGCTCACAATCTCCTCCCTTCTCCCTTCACCAGCACCTTCAGAGAGACAATACAAAGTCAATTCAGCCAGCAGAAGGTCAGGAAAGAGATCAGGGAGCAAGCCATGCAAGCCCTCAGAGAGCAAGAAGTGAAGAGAGGGAAAGAATAGTTTATGCAACTAACTTTTATCCCAGTTAGCAAGCAAATGGAATGGTACAGACATATCCAGGGTATTATTCTGTATCCAATGGTAACTTGTTCATCTTTTTACTATTTTCTACTCAAAGTCTCTGGAATTTTGTTAGGCATCAGCCTAAAACTATAGCACATGCCTCTGTAAGGAGTTTTAACTATAACTAGTGTCTTTTTGTAGTCCAGTCTTTGTCTTTACCTAGAAGGGAGAAAATACATGTGCAGGCAATTTTCCTGATGGCTTCAAATTACTAAAATTCTATGCAGGATGCAAGACTGCAAGACTTTGCAGCTGAGCATTTGTGAAAGCTGACTCATTGGAGGATAATGCTATGAATGTGTTGGCTGAAGAAACTAAGAGTTCTTGGAGTTTTGATAATTATGAACAATGTCCAGTAAAGATGATAGCTCTTTACACACAGAAAAACCAAACACCAAACAAACAAAAATCCAACAAAAAACCTGTTTGTCAGGTTAAGACTCAGTTGTTACTTTGACAAGTCACATCAGAACCATGCTGAATGAAGGCTGAAAAGGCAGGTCCTCTGAGGAAGTCTGTTCCCTCTCAGGTAGCAACTGAAGCATGTAAATAGCAGATTGTTAAGACATCAAGTGTTAATGACAGCAGAATATGCAAGTTTCAAGCAACTAATACTAGAATAGGAGGAGATTTTAATAACTTCCTGGATAAGGACACTGCGTCTAACAAATCTGGACATTTTACAGCTCTCCTTTCTTAAAAAGGGCTTTTGTTACTGTACATCACAGGCTCACAGGATGTTAGGGGCTGGAAAGGGACCTCTGGAGATCATTGACTCCAACCCCTCTGCCAGAGCAGGACCATAGAATCTAGTGCAGGTCACACAGCAATGCATCCAGATGGGTCTGCAAAATCTCCATAGGAGTCGATTCCACAACCTCTCTGGGCAGCTTGTTCCAGTGCTCTGTGACTCTCACAGTGAAGAAGTTCCTCCTCATGTTGAGATGGAACCTCCTGTACTGGAGTTTCTATCCACTGCCCCTTGTCCTATCCCAGGGTGCAACTGAGCAGAGCCTGTCCCCTCCCTCTTGACCCCCAGCCCTCAGATACTGATAAACATTGATTAAATCCCCTCTCAGTCTTCTCCTCTCCACACTGAACACCCCCAGGGCTCTCAACCTCTCCTCCCCAGACAGTGCTCCAATCCCTTCATCATCCTCAAAGCCCTCTGTTGGACTCTCTCCAGCAGATCCCTGTCCCTCCTGAACTGGGGAGCCCAGAACTGGATGCAATATTCCAGGTGAGGTCTCCCCAGGGCAGAGTAGAGGGGGAGGAGAACCTCCCTGGATCTGCTGGACACACTCCTCTGAATGCCCCCCAGGATCTCATTGGCCTTCTTGGCCCCCAGGGCACATTGCTGTCCCATGCAGAACTTGTTGCCCACCAGGAAACAGAGAGAAAATAGCTAACTGTGTAGAAGCAACACTGGACTGGATGATCTTCAGGGTCTCTTCTAACCAGATATATTCTGTGATTCTGTGAACAGAGTTTGAATGAAGAGAAAGCAAATGAAGAAGAAAATGGAGAAGGTTAATTTCCTTGAATATTCCTTAAATATAGATAGATCGATAGATATAGATACAGATATAGATGCAGATACAGATATAGATATATTTATAGATATAGATATTAATGCACCTACTGAGGAATGAAAAGGCAAATATTTCCATGAGGAAATAACGTATCAGTTTTCAATATCCCAACTAAAACATATATGATGGAAAAGAAGAATATTACTGTAGAATCATTTTAGGATTTTTTGCAGCAGTTTGTTTCTCCTGTTAAGAGTATTAAGTTCTAATCCCTTTAATTTCTCCAGGCTTTTAATTCAGGCTCGCTACGATGTAAATATTAAAGATTATGATGGCTGGACACCTCTCCATGCTGCTGCTCACTGGGGTAAAGAAGAAGCATGTCGCATTTTAGTGGAAAACCTCTGTGATATGGAGGCTGTCAACAAAGTGGTAGGATTTTTATGTAATCCTTGTCAAGATACAAAGTTCTGGTCTCTAAAGTGACTTTAGAAGCCAGGGTAAGAAAAGTGATGATAAACTGCTGTTTACTGTCCATGGAGTATATAATGCATGTTATGTCAAAACAGCATGTTTGTGTTCCAAACTAAATTCGCTGCCTAAATTGATTTCTAGAGCCCCTTGTTGCTTAGTTCTAACTACCCATGGAATCTTTGACATGGAAATTCAAAATAGAATGGGTTTGTTGACATTTCAGAGGTGCAAAATTAATAACTTGATGGATTGCATCCAGGCTTTCATTTGATCACTGAAATGATCATGCAGGCTTTCATTTGATCACTTAATTAATTGGTCATGCAGGCTTTCATTTGATCACTTAAATGATCATGCAGGCTTTCATTTGATTTCTTAATTGGTCATGCAGGCTTTCATTTGATCACTGAAATGATCATTGATGACAATGATGATGCCTTTAGGCAGTGTTTTAACTCTTACAATCAGCTTTTGTTGGCATACTAAAGAGATACCAATCGCTGTATGCTGGTTTGGGTGTGCTGGAAGAAACTTGTAGGCATCTCTGGACTCCCTAGACATAACCTGAATGCTTCCTAAGCAAAGGCATGGGTAGCTTGTTGGCTTTGCAAGATCGTGCTCCCAGCTGATATATGTTCATGATGCCCATAGGCAGCACAGGAACCCAAAACTTTTTATTCAGCTGTGTGAGTGCTGAAGCTCTCTTTTGTCTCCTTGCAGTATGTTTTACAGGTAGATTCTGATCCAATTTCTGTCAATACCTGTAAATTACCTGCCCAACTTTAAAGACAGATTCTGCACTGAGTTTTTTCATAAACTTAAAAATAAACTTGGGAAATAGAGTTCATGATTTAGCAAGGATTTACTCTATCTAAGGGCAAACCTATGTCTGCTCAGAATTTGTAGTCACTGACTCTTTCTTCCTTAGAAATTGAGGTGGCTTATAATAAAATCAGTGAGATCTGGAATTACATTTCAAATAGTTTTGACTCTGTCTCTGTATAATGCTTATAGAACCATTAAATATCAGCTGTATACCTTGTATTTTGCATCAGGCAGTCAAAAGTTGGTGTAATTAATTGAACCCAGTTTATCAGCTTATCTGTTAAACTTTCTACTGGGGTTGTGAACATGTGAAGGGTGTAGTGTTCAGGAGAGCACTTCTGTGACAGTGTGCTAATCTCAACTGGTGCAAGAGTAAGAATGAAGGAGGTACAGAGAGAGAGAAGCTCTTTTATTTGATGTCTGTGCAAGCTAGGAAAGTCAAAGTCTTAACCTGTTGTAAATGCAAGTGGGCATTTTACTTTGGGAGACAGGAAGGTTGAAAACTCTGGATTTGATTTCAGTTGTAGGTGCTTAGCATCTGTGAGAACTCAGCCATTTTTGTTTAGGAAGTTGTCTTCGAGTATTAACTTCTATGAATTGGGCTTAGCTATAACCTTCCAACTAAAACAGATTTTTTTGATTTTTTTTTTTCCCCCTCAAAAAATGTTTTTATATGGTCAAGGTGGGTCTGAGATTTTTGAAAAACCCACTTAACAGCTACCTAAAAATAGAAGGCCAGATGGAAAACTGGGCCATAATGGGAATATAAACATGAGATAATTTTATTGTTTAGTTTCCAGGTTAGTGCTGTGTTATACTAAATGGAGTATTTCATATGTCAGAGGACCTCAAGCTGGTTTGGGTAATGCTTATTGAAAGGTGCACGTGCTTCTGCTTTATGGTCAGAAGTTTTATGGCTGTGAAAATCAGTCATTTGAAGGTCCATCCTTTCTAATCAGTTAAGGTAGCCTTCACAGTGTCATTAGGAATGTTTCCCCATAGGTAACATTTCAAGCAACTGAAGTAAGCAGAGGCAAGTATGAATACCTTTAATCATCTTTATAATAAGCTGCTGTGACCATTTTTAAATGACAGCTCTGCCTTTAGTGCTGGTTGTTGTACAGAAGATGTTGACTGATCTTGTCATGATCCTACAGCACTTACTTGACTGATCTTGGCCTGATCCTCCCAACACTTCAGTATGCCCAGGCAGTGTGTTGGTGCAGCTGCTGTTGTAGCAGTGGCTCTAGGGCTCTGACTGCATTTCAGCCTTCTCGTATTTGAATGCAAACTCCCAAATACAAAATGTTGTATTGCAAGTAACCAAGTAAATTGAGGCTCTTTCAAGTAGAGATGAAGAAAGGGAATTTTTGAAATTGTTACCAGTTCAGGCCTTAAAAATAGAGCCTCACATCTTGTGGGCATCTGGTCTAGTTGAGAGCTGCAGTGACTATGTAGATACGGCAAGCTGAAGAAATGCCAGCTGACAGCATCACTTGGTGTTAGTGATCTGTTAATTCAAGTATATGTGCCATGGAAATCATACACTGAAGGGGGGGATAAGAACAAATGGTTGTAGCAGATCTCTTCTAAACAATATATAAAATGTCCAATACAGTTTTACTGTAAAAATGTGGAGGCATGACTACTTCAATTTAATATATCTTGCTTAGCTAATTTAAACTTTATAAAGTCAAGTTGTATCTGATATTCTAAGATGGATAGGATGATGAAATGCTCAGGATCCATCCCTGCAACTGATTGGAGTAGTTGTTTGGAACCAATAGCGTAAGCATATCCTTTCAATCTACATTTCTTTTCTTTGATGGCTTTTTTTCCCTCAAAGGACAGCAAAATTTTACATGCTTTTATCTCCTAAAAATCTTGTTGACTGATTAGGTGTAGATGTTTCTGTTTCAAAAGATTTAAGGTTGCAAAATTGTTTTCAGCTGCTGGCAGACTAACAGTTTGTAGTAGAGCTTGGCTTACACTTTCTGATTTCTCTCCTTGAATGGGCTCCTTGCCTGCATCATCATGTGTTAAGGCATCAAAATCCATTACGTTTCAATTCTGCTGTACGATTCTGGTGTTCTGCTTTTTCCCCTTCTCCAGGGGCAGACAGCGTTTGATGTGGCAGATGAAGACATCCTAGGATATTTAGAAGAATTACAAAAGAAGCAGAATCTGGTAGGCCTTTTGCATGTAAAGCAATGTCTGTATCTTATCCTGTAATAGACATGTGGTTATGGTATGCAGCTGTGGTGGGTTTAGGAATTGCACCGCCCTCCCACCTCCCCCTGCCCCAACACAAATTTGGAGAATTGCCCCCAAAATAAATCCCCAGAGTAGCTCAGAAGGTTTGGAAGCAAATGAAACTATATTTACAAGCAAAATACATATATTTACAATTTAGAAACAACACAAGGACCCCTCTGGACAAAGCCAGGCGGCTACCAATAGCTTCCTTCTCCCCGCCCTGTACAAGGGAAAGAGAGAGAAAGTGGTTAGTATAGCCCTGCTAGTACTTAGCCCAGGTCAGCAAAGTCAAGCAGAAGTACCAGCTAGTAGCAGCTAAAGTGAAGAAGCTAAAAAGAGAAAGAATTGTTTATGCAACTGACTTTTATGCCTATTAGCAAGCCAATGGAATTATTTAGACCTATCATTATTTTCCTTTTGTATCCAATGCTCAATTATTTACCTCTAACTGTTTTCTACTCAGTGCCTCTGGAAATTTCCTAGGTGCCAGCCTATAACTGTGACAACAGCTCAGAGCAGCATATGAATTAGAAACAAAGGTTTGATTTTTGGGCTTCAAGTGAGGTGATTCCACAGTCATCTCAACAGATTACCTATGCCCTTACTAGGTCAATTCTGGTGACCAAAAAGCCTAAGAAGAAATAATATAGTCTTCTGCTTGCCTTGTCTAGTCAGCATTTTATGAACTGAAGCATCAACAACAAGGAATTTACTGGGAATAACAGTTCCTAAGATTGTAGATTTTTGAACTTTTAACACTCTGCAAGTTTGTACCACCTTTCAGGGTTTTGTATTAGTTACAGATTACCCTCCAGTTGTAATTTTGTCACACTGATACAATTCTATCAATTTAACTGCATGATTCTATTGTTTTGAAGCTTCATAGTGAAAAACGAGAAAAGAAATCTCCCCTAATTGAATCCACAGCCAACATGGATAATAATCAGACACAGAAGACATTCAAAAAGTAAGTAAACTAGGAAAGACTAGAAGCTTTTAATAAAAAAATATAACCTTGCAAGCTGTCATCAAGTTGTACTTGACAGGAGTTGGTAAACTTTTGAGGACCTAGTAAGTATTTTTCTTTCCAAACTCAGTAAGGAGACGTTGATTATGGAGCAAGAAAAGATCACATCTAGTACAGAGTCCCTGGAGCAAGAAAAAGCAGATGAGGAGGAAGAGGGAAAGAAGGATGAATCCAGTTGTTCTAGTGAAGAGGAAGAGGATGATGACTCAGAATCTGAAGCAGAGACAGGTAAGTTCTTTGGAGCATTGTCTTTCATATTTTACTTCATAAATTTACTTGACTCTGTATCATGTGCCATTTAATATTGAAAATTTTGCTTATTAATCTGCATTTCACCATTTTAAAGCAAGTTTATGTATGTCTGAAGTCAATTATAGAGAGATCTTTACTGGTGGTTATTTAGGTTAAACCTATTAACCTATTTATTTATTTGGCTACTTAACAATTGATACTTTTAATTCAATAGTTAGAATAATATAAACTTTAAGCAGCATGTGTAGAGCATTCCAAAAAGTTAGAAGTTCAACTCAGAAGTGAAGGCTTCATACCAGTGTTTGCTTGTGGAATTGGTATAGGGATCAGAACAGCAGAAATGCAAAAGTTCTCATTTGTTCTTGCTAATTACCAATGAATATGGCAGTCTTGGCTCAGGTATTCATAAAGCACTGGTACATATAATTTCAACATCTACTGAAGCTTCTAACGATGCTATTTCAATGTCAACAGTTACTTCATGTATAACTTCATTTCAAGAGAAGTGGGCTCTGGAAAGGTTGGAAGTGCAAGCAAAGAGTCATGTTCTGCAGTGGAGTTTATGTGGGTTTTTTTCTTGAACAGTGATCAGGGTCTTAAAGCAAACAGTGATGGAAGAACAGCACAGCATCTTTTTCTTTCAAATAGGAAAACAAATGTCAGACACCCACTATTTAAAGATGTCCCTTCAACCCTAATAAAGACTTTTAGAACTACAGTACAGTGATACAATACATAGAAGCAGTGGGTTGAGACTACACTCAACAAACTGGGAGAATTGCCCCCCCCCCAAAATAAATCACCAGACTAGCTCAGTTGGTTTGGAGGCAGAATGAAGCTATATGTACAAAGCAAGGAAAATCTAGAAATATAAAATACAACTACTATGTACAAAATATATATTTACCTATATTTACAATTTAGAAACAACACAAGGATCTCCTTGAATTGTTCCCAGACACCTCTGGACAGTCCAGGGGGACTGCTCACAACCTCCTCTCTCCCCCTTCCCCTTCTCAGTACCTCACAGACACAGTATATGCCAGCTGAAGGTCAGGAAAGAGATAAGGGAGCAAGCCATGCAAGCTGCAAAGAGAAAGAAGTGAAAAGAGACAGAACAGTTTTTGCAGCAGACTTTTATCCTTATTAATGAAGCCAATGGAGTGATGTAGACAAATCAGTTGTTACTAGTTTGCATCCAATGGTAATTTAGTTACCTTTTTACTTAAAGATGTCCACAAAGTTCCTATTCTTGTTTTTGCAGTTAAGAACTAGGCAGAAGTTCTACCTTCAAACCATGACAGTAGACATAAATGTCATTAGAAATATTTTAGTAATATTTTATAGGTGCAGTTTTCAAAATAAGTAGCTTTTTGATGAGTTCTCAGTTTAAAATATTCTAATCTTTGTTAGTGACGTGTAGATGGGTGCATTGGGTGCACCCTCAGCAAGTTTGCTGATGACACCAAGCTGTGTGGTGCAGCAGACAGGCTGGAGGGAAGGGATCCATCCAGAGGGAGCTGGACAGGCTGGAGAGGTGGGCACAAGCCAACCTCAGGAGGTTCAACAAGACCAAGTGCAAGGTCCTGCAGCTGGGTTGAGGCAATCCAAGCACAAATCCCGGCTGGGCAGGGACTGGCTGGAGAGCAGCCCTGAGGAGAGGGACTTGAGGGTGCTGGTGGAGGAGAAGCTCAACAGGAGCCAGCAGTGAGCACTTCCAGCCCAGAGAGCCAAGCAGAGCCTGGGCTGCAGCAAGAGAAGTGTGGCCAGCAGGGCCAGGGAGGGGATTCTCCCCCTCTGCTCAGCTCTGCTGAGACCACACCTGGAGTACTGCATCCAGTTCTGGAGCCTCTGTTACAAGAAGGATCTGGAGGTGCTGGAAGGTGTCCAGAGAAGGGCCACGAGGATGAGCAGAGGGCTGGAGCTGCTCTGCTATGAGGACAGACTGAGGGAGTTGGAGCTGTTCAGTCTGGAGAGGAGAAGGCTCCCAGGAGACCTTCTTGTGGCCTTCCAGGATCAGAAGGGGGCTACAAGAAAGCTGGGGAGGGACTTTTTAGGCTATCACATAGTGACAGGACTGGGGGGAATGGAACAAATGGAACAAAGCTGGAAGTGGGGAGATTCAGACTGGATGTGAGGAAGAAGTTCTTCCCCATGAGAGTGGTGAGAGCCTGGAATGGGTTGTCCAGGGAGGTGGTTGAGGCCCCATCCCTGGAGGTGTTTAAGGCCAGGCTGGATGAGGCTCTGGCCAGCCTGCTGTAGTGTGAGGTGTCCCTGCCCATGGCAGGGGGGTTGGAACTGGCTGATCCTTGTGGTCCCTTCCAACCCTGACTGATTCTATGATTCTAATTTCTTCACTTGAAAAGACAAGATTAGGGAGGGATTTTAGAGCTAACCAATATATCTATTTAATGAAGGCAGAAATGAAAATAAGTTGCAAAACTAAACTGCCTGTTATGGTTTAATTTTTATTAAAAAAAAAACAAAACAAAACAACAAAATACCAATGCTGCATTTCAGTGTTAAACTGCAGGGAAGTCCATCAAGGTTAGTAATTAGTCTTTCATCTTAGTCTGCTTGCATCCCTTATTTACACAGACTGAGCTTTGATGAACTCAAAGCACGTAAGATATATAGCATGTAGTAATTTCTCAGTCACTGAGCTGTCTGTAATATCTCCAGAGTCTTCTGACTCTGGTAACTGTCTTCTCTTCATTACCAATAGTTTGTGCCAGGAAAATTTGACTGCGACACAAGAATTAATTTATATAAACTTCAGGGGGTTTTAATATCAACAAGGCTTTATCATACTTTATTTGGCAAGTTAGACTTTAAGCTCTTCTCCTTAGAGCTGGATCTCTAAATTCCAAGCTGCTTCTTTCTCTTTTGTTTGTTTTTTCCCCCCTTATTTAGCTTAAGGTAGTTTTCTAGTGAAAAATCTTGAGATTATAAGCGACATTGTAAAATATTTTCACAGTGTCCAGTATTTTGAAGTACTGGAAACTCTGATTTCTACTCTCTTGAGGTATTTGAAATGTTTTCCTAAAACTTACATTCTGTTTTATTAGTGATGTTAGAATACAGTTTTAAAACAAGTTAATACAAGTTAGTATCTCCTAAAGGGACTGAGAAACAAACTGAAAAATTAAAGTTTTCACCACTTCAGGTGTTTACTTTTTTTGAAGTAATGTTGCTTGAAAATCAGTCAGTACTGGCTCAGCCATACAGAATTACAGCATCTGTCTGGTTGGATGGGACCTCAAAGCTCATCCAGTCCAACCTTTTACACAGCACTGAAGGGTCAGCATTAAACCATGTCACTAAGCTCCAGGTCCACACAGTGCCTGAACACCCCCAGGGATGGTGACTCCACTGCTCTGGGCAGACCATTCCAATGTTTAATAACCCTTGGAGTGAAGGAAGTATTTCCTAATATGCAGCCTAAACCTCCGCTGGCACAGCTGGTAACCATTTCCTTCAGTCTTGTTGCTGGTCGTCAAGGGGAAAAGGCTGCCCTCTCCTCTCTCCAACCTCCCTTTGGGTCGTTGTAGAGAGCAATGAGGTCTCCCCTCAGCCTTCTCTTCCCCAGACTGAACAGCCCCAGCTCCTTCAGGCTCTCCTTGTAGGCCATGTGCTCCAGGCCCTTCATGAGCCTCCTTGCCCTTCTCCAGACACACTCTACCAACCTCAGTGTCCTTCCTGTATTGAGGGGCCCAGACCTGACCACCATGCTCAACATGTGGCCTCACCAGTGCTGCATACATACACACCAGTACACTGCAGACATAACCACTCTTCTCTTGGGGTCCTTGAACTAATTTCAGAATATATTCCTTAGAACATCTTCTTTATATTTTAAAGCTGTGTTCCTCTTTTGCAAGTTTTCAGCAGATCTGCCTGCACATCAACTCACATGACACTGTCAGTATTGCCTTGCCCTGTTGAACTTCTTATCACCATGACATAGAAGTTTCCCATCATTTGTTTTCACTTGTGTTTGAAAGGAACTTTCCATTTAGTGCAGAGTCATGTAAGCTGATCACTTAATAACTCAAAACATCCGTCCAGCTCTGTCTATAACTAAAACAAGTGTCTAACAGCAATGCCATTAATTATGAGATTTCCAATCATATATTGGTGCTCTCAATTTGAATGTTAGATGTGAGAACACTGTATGAAAACCTTGCCTGCTTTATAAATTACCTGCTTCTATGTTGTGTGGGTAGAAAGGGGTGTTTATAGTAAGGCCAAAACTAATGGGGAACATCTCCCTTAGGAGGAGAGACTGAGGGAGCTGGGGCTCTTTAGCTTGGAGAGGAGGAGCCTCATTCATCTTGATGTGCAGGTTGAGTGCCCAGAGGCTGGCACCAGGCTCTGCTGGGTGATGCCCCATGACAGCACCAGAGGCAGTGGTAGAAGCTGAGGCATAAGAAGTTCCATGTGAACATGGGGAAAACTTTTTTTTCCCTTTGAGGGTGACAGAACACTGGAACAGACTGCCCAGGGAGGTTGTGGAGTCTCCTTCTCTAGAGATATTCAAGAGCTGCCTGGATGCATTCCTGTGTGATCTGCTCTAGGTGCTCCTGCTCTGGCAGGGGGGTTTGGGCTGGATGAGCTTTGGAGGTCCCTTCCAGCCCCTAACATTTTGTGAACCCCATGTTGCTCCATACTGCACAGATGTAGTGTCCTACTCCAAATACGCAATTTGAGGACGTGAAATAGATGTGAAGTATAAGATACTCAAGATACTCAAACAAGTACAGTGACCTCCACAGGTCATCCAGTCTGACCCCTCTGCACTCAGCAGGGACATCCCCAACTGGATCAGGCTGCCCAGGACCTCCTCCAGCCTCACCTTGAATAGCTCCAGGGAAGAAGCCTCAACCACCTCCCTGGGAAACCTCTTCCAGTGTTCCACTGCCCTCATAGGAAAGAACTTGTTCCTCACATCCAATCTAAATCTGCTGTTCTTTAGTTTGAAGCCATTGTCCCTCATCCTGTCCCTGCAGGCCTTTGCAAACAGTCTCTCTCCATCCTTCCCGTACCTCCTTCAGGTGCTCTTAGGTCTCCCCAGAGCCTCTTCTTCTCCAGGCTGAACACCCCCAGCTCCCTCAGCCTGTCCTCATAACAGAGCTGCTCCAACCCCCTGATCATTTTCATGGCCCTCCTCTGGACCCTCTCCATCAAGTCCATGTCCTTCCTATACTGAGGGCTCCAGAGCTGCACACAGTACTCCAGGTGAGGTCTCAGCAGAGCAGAGCAAAGTGGCAGAATCACCTCTCTGGCTCTGCTGGCAATGCTGCTTTGGATGCAGCCCAGGCTGTGATTTGCCTTCTGTGCTGCAAGCTCACCCTGCCTGCTCCTGTCCAGCTTCTCATCCATCAGCACCCCCAAGTCCTTTTCCTCAGGGCTGCTTTCTATCCCCTCCTCCCCCAGGCTGTATTGAGAGTGAGGGTTGTTCTGGATTCTCTTGTTCTGTGTCTGTTTCTCAGAGTGTTTAACACTTGTTGAATAACAAACAAACGTTACATGTGTGATCATTATGGGCAAACAATGGACCTAACTATGTAGTACTGATTGGGAAGGAGGTAGGAAAACACTGAGGAATACATGACAAAATGCTCTTGGGAAAGCTGTCAGGTGGGTTTTGGGGGTTTTTTTCTAAAGAAATTCGTCTGTGTTGTAGAACTGAAGAAATGTGAATTAAAAAAAAAGTGCAAATAAAACGTTGTAAATACTTTTGCAGATAAGACCAAAACCTTGGCAGCTGTAACTAATAACTCAAACACCACAAGTACACAATCAGCATCGGTAGCAGTGACAGCGCCTTCGGTAGCTGGTGGGCAAGGGGCACCTACATCCCCTGTTAAGAAGGTAAAGTAAGATACCTTTCTTGTGACTTCATGTTTCTGTTCTTCTATAAAAAGCAGATTGGATGATCCAGTTAACTGCTGAAAATACCCAGAGATTCCTCAAATGTTTCGTGGGGGTTTTTTTCTGTAGAATTTGTGTTCATGTTCTTTAAATTTTGAATGGTTTGAATTCTAAACAGGCCTCTAAAATGCAGAACTGCAAAATAGCTGGACTTAAGATCCTTTTATAAAGAGAACCAATCTGTTGCACAGTGAGTGAAGCTCTTGTTTTTCTGAAGCTGAATTTCATGGTTTGAAAGTGTTTTCCATGCCAGACTCCTCCAGAATTTTTAGAAACTACATTTCTAGAGTGTTTCTGTGCCTGTACTTGAGATGCACTTAAGGCAAGGGAGACAGGCATGACTTACTGTACTTTCAGGAGTCCTTAGAAGCATTCAGCTAGTGTTTAGACATAGAAACTGAAAATAGTACCTGAAATAAGAAGTAGAAAATGCTGTAGGTGTGTCCCCCACCCAGATTTCAATATATTTAGGGCCTCATGGAAGAGCTAGAGAGCTTGGGATGTGTGATTTATTCAATGCACAGCTCAAAACTACACCTACCAAAGCCATTTTGCATGCAGGAAGGTTTTTACAGCTTGATGTGGAAAGTTAATTGGAATAAATTGTAGTTTTGCTTGAGAAAGGGAAGATAAGTATGCTTGAGTGCAAAAAAAAATGCAGTTAGTAATGCATAGTCAGGAGGTGGTATTGCAAATCAAACTTGTAGAATATAAATGCAAACTTGCTAGCAAGGCTCATTCATCAGCCATTACAGCTTTGCTGTATACATCATCATCCAAGCATAACCCTCTCCTGATGCTTCTGGAAAGCATCAGTTCAGAAGAATTGGTAGCCATCACATACTGAAGCTGCAGTAGAGAGAGGGAAGCCTTACTGCTGGACTAACAGTGGATACTGTACCTAATTTCAGGAGCTTGTTAGAGTTAGACTTTCCTATTTCCATTTGAACCTAGTGATGCCTCATCTTACAAAATATACTACAGTATAACAGATGCAGGGAATGTATTGTCCAACTGCATCATATTATGTAATACTATACAACAGGGTTGGGCCATCCTTCCGATCCTAAGAGGTGCTTTACAAAAATAATTGTGGTTGATGTCCACAAGACTTATCTCTGAAAACCACAAAGACTTGTCTCCAAAAACCAGCAGAGCAAAAGGGGAGCTGTGGGCATGGCTCCCTGGTAGGAAGGATTAGTTTTCCCGTGCTGAGCTTTGTGGCTAGGCAGGCATTTAGATTGCAGGGTGATCTTGTGACATTAATCTAAACAGCTCCTGTTGGCTCAGTAAGGGATTATTGGTCTTCATCATGGGAGCTGCATTTGCATTGCTCAGGAGCTATGCAGAACTCAAGGGCCACAAGTTCTCCACACAAACCACAGCAAATGCATGAGGGAGGGAAGACGTTGTGAGTAATTGTTACTTTGCTAACTGCACCTAACTGAAGTGAATTCCAGTCTGGTGTGAATTTTAATGCAAGGAAATAAGCCTGTTTTATTTTTTGAAATCCCTTCAGTAACACAAACATTTGTGATAGTTGAGCAGTTTTACTGATGTGCTCTGCACAGTTTTTTTTTTACTATACTTAATTAATTTTGCACACTTGAGAGTCAAAGATACCTCACTCTTCAAACACTTCATTTTCCTGAACTTTGCTTTGTCTGAACTTTTATCTTGAAGTTAAAAGTTTCCTAGCTTCAGAATCAATCTATTGCATATTATGCAAAAACCTTCTAGGCTAGAGGACCTTTATCAGTAGGATGTTACCAAATTGTTACTATCTGGGGTGTCACTTGAAATTCCTGAACTGAATGATCAATGGATGTTTGTTTGGGTTTTTTTTTCATATGGGATTAAATGATGATGGTAAAACTTTTTAATAATTTTTATTTAATGGTTTATTTAATGGATTATCTTGTGGTCTAAAAGGTAAAAGGTGCCAAGTTAGAAGTAAACTTCAGTTACGTTTCTGTTATTGAGCGTGAAAAATTCAGAGTTTTCTGTAGCTACATGATAGATACACAGTTATATGAAAACTACCTTGTAAGCATCTACATGTGCTCTAGAGAAGCAGTCACAGTTCATATCAGTGAACATAAAGGCTTTAAATGGCTTTTATTAATGGGAGTAAAACAACACTGCATGTGTGACCTTGCTCCTGCCTTCTCAGGTTTGCACCATCTGTGCAACTGCAGCTGCTCTTCTGCTTTTACACCACAGATGGCCAAACCAAGTGGTGCACATTCGTGTACTGAGCTTGAGTTTGGGTATTCTTCTGTCTGTGTGGCATGCAGTAATGCTGCTTTCAGTCAGAGTAAAAAAAGTAAGGGAGTAAAGGTATGAGTTTGATAGGTAAGCTAGCATGAGATGTGATTAAGGAATATGAATGAAATAAGAGAATGAGAGATGCATGTATGAATCTTTCATATGAAGATTTAGGTTGTGGACCTTGTTAGGCTTTGCCGTCCTTTTCAATGCAAACTGTAATCCTGTTTCTGAATTAGCTAAGTGTGCAATCTTGTCTTTAATAAGAGTCTTTTACTGAAGTTTTAAGTCTCTTACTGGTCTTTGCTATTTTGTAATGTAATGAAGAACTACATAATATAAATGTAGGAACAAACTGTATGGTTTAAAAAAAAAAAAAACAACTTACTGTTTCTGTTTCCCATTCTTTCAATCTTCATCTTTGTCTTGTCTTAACTGGCTTTAGTATGATTTCATTTCTCCTCTCCTGCCTGTCGTGGATTCAGTAGATCCTGCATCATGGAGGCAGGGCTTGCGCAAAACTGGCATTGTTCTTGTGCCCAGTAAGGGTGAAAAATCGCTGGTGAGGTTCTGGTGTGCACAGTTCTGTGTACAGGGGTTGCAAAATAACCAATTTAATCAAGATACTGATAACTGGACTTGCATGTTTCTGGACTTGCATCTGGCGGTCCTGGTGTGTATTGCAAAGTGTGGCTTTTTCTAAGCTAACTTCTAGAGGAGCATACCTTGACCAGTCTTACATTTCTGATCTCATTAACTAATTGAAGGGAAGAGTGTGTAGGGTGTCTCTCACCACAACTCCCCTCCGAGTTCAACACTCCTGTGATTATTAAAACCAGTTGCGTTCTCAAGTCTCCACGAGCAGCATGAATTGCCACAGACCATGCAAATTAACAACCTACATCCGTTTTTCTGTGTTTTATAGTTTCCAACATCGACAACCAAGGTTTCTCCTAAGGAAGAAGAGAGGAAAGATGAATCTCCTGCGACGTGGAGGTCAGGTCTTAGAAAAACTGGTAGTTACGGAGCGCTTGCAGAAATTACTGCTTCCAAAGAAGCCCAGAAAGAAAAGGACTCTGCAGGTGTTATCCGTTCTGCTTCAAGTCCTAGACTTTCTTCTTCATTGGACAACAAAGAAAAGGTAATGGTTTTTAGTGTGAAACAATGTTTTGAGGAACTGATCTACCTTCCTTAGTATAGATGGCTATGATGTGTTGCAGAAGTAGGAGGATCTCTGTGGACTTCACTGACATCTGTTCTTCACTAGAATTTCAAGAGCTTGAGTTATGCAGCTGACCTGTGGTCTCTTCTAAAAGTGCAGTATTCACCTTCATTGTCTGGTGACCTGGTACATAGGACTGGGGCTTTTCTCTTTTTTGGGACTTGCCAATGCTTAGCAGTAGTTTTTGCAGTTAAGGGAGAGGTTTGATAGTTTTAGCATCACTTGGAGAGTGATGTTGAAAGAATCTTACGAAAATGAAGTTTCTTTTTGTATTCTGTAGCCATGTCTTGTTTACAAAAAGTTACTTCTGTAATTAAACTTGATACACTGAACCAATCCAAGGACACATTTGGAACAGGTAACTGAATAGCTCTGTTTCAAGTATAAAGGTTTAAATGTTATGAGGTTTATGAATACACTACACTATGTGATAAGATGCTATGAAAAATACTAATACAGTTGCTTTCAGTAATCAATGTTGGAATTGTACTGCAGCAAAACAGAAGAAAAGAGAAGTTCTTTGCATTACCAGAATGAAAAGATAAACAGTTCCCTTTTACTGTTGTAGTGCTTGAGTTTTAAGCTTGAAGTATCATGTTCATATAATACACTGAACCAATCCAGGGACACATTTGGAACACGTAACTGAACAGCTGTGATTCAAGTATCAAGGTTTAAATGTTATGAGGCTTATGCATACACTACACTATGTGATAAGATGCTATGAAAACTGCTAGTACAGTTGCTTTCAGTAGGAATTGTACTGCAGCAAAACAGAAGAAAAGAGAAGTTCTTTGCATTACCAGAATGAAAACATAAACAGTTCCCTTTTCCTGTTGTAGACCTTGAGTTTTAAGCCTGAAGTATCATGTTCATATAATCAGGTAGCAATAAATACAGGTGAGGTTGTCATAATGATGATTTCCCAGCCAATGGCAGTTTATGCAACAGCAGTGACACTTGTAATAATGAGTACATGTCTTGCAGGAGAAAGATGGAAAAGGAACTCGACTAGCATATGTTGCACCTACAATACCAAGACGACTGGCCAGTACCTCTGACATTGATGAAAAAGAAAACAGGTGACTCTGAAGTTACAATTTCTGTTAAATGTGAAATGGCTTGATCTTAGGAAGGCTAACATACTGACAGATTTCAAAACAAGAATAACTGATGGCATCATCCTGCTCTGTAGATTATTCTAATCCATAGGGCAACCCAATTCCTGAAGATTTTTGATCTTGTAAATGACGAAGTGCAGGGTCCTGCAGCTGGGTTGAGGCAATCCAAGCACAAATCCAGGCTGGGCAGTGACTGGCTGGAAAGCAGCCCTGAGAAGAGGGACTTGGGGGTGCTGGTGGATGAGAAGCTCAACAGGAGCCAGCAGTGAGCACTTGCAGCCCAGAAAGCCAAGCAGAGCCTGGGCTGCAGCAAGAGAAGTGTGGCCAGCAGGGCCAGGGAGGGGATTCTCCCCCTCTGCTCAGCTCTGCTGAGACCACACCTGGAGTACTGCATCCAGTTCTGGAGCCTCTGTTACAAGAGGGATCTGGAGGTGCTGGAAGGTGTCCAGAGAAGGGCCACGAGGATGAGCAGAGGGCTGGAGCTGCTCTGCTATGAGGACAGACTGAGGGAGTTGGAGCTGTTCAGTCTGGAGAGGAGAAGGCTCCCAGGAGACCTTCTTGTGGCCTTCCAGGATCAGAAGGGGGCTACAAGAAAGCTGGGGAGGGACTTTTGAGGGTGTCAGGTAGTGATAGGACTGGGGGGAATGGAACAAAGCTGGAAGTGGGGAGATTCAGGCTGGATGTGAGGAAGAAGTTCTTCTCCATGAGAGTGGTGAGAGCCTGGAATGGGTTGTCCAGGGAGGTGGTTGAGGCCCCATCCCTGGAGGTGTTTAAGGCCAGGCTGGATGAGGCTCTGGCCAGCCTGCTGTAGTGTGAGGTATCCCTGCCCATGGGAGGGGGGTTGGAACTGGATGATCCTTGTGGTCCCTTCCAACCCTGACTGATTCTATGATTCTATAATGACCCCTTATAAAATCCAAATTATTATGTGACAAGAGCAGAACTATGCAATGATTGCAGAAAATAAATTAAAATCCAAAATACGAAGTCCTAAATTTTGAAGTACTAAAAGCATTTTACTCCTTTGTCTTGAGCCACGGCGTGCTGCTATCAGGCTCCTTCACTACTTTTGATAAGAATAAAATGCTTTGCTTCTCACAATCTTTGCTTAAAATCATGTGGTGAAGCAACAGAAATTTGCTAAAATCAGAGTTAAATTATAAAAACTATTGTTCTGTGTTTCTCGTTTACATGTTGAGCTTTTGTGTTGCCTTTTGGAGATTTTTACTTCCTTTGCTGATATTTCTTCTGGAGCTTTCAGTTCGGAAGCCCCAAAAGTTTAGGTGCATTAGTTTGTTACCTGTTAAGACTTGGGTGACTTCATGGCATATTTACATTATCAGAATCTTCCAGTTTTTCATTTTGTCCTTTTTTTGAAGTTTTACACCAACATTTTCTTGAGTGAAAAGTTTTGTACTATTCATTCTGTATTAAGTCTCGCTAATGTCTTCTTTCTATTGGATCATTTCTAGATAGCTGAGTGTTGGGTGACCAGAACTAAAAATCTTCTCGTAGCTCAAAACGTGCTATTATAATTGTTATGGGTGAGACTTTGCTGCTGCTTTTGAAAATGGTTCGTTTTGGCACAAACACAAGATAAATACTGGCTTTTCTTACACTTACAAAATACTGTTGCCTGTTCTTATACCTACAGAATATATTGCCTCTGGGTAAAAATTTCTTTTTTTTTTGAAACAAGGATATTCTGAGCTCCCCTGAAGTTCAGCCTAGTTTGTTAGCATCTCTCGTGTTCCTTGGCCAGGTTTTTTTTAGTCTCTCTTTCTGTAACAGCACAGTTTGGAGTTTCTGTTTATCATTCTGTGGAGTACAGTATTCTTTGAGCTCAAGTTCACTAGTTTTGGTTTGTTTCTAAGTGAGATTATTTCAATTTTTTTTTATTCTTCTGAGAGATTCTTGAAAACTCCAATTCTCTAAAACTATCTTGACCAGATGATACCTTAAGATTGGGATAAATATTTCATTGCAGTTTTTATTTAGAATCACAGAATGTTAGATGCTGGCGGGGACCTCGAAAGTTCATCCAGTCCAACCCCCCTGCCAGAGCAGGGTCACCTAGAGCAGATCACACAGGAACACAGCCAGGCAAGCCTTGAATATCTCCAGAGAGGGAGACTCCGCAGCCCCCTGGGCAGCCTCTGCCAATGTTCTGTCCCTCTCACAGGGAAAAAAAAATTTCCTCCTGTTTCCATGGAACTTCCTATGCCTCAGCTTCCATCATTACCCCTTGTGCTGGCATTGGGCATCACCCAGCAGAGCCTGGCTCCAGCCTCTTGGCACTCCTCCTGCACAACTTTATCAACAGGAATAAGGTCACCTCTCAGGTTCCTCCTGTCCAAGCTGCAGAGCCCTCAGCTCCCTCAGGCTCTCCTCCTAAGGGAGAAGCTGTTATTGCTTGTAACAGAGGGACTACATTTTGCTTCAGTGTTGAGGTTTATGTCCTTGATGGTGCCAGTCTTTACCATGGTGCCTTATTCACAGGAACAGCAGATGTTAACTCATGTGCACTGGGTGAACTGGAGCCATCAGTCTTGTTAGTCCCAGTGCTAACCAAACCACTGACCCTGAGAACTTTCTATATTCCTTAGTGTCCCAGAGATGAAGCCTGCTTTTAGGTCAGCCTGTTTAGGCACCAACACTTTGCCTAGTGCATGATGTAGCAGACACCACAGCTTGCTTACTTAAAGCCATCAGAGATGTTTGACATTCAGTCTGACATTCTGTATATGTAGAATTTAACCATCTCCACTACATGCAGCAGGACCTTCCTGGAGTAGCTATCTGAGAATTTGTGCTTCTCTTCAGTGGCAAGAAATAAACACTGCACTAGCTTGTGTTTGATCCTTTTCTGAAGTTTTTTTTCCCCCCCACAGAAGTGCCAGGGTACTTTTTTTTATGTGGTGCAAAACCAGGTACTTCCTGAAGGCCAAATGCACCTGAACATAAAATACATGGTCACAAACTTCTGTTTTATTTTCTCTCTCACACCTGGTTGCATTTTATGCATAGTTTTATGAAAGACTTTTTTTCCTTCCTTCTGTCTGAATTTGATTTCAGATCTCGAGTTGACATTTTTCTTAGAAAAGCAAATTTTTTTTTTGCATCTCAGTATCTGTTTTCAGAGTAGTTCTTCTAAGTAGATGTTTTGCAAGGTTATTTCTTGCTGCTATACTGTAGCAGTAAGCTGGAAATTCCCTATGGGTAATGTAATATCAGCTAGTGATACATGGCAGGCCACTCAGAGGGGCTACAGCAAGCTTACAGTCTACAGTATCATGAGTTCTAAAGGCTAGTTAGCTTTTGAACTTCTTATAACATCCAAGAACAAAAATCCTATTAAATCAATTTTTACAACACCTGAGTAGTTTTCCCTGTATTGCACTGCATAATGTCAGGAGCAAAACAGAAAAGCCTCTTCTTCCTTTCTTGAAGAAAAACAAAGCCAAGCATGGTCACAGATCATAGAACCATAGAATTGTCAGGGTTGGAAGAGACCTCAAGGATCAGCCAGTTCCAACCCCGCTGCCATGGGCAGGGACACCTCACACTCCAGCAGGTTGCTCACAGCCACATCCAGCCTGGCTGCAAAAACCTCCAGGGATGAGGCTTCCACCACCTCCCTCAGCAACCTCTTCCAGTGTCTCACCAGCCTCATGGGGAAGAACTTCTTCCTAACATCCAATCTGAATCTACCCACTTCTAGTTTTTCTCCATTCCCCCCAGTCCTATCACTCCCTGACACCCTAAAAAGTCAGGGCCACAAGAAGGTCTCCTGGGAGCCTTCTCTTCTCCAGACTGAAGAACCTCAACTCTCTCAGTCTGTCCTCATAGCAGAGCAGCTCCAGCCCTCTGCTCATCCTCGTGGCCCTTCTCTGGACACATTCCAGCACCTCCAGATCCTTCTTGTAACAGGGGCTCCAGAACTGGATGCAGTACCCCAGGTGGGGGATGATTGATTTCATTTTGGTTGTTCAATCCTTAGTGATTATGAAATCCCCTTCAGCAGTTTTTCTTTCGATGCTACTGTTCTATTACATATCTAACAGTGCAGTATTATTTTGTCCATAAAGGTAATTTTGGTTTTGTTCAGCACAGTTATATTTAAGTGTGTTTCCCAGGAGTTTCATCTTTAATTCCTTTTTTTTCACTTTAATTCTTCTTTTTTTTTTTTTTTTTTTCATCTTTAACTCTTTCAGGCTGTTTAATCAAAACCAGCTTTTTCTGTAAGATGAGTTGGCTAAACTACATATTTTTTTTCCACAGGGACTTATCTGCTAGCTCAATACGTAGTGGCAGTTCCTACACCAGGAGAAAATGGGAGGATGATGCCAAGAAGAACAGTCTGAATGAAGGTCCTACATCTTTAAACACAAGTTATCAAAGAAGGTGTGAGATTTTTCTCTTACCTTTATTTTTTCTGTTAAAATAAGCTTATGAATTAAAGAAACTACTTAAGAACTGGATCACTTTCTGAGGACAGTTTATAATTGAATGGTGTCATACTGAAATGTGAGGCCATTCAGCAAGACTTGGACAGACTGAGAGCTGGGTGGAGAGGAACCTAATGAGGTTCAACAAGGATAAATGTAGAGTCCTGTAGGTGGAAAGGAAGTGCACCAGTACAGGTTGGGAGGTGACCTGCTGGAGAGCAGCCCTGTGGAGAAGGACCTTGGGAGTGCTGGTGGATGGTATCCTGGAGTGCATTCAGAGGAGTGTGTCCAGCAGATCCAGGGAGGTTCTCCTCCCCCTCTACTCTGCCCTAGTGAGACCTCACCTGGAATATTGCATCCAGTTTTGAGCTCCCCAGTTCAAGAGGGACAGGGATCTGCTGGAGAGAGTCCAACAGAGGGACTGGAGCACTGCTCTGTGATGAGAGGCTGAGAGCCCTGTGGCTGTTTAGTCTGGAGAGGAGAAGACTAAGTATCTGAGGGCTGGGGGCCAAGAGGGAAGGGACAGGCTCTGCTCAGCTGCACCCTTTGATAGGAATCTCCTGTGCTGTATTTTATATCCATTGCCCCTTGTCCTATCACACTCCCTTCATCATCCTCATAGCCCTCTGTTGGACTCTCTCTAGCAGATCCCTGTCCCTCTTGAACTGGGAAGTTGAAAACTGGATGCAATATTCCAGGTGAGGTCTCACCAGGGCAGAGGACAAGGGGGAGGATACCCTCCCTGGATCTGCTGGACATAGTCAGAAACAATGGATAAGACTGTGGAAAACACTTGGATCATCTTTACAACTTGAAAGGCAAAAGGAAAAATTGAGTGGGAGGTTAATCTTTGTGATGATTTAAGGTTTGGTTTGGGTTGGTTTTGTTTTTTTTTTAATTAAAAAGCAGTACACGTAATTGCTTTAAAATTATAAGAGGGGTGATACTGATGGTGTTTTCTGACAAGCTGTGGAGTAAAATTCAGCATTTTCTGAGAGATTCAGTATGGGTGAAGCAGGAGTTTAAAACTGGAACATTGCCTTATGTGAATACTTTAGTAGATGTGATCAAGACTGTCATACCTAAACCAGCAAGATTCCATTCTTTATACTTTGGGGAGAAATGATCAGGACTAAGGAACGCTTGTGCTGCCCTCTGAAGTCACTGAATTAAAAATTCTAGAGAAGGAAATGGTGAAGAAAATGCTTTTGCTTTGTCTCAGAATTTTCTGAGACTTAATGGAGCCAAGTAATACAAATGCATCCCTTGTGCTTGTCTCTTCTTTAGTGGCTCCTTCGGTAGAAGACAAGATGATTTGATTAGTTCTAATGTTCCAAGTACTGCATCAACAGTTACCTCTTCTGCTGGTCTTCAGAAAACACTGCCTGCCAGCACCAACACTACTACAAAGAGTACAACGGGTTCTACGTCAGCAGGTGTACAAAGCAGGTAACAGCACCGGCACCCTTCTTCTTGTCTTGATTTTTATTCCTCGTGTTTCCTGTGTGCTTATGTACGTGCATGCGTTCTTGTTTAGTAGAATCTGGGGCTCTGGATTTTTTCCACTTTCCTGCTCATTTCATTTTGATTTTTATACGATTTGGCTGGAAAATTGTGACTGGCTTTCTGCTGCAAAGTGAAAGCCAGGCCGGTACGAAATAACAAATCCGACATCCGAAGGGTTCGGTTGCGAACTGCTCGATTCTACATTTACTCAATTGCTCCAAGCTGAGCTTTCAGACTAAAGGCATTTCTCAGTTTGCTTTTTTATTTAAAAAAAAAAAAATCCATCCCTGAATGTACATGTTATTAGTTGTTTAGTAAAGTGCTTTCATTGTTTAGCTGTTTCCTTTTCTCTTTTTTTTTTTGTGTTGCTGCTTGTTACGCTGTAGTACCTCAAATCGTTTGTGGGCTGAGGATAGTACTGAGAAAGAGAAGGACAGTGGTTCTACAGCAGTCACCGTTCCTGTTGCACCATCTGTTGTAAATGCTGCAGCCACTACCACAGCCATGACTACAGCTACTTCTGGCACTGTGTCCTCAACATCAGAGGTCAGGGAGAGACGGAGGTGTGTAAAGGTCCTAAGAGTAACGTTACTCTTCTATAAAAGTTATATCTTTTTTTCTTTTTTTCTTATTTAAAGGAATGTGTTGTTGGTTACCACCAATTTGGGTAGTACAGGACATAAAGCAGTGTTGCTTGCTTGCTCTGTGTTGGAAACACCTAGCGACCTGCCTCAGTTTTTCTGAGAGCTTAGTACCCGTGCAGATGGTTCATGAGCTTTGGATACTGGCCTTAGGTTATCATCTGGTATGTGGTATCTTCATACCCATTGATAGATCAATTGAGTTGTCTTAAAAATACAACTGCGTGAAAAACACTGAATTAAAAATAAGAAAATGAATAATTAATCCCTTATTACAAATACATTCAGCTACTGTGCCAGTGGCAGTATGCTAATAAGTTCCAAGGTAGCACTTTTTCAGTAATTTTGTGTGCCAGTCACTATTGAGAAAATATTATTGAACCCAACACATTCTGTTTATTTTGTTCCATCATACAGGGTCTCTGCTACTTAAAACACAATCTGCAGTTGTAAATGCAATGGTTTAAGAGATGTTCAGTATGAAATTGAGTAAGAAGCCAATGTAAATCTTGCTTCATGGTGTTTTTTTTTCCGATAAAATTGCATGGAGGATGAGTTAAGCTTGATGCATATTTTCATTTCCATAAAGAGTTGTAAGCTGCTATTATGTGGAAGCAAAAATAAGATTTCACTAGGTTGTCAGTTCCTGTTAGCTTTCCCTGGATTATTCTTCTTCTGGGTATTTACTGTTCATCCTTTAACCCTTCCACAGAAATGCAAGTTCAGCTTTCTGTCTTGCTCCTGTAGTAGTTCTGAATTGTAACACCTGCATCAGTGCCAGATGTATCTCTGTACCTTCAGGGAGATAATGAACCTGTTCGTAGTTACAGAAGAATCCTGCATTCGTTTGGTTCTCTTAAGGCAGCAATAACATTTAAAGATGCCTCATAGCTCTAGGCTGATTTAAAATAGTGTCTTTTCAAAAGTCTTCCTTTTATACCCAAAACTGAGAAGAAATAACTTCTAGCAAATTGGGTTTATGTTTTTTTATCTCCACTGTGATTCAGGGAGGCTGCCCACATGTGCTTCCAACTCATTTCAGTAAGAACCATAGTTGGAACCAGCATTTTCCATAGAGAAATCTAGCAAAGACTTTGATGAGACCTTCTTGTGGCCTTCCAGTATCTGAAGGGGGCTACAAGAAAGCTGGGGAGGGACTTTTTAAGGTGTCAGGGAGTGATAGGACTGGGGGGAATGGAGCAAAACTGGAAATGGGTAGATTCAGATTGGATGTTAGGAAGAAGTTCTTCCCCATAAGGGTGGTGAGACACTGGCACAGGTTGCCCAGGGAGGTGGTGGAAGCCTCATCCCTGGAGGTTTTTGCAGCCAGGCTGGATGTGGCTGTGAGCAACCTGCTGTAGTGTGAGGTGTCCCTGCCCATGGCAGGGGGGTTGGGACTGGATGATCCTTGAGGTCCCTTCCAATCCTAACAATTCTATGATTCTATGATAAATCAAAAGCAAACCCAACCAAATGCAAAAGTAGTTCCTGTTTTAAAATGCAAACTACCATTTCAGTCTCCTAGAAAAGCAAAGACATTTAGAACTAAGGCTTTTGCTGTCTCGTTTGCTCTTGCTCGTGTGTGTATACTAATGCACATACACAACAGATGTTTTAGATACCTGCAGCTGGCCTGAAATGCCTTCTTTTGTCTGACTCTGGGCCAATTGTACAGTATACTGTTGCAGATGCTTTTTTTATTGCATATTAAAACATCAATGAGATCTTACAAATCAGCAAGCCTGGACTAATCATGCATGTGAGAAGGTAATAAAGATCCACACATGCATTATCTATCTGTAGCTATACAGATACATATACATATATATGTGCTTTTGTGTATCTGTGTATGTTGATATGCACATGAAAAACTTGTCTGTCTATGAAGTATTAGAGAAATGCTTTCTTAAGAAATTAATCTCTATGTATAGACTGAAACTGCACATTCAGAAAGTATGTTTGAAATAGCATCTCAAAGACTATTTGAAGAGCAAGACGTCATACATTATGCTCTGGCATGAAGCATGTAGAAGGAGCAGCTGAAGAAGTTGTATTCATTATCTTAATTTTTAGGATTGGTTTAGAGAAACAGGGAGGTGAATGACAAACTTGAAATTTTAAACCCTTGTACCATGAGTAATACTGCATAGGTAACCTCTGTGTGCTAGGGAGGGACATCATGAGGACATTCCCATCCTAAGAAAGACACAGAGCTGTTGGAGCAAGTCAAGAGGAGGGCCACAAAGGTGATCCAAGGCTGGAACAACTTTGCAATGAGGACAGGCTGAGGGAGCTGGGGTTCTTCAGCTTAGAAAAGAGAAGACTCTGGGGGGACATTACAGCTTCCTTCCACTATTTGAAGGGATCCTACAAGAAGGCTGGAGAGGGAGTTTTCATAAGGGTGTCTCGAGACAGGACAAGAAGGAATGGTTTTAAGCTGAAGGAGAGTAGGATTAGACTGGATCTTAGGAAGAAATTCTTCAGTACTAGGGTGGTGGGACTCTAGAACAGGCTGCCAAGGGAGGCTGTGGATGCCTCCTCTCTAGTAGGGGTGTTCAAGGCCAGGCTGGATGAGGCCTTGAGCAGCTGAGTCTGGTTGAAAGGTGTCCCTGCCCATGGTAGGGCAGTTGGAGTAGATGAACTGTAAGGTCTCTTCCAACATAAGCCATTCTATGACACTTTCTACTCTGGCAGTAGCTGTCCTGTGCACCTGGTGAGATGAGAGTTTTCCCTCAGTGAGGTTTAAAGTAATTCAGATGTATTGGAGGGTAGGTGTATGTACACCAGTTAGTAAAGGGCAAGTTCTGTGGAGTAATTTGTAGCAAATTTCAAGCCCTAAAGAAGAGACCTGCTCATCAATAAGAACCTCCTAGGCAGGCAGAAATTCAGGTGATGTTAGCTGAAGCATCCAAGAGGCACCCTTCTCTTAATAGAGGTGACATCTAGGACTCTGGAGAATGGAAAGTCTATCAGAAATGCTGTTTGCAAGAACAAAAGAATAGAGGATTCAGTAACACAGTGAGGGTTTTTTAAGATGTGTCACGAAATAGATGTTTTTACACTTGTAAGTATAGCAGATAATTACAAATATTTTCCTGTCTTTTAGGGATAATTTGTTAGCAAAGGCAGAACACAGATAGCTCTGTGGAAATGAAGTTTATTTTTAAAACTTCTAATTGGTTTAGAACTGATTCTACTGTGTGCTAAGGCTAGCAAATACACAATTAACTGACCAAAGAGCTACTCTTTCCATAGATAAGTCATTTAGCTGTTAATAGGTGGTGGCTACTGAAACATAATCACTAGCCAATAGTTCTTAAATGACATTTAAAAATACAATCAGAAAATATTACAGACTCTGATTCTACTGTTTTTTGATGTAGCTAATTTTATGACCTAACAAAGTTCAGAGAGATGCTTCATGTTTTAAGCAACCTTTCAAAAACCTTCTCATTTAGCTTTTTCAGTTTTTTTCTAATTTTTAACTGATCTAGGGATTTTTCTAAAATCTTAAATTATTGCAGCATTCCCACAACATCCTGTAACAGAAAAATCAACAAATGCCTAATAACCATTTCAGTTCACAGAATCCCAGAAACGTTCAGGTTGGAAAAGACCCTCAGCATCACCAAGTCCAACCCAGAACCCTACCCTACAAGGTTCACCCCTAAACCATAGTCCCAAGCACCACATCCAAACCACCTTGAAACACATCCAGGCTTGGGGAATCCACCACCTCCCTGGGCAGCACATTCCAATCCCTGACCACTCTTGCCCTGAAAAAATGTTTCCTACTGTCCAGTCTAAACCTACCCAGTGGCAGCTTGAGGCCATTCCCTCTTGTTCTATCACTAATTCCCTGTCCGAAGAGACCAGCAGCAGCCTCTCCACAAGGTCCTTTCAGGTAGTTGTAGACAGCAATGAGGTCTCTCCTCAGCCTCCTCTGTTTCACACTAACCATCCCCAGCTCCTTCAGTTGCTCTTCATCAGATTTCTTCTCCAGGCCCTTCCCAGCTTCCTTGCCCTCCTCTGCCCTGGCTCCAGCACCTCCACATCTCTCTTGGATTGAGGTGCCCCAAACTGGACACAACACTGGAGGTGTGGCCTCCCCAGAGCTGAGTCCCAGGGGACAGTCCCCTCCCTGCTCCTGCTGGACACAGCATTGCTGATCCCAGCCAGGAAGCCTTTGGCTTTCTTGGCCACCTGGGCACACTGCTGGCTCCTCTTCAGCTGCTTGTCCCTCAGCACCCCCAGGTCCCTTTCTGCCAGCAGCTTTCCAGCCACACTGCCCCAAGCCTGTAGCATTGCTTGGGGTTGTTGTGCCCCAAGTGCAGGACCTGGCACTTGGCCTTGTTGAAGCTCCTCCTGTTAACGTTGGCCATGGATCCAATCTATCCAAGTCCCTCTGCAGAGCCTCCCTACCCTGGTGCAGATCAACTCTCCACCTAACTTGGTATCATTTGCAAGCTTCCTGCTGACACACTCTGTCTCTTCATCAAGGTCGTCAATAAAGATGTTAAACAGAAGTGGTCTCAACACTGAGCCCTGAGGAACAGCACTTGTGACCAGCCACCAGCAGGATTTAACTCCCTTGACCACCACTCTTTAGGCCTGTTCTTCAATGATGGCTTTACTTACACACATACATATCTATACATGTTATATACATAAAAATAGGCACATTTGTGCATCTATATGTCTGTTTAGGGTTTTTTTGTTGTTGTTACCTGGATTGGAGAGTACAGACCCTCTATGTCTACTCTAACAGCCTTTTGGCTACTGTTATCTGCATACTCTGTGAGATTTTCACAGGTTTCATGAGGATTTAATTTTAAGCACAGTTCTTTCAAAGGGAGTTGGATTACTCAAAGGATGGGTGATTCATGTGAAAACATGGTAACCACCTCCTCAGGGATTTTTTAATCTATAGTACAATAGTTTTGTTTCCTGAATTAGCAGTACATTTAACTTTTTCTAAAGGTCTGCAAGATGAAAGTTAATACAGAGACATGTTTTATGTAGAAATATGCATTTGGCTGAATCTCTGAGATCTTCTACATCTATGTTAGTAGACCAGTGAAATACCAAAAAAAAAAAAAAAAGAAGAAGTTATGAAGTTACATTTAGAGAAAAGGGTTTTAAAAAAACTAAGTAGGAAAACACTGTGCGTTTTATTTGCCAGTGAGCACTTGCAGACCAGAAGGCCAACCAGAACCTGGACTGCAGCAAGAGAAGTGTAGCCAGCAGGTCGAGGGAGGAGATTCTCCCCCTCTGCTCCACTCTGGTGAGACTCCACCTGGAGCACTTGCATCCAATTCTGGAGCCTCTGTTACAAGAAGGATCTGGAGGTGCTGGAAGGTGTCCAGAGAAGGGCCACAAGGGTGAGCAGAGGTCTGGAGCTGCTCTGCTATAGAGACAGACTGAGAGAGTTGAGTTTGTTCAGTCTGGAGAAGAGGAGGCTCCAAGGAAACTTTACTGTGGCCTTCCAGTATCTGAAGGGAGCTACAAGAAATCTGGGGAAGGACTTTTTAGTGTGTCAGGGAGTGACAGGACTGGGGGGAATGGAGAAAAACTAGAAATGGGTAGATTCAAATTGGATGTTAGGAAGTTCTTCCCCATGAGGGTGGTGAGACACTGGAGGAGGTTGCCCAGGGAGGTGGTGGAAGCCTCATCCCTGGAGGTTTTTGCAGCCGGGCTGGATGTGGCTGTGAGCAACCTGCTGTAGTGTGAGGTGTCCCTGCCCATGGCAGGGGGGTTGGAACTGGATGATCCTTGAGGTCCCATCCAGCCCTGACGATTCTGTGATTTGAGTTCTGAGGGTGCTAGCTTGATGACAGATCAGTGATAAGGATGAAGTCTGTAAACAGTAATCAATGTTATATAGTTAAAAATTTTCTTCTGTTCTGGTTTTACAACCATGTCATGTTGTTGGGGAGGTTTTCTGACCATTTAATGCATTTGTACCAAAACTACTGCTTGACAATTTTGTTTGTAATTAACTCTTTAGATCATACCTCACTCCAGTACGGGATGAAGAGTCAGAATCCCAAAGAAAAGCTAGATCTAGGCAAGCAAGACAGTCTAGAAGATCTACACAGGTACAGTTGTATTAACTCTTCTGCATTTATGGAGTCATACCCACGTAGCTCTCTGAGTACAGTGATGTTTCTGTTTCCCAATAAACTCTTAATACAGCAATGATCTTCCTGGTATAAAAGAACTTGGACCAAATGAAATCGAGCTGCTTGCTTTCCCTTTTTTTCCCTAAAAGCTTTAGGATCCTTCAGTGTGTACTGAAAGCTGCTTTTTTATAATCACTGAACAGTGGCTTAATACAATTTTGAAAGCACCTCCACTGAAAGGAAGGTTTTGATTTCCTCCTGGTAAAATGATTTACTCCTTTGCATCCAAAGTTTTGTAGATATTTCTGTCTACCACTTGGAATTCTTCAGGAACTCATAGCTATGATTTTCTGGCTGAAGATCTATTATTTGAGTAATAAGCACAGCTTGCTATGTTTACTTCTGTTTCTGGGTCTCTCTTTCTGTGTATAGACTATTGAAGATACCATGATTGAGCCAACCAGCGCATGGATAGCTAATAAGATCCATGGCATAGAAAAAAAATTCATTCTGCCTCATTTGTGTGAGGAAGAGATTTTTGTTACTTGCCATTAATCTTGAATCTAGCTGCATGTCTCCTTTCAGCTTTACTCTCAGTTTACATACTGAAGTATTTGGTGGGCTTCTCCCATCTTAGAACTACCTCATACCGAATCACAACCATTGCAGTCCTAGCATGGATGTGACAGTAGCAAAACAGGTATCTCCAACCAGCACTTGAACCCTCTTTGGGTGGTGGAGCAACTAAAAAAAGAACCCTCTTTGAGTGGTGGAGCAACTACCAAGCACTCTCCTCTGCAGTGCATCTACCTATGTCTTCTTGTGATAATAATTGGCAAGTAGTCCCTGGATAAAACAGCACAAAGAAATACTCTGGCAATCATCTTTATCTGCTTTAAGGCTGACTCTTTATTTATATTGTGTACTACTGTTACTTTCAAGTCCTTGCAGTTTTAAACCCCTCAACTATTTCTGCTGGAGTTCTTTTTTACCTCCTGATAATAATTCAAAGCTCTGAGAGATGGTCAAACCACAGGCCAACTATGGAATATTTACAGAAAAGAAGCTACCAGGAATTATTTTATTAAAACCTTATCAATAGAGGGAATAAAAAGAACCAACCAACAAATAAATAACAGATCAGCTGCAAAGTTGGCTTTGAAGAAAAGGTTATGAGGTGTTTGGAGCAGTGTCTCAGTAAGCTACAAAAACACAGTCTTCAGAAAATTGTTTGCTTTCTGAGCTTACTTCAGATCTACTTTTCAGCTACAGAATAACAAGAAAATGCAAAGTGGGTTGCAGCTTTCTCTGGTCCTGTTGATGCCATTTGTTTTGTGGTGTTGACTGAAAATCCAGTAGCAGTGAGTGATTTGTAAAGTATCAACATTTCTGAAAATTTGGTAACTATTAGATTTTTTTTTTGTTTCTTTCCAAAATATTTAGTATCCTTATGATGATAACTGGAAGGATCTAGTGGGTCCTTAAGTGATTTCTAAGTTATATTCTTCGTGATCTGTATGTACTCAATCAACTCACTATGGTGTTGCTGGAGAATTTGTGCTAGATCACATTGCAGCAAACATTTGCCACTAGTCAACGAGTTTGTTTCCAAGAGAGTATAGAGGTGAAATTGATTTCTAAGCAGATAGAATTTTTCTTAAGCTCAATTTTGTCTTCAAAATCTGTATTTATATAACGTGGTCATTGACATTAATGTGAGTGATGCACTGAAATGTTGTCTGCTAACTGCTGTTTTTGCAGGGTGTAACACTGACAGATCTTCAGGAAGCTGAAAAAACTATGGGAAGAAGTCGTCCCACACGAACTAGAGAGCAGGAAAATGAAGAAAAAGAAAAAGAAGAGAAAGAAAAGCAAGACAAAGAAAAACAAGAAGAAAAGAAAGAATCTGAAACTAAAGATGATGATTATAGACAAAGATATTCCCGAACTGTTGAAGAGGTATTTTCATGATGGGTCTTTTTAGGTAGAGAAATCATATGAATCTTAAGTCCGAATATAGGACTTTAATTTTGGTACTACTAGAGGAATTATTTCTACATTTAAATTTTAAAATATGGCTCACATTTATTTAATCTCGGTAAATTGTTAAATCTTGTTAAATTGGCTTGAGAGCAGTCCTGAAGAAAAGGCCTTGGGAGTGCTGGGGGATGAGAAGCTCAACAGGAGCCAGTAGTGAGCACTTGCAGCCCAGAAAGCCAAGCAGAGCCTGGGCTGCAGCAAGAGAAGTGTGGCCAGCAGGGTAAGGGAGGTGATTCTCCCCCTCTGCTCAACTCTGGTGAGACCCCAGCAGGAGTGCTGCATCCAGTTCTGGAGCTTCTATTACAAGAAGGATCTGGAGGTGCTGGAAGGTGTCCAGAGAAAGGCCATGAGGATGAGCAGAGGTCTGGAGCTGCTCTGCTATGGAGACAGACTGAGAGAGTTGGGGTTGTTCAGTCTGGAGAAGAGAAGGCTCCCCAGAGACCTTCTTATGTCCTTCCAGTATCTGAAAGGTGCTCCAAGAATGCTGGGGAAGGACTTTTTAGTGTGTCAGGGAGTGATAGGAGTGGGGGGAATGGAGCAAAACTAGAAGTGGGTAAATTCAGATTGGATGTTAGGAAGAAGTTCTTCAGCATGAGGGTGGTGAGACACTGGCACAGGTTGCCCAGGGAGGTGGTGGAAGCCTCATCCCTGGAGGTTTTTGCAGCCAGGCTGGAGGTGGCTGTGAGCAACCTGCTGTAGTGTGAGGTGTCCCTGCCCATGTCAGGGGGGTTGGAAGTGGCTGATCCTTGAGGTCCCATCCAACCCTGCCAATTCTATGATTGTATGAGATTAACTGTGACCTTTTTCTGCTGAACAGCCTTACCATCGCTATAGACCAACCTCAACTTCCTCATCGTCCACCTCTTCGCTCTCCACCTCCACTAGCTCTCTTTCAACTTCAAGTCAGCTGAACAGACCAAACAGCCTCATAGGTATAACATCTGCCTACTCTCGGAGTGGAACAAAGGAAAGTGAGAGAGGTAGGAGGACTGCTTCTGAAGGCTTTTTTATTGTTATTCCTTTAGCTGCCAAAGGGCAGCTTAATGTTTCTAAGGATAATGCAAACTGGGGTGCAGTACATGAGGCCACAGGGGATGTGTCTTGCTCCTATCTTCTGTAAGAAGTTACAAAACCTTTGTGGGGGGGGAAAAGTTTTCTGTACTTGATGGTGTTTTGCAGGCATTTAGTTTGCAATTAATATGAATAGCTATAAGTAAAATACCACATTTCAGAGTTTAAATGCTTGTAGGTATTGAGAATTGTTATTTGATTAAACAACTGCTGAATAACTGAGGTGTTGATTCAGTCCTTCCACACTGAAGGATTAGAATGGTGATCTAATGCTCTAAGGACCTCTCAGGGCTTCAGGAGCAGCTGAAAACAAAGGGAAAGGGATATTTACAGGAGTATTTACAAGAGTATTTAATGGAACAATACTTCTAGATACTTGGTTTATGTAATCTTAAGATGAGGATGAGGTGTGTGATTCAGAGGTCAGAAAAATGCTTTTCTCTGATCTCACAGGGTTTTTGCCCTCACCTGCTCTAATTTTCAGATGTGTTGTGCCTGTCAAAGGAGGGGAGGCTAGGCTGTTGGCATACTGTCTTCTGTTCTCTCTCTGGACATGCCACAGTCTTGGCATGACTTGGGAGTCTTCCAAAGACTTGTGAGGTGTATGTGAATTCAAGTTCCTGATCAGTAACTTGAATATAATTACTGATTAAAATAGATAATTTTGTTATGCAGAGGATCAGATTAAATCATCCATTGATCTAAATCTCCATGAGTTATGGAGCAGTATTTCCATGTTCCCTAGACTGGTGTTTTTTGAGGAAGGTGTTTGTGCTAAGCTTCAGGGATATGCTGAGTCAGTTTTCCCCTCTGTCCTAACATGAACTTATATTAAGCTTCTTCAGAAATGCATGCTTACAGTAGGAAACTCTTTCTAGACTGTTCTATGGAAGATATTGTCATGGGTAAGTACTGATACAGCAGGGTGATTGTGTTTTTTGTTTTTTTTTTTTTTCTCAAATTATGACTTCAGGAGGAGAAATACATAACCATCTGAAAGCCCAGGGGTAAAATCATCTAGTTTAGAGTGGGACAGATTGCTCTACTGCTCCAACAGGGGCAAAAGAATAACACACACACACACACCAATGGACACAATGGGTAGTCATGGAAAGCTTAAATGGAAAAGCAACTCCCATACTACACAAACTGCAAAGCTTATTGGTGAGCATAGCAAAGCATACAAAGTTCAAAGAAATCCCCAGGCTAAACTTAACACACCAGTTCCTACACACCAGATCAAAAACCCAACATTCCCCTTTTCCCCCCTGGGGTTCACCAAAGACCCCAGGGCTCTTCCTCACCCCCTCCCCCACCCGCTAGGCTGGTTCAGGCTGGCCAGGCCTGAACTGCACCCCCTTTTTACTCTGGTATTAGGCCTAACCAGGCCAAGATTGCATAGGAAAAAGAAAATTATTTAGGCCAAGAAGGCCTGGAATGTTCCATCATCGTTACCAGATAAGAGAGCGTCTGTCTCCCATGGGAGCACAGAGGGAAGAAAGAGGACAGAAGAGGACTTTAGAGTTTTAAAAGTTGGGATTTTTTTTAATACTAAATATTTGATGTAAGCAAAAAAAAAACCTTCTTTGATGAAGAATGGTGAAGAATTGCCTTGTCTTCTTTTGTGCTTTTGTACATCTACTGAGGCAGATGCTTGAAAATAGGATTTTAAGTCCCGCTTGTAGTGTATTACTGTCACATGGAATCATTTCATTTAGGTGGCAGACCTGGGAGTCCTGGTGGATAACAAGTTATCCATAGGACAGCAAACGTCCCTTGTGGCCAAGAGGGTCAATGGCATCCTGGGGTGCAGCAAGAAAAGTGTGGCCAGCATGGCTGGGGAGGTTCTTCTCCCCCTCTACTCTCCCCTGGTGAGACCTCACCTGGAATATTGCCTCCAGTTTTGGACTCCCCAGTTTGAGAGACAGAGACCTGCTGGAGAGAGTCCAGTGGAGATCTATGAGGATGACTGGGGGACTTGAACATCTCCTATGAAGAAAGACTGACAGCCCTGGGGCTGTTCAGTCATGAGAAGAGAAGACTGAGAGGGGATTTAATAAATGTCTATAAATATCTGAAGGCTGGGGGTCAAGAGGGAGGGGACAGCCTCTGCTCACTTGCACCCTGTAATAGGACAAAGGGCAATGGATGGAAACTCCAGCACGGGAGGTTCCCCCTCAACATGAGGAGGAACTTCTTCACTGTGAGGCTCACAGAGCACTGGAGCAGGCTGCCCAGAGAGGTTGTGGAGTCTCCTTCTCTGGAGACTTTCCAGCCCCATCTGGATGCATTCCTGTGTGACCTGTGCTGGATTCTCTGATCCTGCTGTGGCAGGGGGGTTGGACTCAATGATCTCCAGAGGTCCCTTCCAACCCCTAACATCCTGTGAGCCTGTGAAATTAGCATTTTGCAGATGCTGTTCAAGCACTGCAATAATATTTTACAGCATTTTAGAGCTATATTAGAGAAATGCATATTACAGCAAACCCTGTATGTGATAAGAAGTGCTTTAGTGAATTTATTCCAGGTTAAAAAAAATGAATCCCAAGCATTTTAAAGACTGGGAAGTCTTTTTTAAAAAACTTCAGAAAGTTAGGTTGTGTCATATTGAGATTAATAAAAAAGTTGTTATTGACAGAAGGGGGCAAAAGAGAGGAAGAAAAGGAAGAAGATAAGTCACAGCCCAAGTCTATAAGGGAAAGGAGGAGGCCAAGAGAAAAACGGCGATCTACAGGAGTTTCTTTTTGGACTCAAGATGTAAGTGAAAAACTGCTCCTGCTGATTTGATAGCCTTAGATTCTAGCAATATGGAATGTGTATAATGCATTCTTAAAATGGGGAATAGTTTGGAACAATACAATGTATAACTAATCACTCTGGCAAAAAACAGTTTGAGTTAGTTATTCTCTTTTTCTCTGTTGAGAAAATTCCAGAAGCAAAATCAAAATTAATTCTCCAGTTATGTTGATGATGCTAAAAAGAATTCTAGAATATTGTAGTCATAACTTGATAGAAATTAACCATAATCTAAGGAAAACATAATCATTGAACAACTCTTTTTTTTTTTTGGATTGCCTGTATACCAAAGTTGTATAAGAACAAGACTTAGGTGGCACTTTACAGGCATCCATGTACTTAAAACTGAAAAGCCTGCTTCCAGGTTCAAGGGGCTATAGCTGATGTGTCGTCTTTCTTTGTCATAGGATCAATATGCAATTTTGTAAAAGCAAGGTGTTTGTGTGCCAAATGCAAAGTTCTGTTTCCTCTTACCCTGGTACTGAAAACGTCCTTGTTTGAGAATTTTCATCATATATCCAATATGTTCTCATTTTAGTTAGATGGAATTCTACTGCTCTTAACATTTTCAATATTAAAAGTCTTGAATGCCTGAAAATCTCTGTGAGCTTTCAGCAGTTTAGTTATTGTTTTTTCCTCTCCCACTTCTTTCACCAGAGCGATGAAAATGAGCAGGAGCATCAGTCTGATTCAGAAGAAGGAACAAATAAAAAAGAAACTCAGGTAATTTAAAAAAAACCAAACACTAATTATTTTATTGACTTTCCAACAGATAGATTTTGAATACAAAATTTCTGTTGCTGTTGGATGCAATTAAAAAAGTGCAGAGGGCAGAGTTCTCAAGAGTGCTCTCTTATTCGTAATTTGTGACTACGACTCAGTGCCATTTCCTTTGCAGGCATTAGTAACAATTTTTAGACATGTTAGCAATGGCTAACAGCTGCTTTTTGTCTTCCATTCTGATTGTGTGGAATTAGCATCCAGAAAATGCAGGTGAAATTTCTGACACATGGGTCAGGGGCACATTACAAGAAGTTCCTGAGGGAAACTTTCGGTTTCTACCTTGCAAAAATCTTTCTTCCACCTGCACCGTTATTTTCAGAGAGATGCTGTCCAGTGACTTATTCACACTAATTAAAACCTTTTCATATTAAACCCTGTGCTATCAATAATGTAATTAACAAAGAATATGAAAAGTGAATGTAATACAAGCATAGAAAGTTGAAGAGCACAGTGTACCTGATTTCTCCATTGAGGAAACTGGGACTGGAGCACTGCCCTATAAGGAGAGGCTGAGAGCCCTGGGACTGTTTAGTCTGGAGAAGAGAAGCCTGAGAGGGGATTTAATAAATGTTTATAAATATCTGAGGGCTGAGTGTAAAGAGGGAGGGGACAGCTTGCACCCTGGGGTGCAACTGTGACAGGACAAGAGGCAGTGGATAGAAAGTACATCACAGGAGGTTCTGCCTCAACATGAGGAGGAATTTCTTCACTGTGAGGGTCACAGAGCACTGGAACAGGCTGCCCAGAGAGGTTGTGGAGTCTCCCTCTCTGGAGACTTTCAAGACCCAGCTGGATGTGTTCTTGTGTGAGCTGTGCTGGATTCTATGATCCCTCTCTGGCAGGGGGGTTGGACTTGATGATCTCTGGAGGTCCCTTCCAACCCCTAACATCCTGTGAGCCTGTGAAAATGGATTTCTGAACATCCTAATTCAGTCTTATTAGTCATGTTAAAAAGCCAATGGAAAACAGTGAAATACACTGAATTTGATGGGAAAATTCCATATAAACTGAATGGGGGGTGACAGTGGGCAGAAGAGGGGTGAAAAGGGAAGTAGCAAATTACTATATACTGTACAATGGTGTAGGAGAATGTATTTCTTGTGACCAATACCCTGGAGTAAAACACTACTGAGTCAGGTTCACCATTAAGGAATAAAACTTAAGTGATGTTTCTCTCCTTTTTGTAAAAGTTTCCATTACACATTCCTTAAATAGTTAAGAAATTCATATGGAGCCATTCTGGTTTGCTGCATTTTTACTCCCATGTCCCATTGACATGCCTGCATAAGTTGTTTTCTTTCCTCCCAGTATTACATATCTTTGTCCTTAGATCTGCAATGACTCTATATTCCATTTGGTAGAATGTGTGTGTGGTGCTTCTGATGGAGTTAGACTTTTATAAAACTAGAGTGAAATAGTTATAAATCAGGCCCAAAACTAAGAACAGGATCTGTGATTAAAAGGATGGATGTGTTGGGATGTGATGGTGAAGTGTAGAACTCACTTCATAGATTCATAGAATGGTTTGGGTTGGAAGGGACCATAAAGATCATCCAGTTCCAACCCCCAGCCATGGGCAGGGATATCTTCTTCTAGCTCAGGTTGCTCAAGGCCCCATCTTGAACCCCTCCAGGGAGAGGGCATCCACGACATCCCTGGGCAACCTGTTCCACTATCTCACCACCCCTTACTGTAAAGAATGTCTTCCTGATTTCCAATCTAAATCTCACTCTTCCAGCCTGAAATTACTGCCTCTTGTCCTATCACTACTAGCCCTTGTAAAGAATCCCTCCCCAGCTCTCCTGTAGCCCCCTTCAGGTACTGGAAGCTGCTGTAAATTACTGGCATCATTTCTTCTCAAGCCTTATGCAGACTTTGTAAACTTAAACCTTGTCACAATTTTTTTTTCCAAATGTCAAAAATTAGGACTGAGCTCAGCCTCCAGAAATTGAAGGGGAAATAAAGGAAGAAAAGAGCTAAAAACTGTGCTCAAAAAATCCCCCTAAAATGTGTTCTGTGAAAAGTGAGGGGAACAAGAGCAGAGATGTGCTTGAGAAAGGTGCTGCTCTCTCAGTGAGGTGTGGAGGCTGGGTGGTGTTTGAGCAGCAGCAGCAGGGCTGCACAGCTTTCAGGGAACGGAAACCGCTGATGTGTAGTTTTCCGAGGATTAGAGACCTTTTCCAGCTTCTCATGTTCCCAGCCTCAGCCAGGAGAATGGGAATATTTCCCTGCCTCTAGTATTTAGTGCTGTCTTACCTCACCTGCTCATTTGGTGTCTCCCTGTGTGTAGCTGGAAAATCTTGTTTCTAAGATGGTCTGTGTGTAACTTCATGAGTTTCCATTTGGGAAGCAGGAGTGCAGCAGGGGAATGGAGATCTGGGAGATTTTCACATTCCCACGGCACCATGGGGAGTCCACTAGAAGCAAAGAAAAACAGCCTCTAGGAAGAGCAGCTGTTAGGAAATAGTGCAGGAATGCTTTACTTCCTTGTGGTGGCTGTCCTAGATTGTAGTTGAAGGTTAAAAGGACCAGCTTAGCATACAGCATTCTTTCGAGGTAAAAAGGAAAAAAAATCTCAAGTCTTTCTGTACAAAAGTTCCTCTCCTGTGTTGAAGTGAGAAGCAAGTGGTGAAAAGTGATTTTTTCCAGGTTTTACATGGTGGGATTCTGTCAACTCACATGGATCTTATTTAAACATGCAATAATCATAGAACCATACAATGCTCTGGGCCAGAAGGGGATCTCCAAAGCTCATCCTGTCCGACCTCCCCACACTCAGCAGGGACATCCCCAACTAGATCACGCTGCCCAGGGCCTTCTCCAGCCTCACCTTCAATATCTCCAGGGAAGGAGCCTCAACCACCTCCCTGAGCGACCTCTTCCTGTGTTTCATCACCCTCATAGTGAAGAACTTGTTCCTCTCATCCAATCTCAATCTGCTCTGCTCTAGTTTGAAGCCATTGTCCCTCATCCTGTCCCTGCAGGCCTTTGCAAACAGTCTCTCTGCATCCTTCCTGTAGCCCCCTTCAGGTCCTGGCAGGCTGCTCTTAGGTCCCCCTGGAGCCTCCTCTTCTCCAGGCTGATCACCCCCAGCTCCCTCAGCCTGTCGTCATAGCAGAGCTGCTCCAACCCCCTGAGCATTTTTGTGGCCCTTCTCTGGACTCTCTCCATCAGCTCCATGTCCTTCCTATATTGAGGGTTCCAGAGCTGCACACAGCACTCCAGGTGAGGTCTCAGCAGAGCAGAGCAAAGAGGCAGAATCACCTCTCTGGCTCTGCTGGCAATGCATCTTTTGATGTGGCCCAGGATGTAATTTGCCTTCTGTGCTGCAAATTCACCCTGCCTGCTCCTGTCCAGCTTCTCATCCATCAGCACCCCCAAGGCATTTTCCTCAGGGCTTGTCTTGCAAAAGACAAGACTCATGTAGAAGCTTAATCTCATGACCAGTAGCTTAAAAAGTATCCATGTATCAGTGTGTGCCACCTGTGACAAAATCTCCTGCATTTATCAGCATTACTCATGCTCTTGTCAGAAAATAACAGTGTTTTATTAAGCGTTTAGGCTGAAGCATGCACTTTTGGTATCTTACATGTTTTAAAAGCACTTCAAGCTGTTAAAGGGGAAATTGAGTGTACTGTGGAGAATGTGGCTGTTTTCCTTTATGCACATTGAAAAAATAAGTGTCCTAAAAAAGGAAACCAAAAAAACATACCACCCTCTAAAAAAAATACTTGAGGGGAAAGCTTCAGCCACTGCTAAGTGAGTAACCTTAGAGGATGTCAAGATAGTGAAAACATCAGTAGTTTCTTGACTGGCATATATTCACTCAAGATTGTTAGTATAATTGGCATAAATGATGAATCTGTGTTGACCACCTAGAGGGGACAAAGGGCCTGTATGGCTGATGCAGTATTTCAAGGGCACTCCCTGACTCTTAAGTCATGACTTCTAATGAAATTTTACTTGTCAAGTAAAAGTGAGTGAACTTTGTGCCCATGGATTCACCTGGAATGAATGAATTAAAGCAATATTGAATTATGTCATTTGACTCCATCTAATTAGTAATTCCTCCTGTTGTTGGTATAGAAGCTCCTTTCCCATTAAGCAATGTGGAAACAGTGCTCTTGTAGATTATCTTTTTTTTTTTTTTGAGTTAAAATCACAGAATCATAGAATCAGTCAGGGTTGGAAGGGACCACAAGGATCATCCAGTTCCAACCCCCCTGCCATGGGCAGGGACACTTCACACTACAGCAGGCTGGCCAGAGCCTCATCCAGCCTGGCCTTAAACACCTCCAGGGATGGGGCCTCAACCACCTTCCTGGGCAACCTATTCCAGGCTCTCACCACCTTCATGGAGAAGAACTTCTTCCACACGTCCAGTCTGATTCTCCCAGCTTCCAGCTTTGTTCCATTCCCCCCAGTCCTGTCACTACCTGAGATCCTCAAAAGTCCCTCCCCAGCTTTCTTGTAGCCCCCTTCAGATACTGGAAGGCCACAAGAAGGTCACATCAGAGCCTTCTTTTCTCCAGACTGAACAGCCCCAACTCTCTCAGTCTGTCCTCTTAGGAGACCAGCTCCAGCCCTCTGCTCATCCTCGTGGCCCTTCTCTGGACACCTTCCAGCATGTCCATAACCCTCTTGTAATAGGGCCTCCAGACCTGGACACAGAGCTCCAGGTGTGGTCTCACCAGAGCTGAGCAGAGGGGGAGAATCCCCTCCCTTGCCCTGCTGGCCACACTTCTCTTGCTGCAGCCCAGGCTCTGGTTGGCTTTCTGGGCTGCAAGTGCTCACTGCTGGCTCCTGTTGAGCTTCTCATCCCCCAGCACCCCCAAGTCCCTCTCCTCAGGGCTGCTCTCCAGCCAGTCCCTGCCCAGCCTGGATTTGTGCTTGGGATTGCCTTGACTCAGATGCAGGACCCTGCACTTGGTCTCGTTGAACCTCATGAGGTTGGCTTGTGCCCACCTCTCCAGCCTGTAAAGGTCCCTCTGGATGGAGTTGAAGTCATCATTATGTTGATCTTTCAAAACTGTTGATGTTCAAGAAGTGAAGGAAGGAATAGGGAGTTCAGGGAACACCATTCTGATGCCTTTGATAACAGACAGGCAGGCAAATGACAGAATGCACCAACTGCTGAAATGATGCCAGTGTTTAGGACTTCCAGAGTGTGATGTTAGCATCCTTGTAAATCATACTTTGGCAAGCACATACTAGCACATATTTCTTTTCTGTTTCAGTCATAACAAAAATTGCAGTTTGACATTGTTAAGATAATATGTACCGTTGGAAAGCATTTAACATAACTGTTCAGCTATACTGTTTACAGGTTGTTATATGTTTTAATTATTGACCTGATCTTCTATTCTTCTCTCTTTTTACCCCTCCCCAATTCAGAGTGATAGCCTTTCAAGGTATGTGCAATTTAAACACATTTAAATGATTACAGTTTTTGCTTACATATTCTCATTTAAATGTTATTTATGGAAAGGTACAACTGGTTACAGTTTTTGCTTACATATTCTCATTTTAAATGTCATTTATGGACAGATACAGGTTCAGCTTAACCCCGGTAGTAGAAGGGTTGAGCTTTAGAAGGTGTTAATGATACCTACCATTTGCATGAAATTGTAAAGTTACACTGCTGACTGTTTTCTTCCATGTGTGGGTGGGATGCTCCATTCTGGGGAATATGTTGGGCTCTGTGTTTGTAGTATGCTGAAGGCAGGCTGGATACAGCAATTCTTTTGCAAAAATTCCCCGTTGCCCTTCTTTGTCATGGTGTGAGCCAAAACAGCCCTGGACTGAGGACAGGAGGAGTTTTGCCCAAGGGAGTAAATAACCACACTCACACAGAATTGGAGGTTAAAGAGAAATGCTGTTTACAAAAGTAAATCAAATACAAAAGGTACAAAGGCCGAAGAATATGTGTGTATACGTACTCAGAATCAGCCCTGGCTTAGCCCTCCCCCCCCAAGCCCCACGCTAGGCCACAAGCAGGCCTCACCCAGGCAAACCTCCCCCCTCAACACGAGGTCTCAGGAGGCGCAGAGTCGGCCAGACTGCTCCTGCCTGTGACAAGCCGAGCAGGCCCCAACGTCCCCCAGCCAAGCCGCACTGCCCCTCTGTGCTGGCTGAGCCCTCCAGGCCCAGCCAGCAAACAGCCTGCCCGCAGCACCCCACTCCCCACAAACCAAAGAGAGGGCAGCCACCTGCCAGCAGCAGGGGGGAGGGAGAAGGCAAGGAAGAAGGGGCTGTGAGGTCTGCTTATATAGGGATTGCAGGATTGTGGATGGAACAACAAGATTACCATATCCCGTGCCTCCCCCTGGACTGTCTAGCCCCTGGAGGACTGTTATCCCCATGGTAGGACACTTAGTCTCTAACCTGCAAAACTCTTTTAGAATACCCTACTGAACATTTTCTAAGGAATCTCAAGAAAAGGGCTACAGCCCCTGAAAATCAGATTTCCTCAAGATTTGTGAAAAAAGAATGCAGGAATGCCAATCGTTTTTGCAAAGAGTTTTTATTTGTTTTTAGACCTTTAGCTGTAATGCTGCTGTTGAAATATTGCAATTCACCACAAACAGTTTAGAAATCTCCTTGATTTCCCTAGGTAAAACTTGGAGAATTAATCTAGGTCAATATTTTAGAGATTGATCTTTTAAACACCTTCATTTAGAGTAATGTTTTTTAATAGGTGGTCTTTAATATGAAGTCCTTTAAGATACGTAAATATTTGCTTTAATTAAATATTTTTATTACATTTTTTAAGTTCCTTTGCATACAAAGGCAGCTACTTACTTGGCTGAGCAATCTGAAAATGTCTTCACACAAAATCTTGAAGCGTTGAGGGAATGTAAAAACAAAATGTGGATCAAATGGAAAGACAGTGGCTTAACTAGAATATGTAATTGCATTTGGTTATTTTCAGATGGGTAACAGCAAACTCACCATGCTGGATTAAGTGAGTGGTCTCAGTTTGAACACAAAGACAAATTAAAAGAGGACCTTTTCTTTTACAGATACGACACAGGATCCCTCAGCATGTCTTCAGGCGAACGTTTCGATTCAGCGCAGGGGCAGTCGCACTGCAGTAGGCTAGAAAAAGAAGATAGCACTGATTTTAAGAAGGTATCTAAGCCAATTATTTTGGTGTGAAAATAGGACTTTATTATCATAAATTGTCTGGTTATGGTCTCACATTGCATCAGAAAACCTGTCCCAGCGTTCCACCAACGTTATAGTAAAGAACTTCTTCCCGACATCCAATCTAAGGAAGAAGTTCTTTACTATGAGGGTGATGGAACACTGGAACAAGTTGCCCGGGGAGGTGGTTGAGGCTTCTTCCCTGGAGATATTGAAGGTGAGGCTGGACGAGGCCCTGGACAACCTGATCTTGATGGGGTTGTCCCTGCTGACTGCGGGGAGGTCGGAATGGATGACCTTTGGAGGTCCCTTCCAGCCTGGACCATTCTATGATTCTAAAACCTGCTTAAGGCAACTTAGCTGACTGAAGGAGCAGAGCAATCACTACAATGGGTGAAAATGCAGGTTACAAAACCCAGCTTCTGAGAACCCACTTTTCTCTTCTAGGCAAGGGAGAAAACCGGAAGAGCCAGGATCCATTTTTTTTTAATGACAAATATTGTAATGTTATTTTTTCAGTTCATTTTGTCATTTGTGTATATGCAAGGCCTTTTATTTTATGTATTTTCCAACTTACATGCTTATAGTGTAAACATTTCTTTAGATCTTGCTTTAAAATAGAGGAGGAGTTTGTCAAAAAGTTTACTGTGGTGTCTAATCTGTCAAGTCTGAAGCAAAAAAAAGTGGATTTTTTTTTTTAAATGTAAGCAGGGTAACTTGTATGCTCCCTATGCAAAGTTGTTTGTTCCTAGAAATATTTGGTAAGAGGTTTTTTTTAAGTGCTTGCTAGTTCTAAACATCTTTAAAACCTGTAACTGATTTTTACTTTTTAGACCATTAGTGTATTTGTTCATTTTATGTGCAACTCAGTCATGGCATTTTAATTTTTCAGCTAATCTCACTGAATTCTTATTTAGCACTTTATAAAAGTGAATGTTTTCTCTTAGCTTTATGAACAGATTCTAGCTGAAAATGAAAAACTCAAAGCACAATTACATGATACCAACATGGAACTTACAGATCTTAAGCTACAGTTGGAGAAGACCACTCAGGTTTGTATAAAACAAAAAAAGGCATGTCCTTAGGTTACAAAGCAGATGGCAAACTAAAAACATTCCAGGCTATGGGGAGCTCTCTGATAGGCATCTGGGTACCTCTCTGTTTATAAAGAGAAAAAAGCACAGGATTCTGGTCTTCAGCTGCAAATAAAATGTGTCACTGCTTCCTGCCTATTTAAGTAGCAGTGATTCTTGCCAGCATGTATCTGAAGCTTCTCTGCAGGGTAGGAATAAACACTTTCTACACTATTATTGTTATTATTCAAACTGTCAGTTGGGATTGACTAATTCAGAAACCTGCTGGCAGGTTGGCATAGCTTGACAGTTGTTCTTGGCTGGTTAGATAGCTTAATCTTGGAACTGAAGAGCAAATAGTATGCTCTAGTTACAGGTAACTGCTGGCAGAGAACAGTGCTGCATATGTGGAATCCAAAGGCATACACACAAGTTATATTAGTCTTAAATTGCTGTAGAAACAGTGTTTTGTATTCTTAGATCACAATTGCTATGGTTTACCTGTACTTAAGTGTCTCCCATGTCTACCCCATAAATATCAGCTAAGTGCATTTAAAAGTTGTTTACTTTCAGGTAGAAATACTGTATTTGCCAATGCTTCTGTTTGCTAAAGGCTGTGTTAAATCACTTAAGGATAGTCACAGAGGAAGTGTGAGATAAATCTAGCTCATTCTTGATTCTTTATTTTAGTTTTACGTCCCTGAACAGGCTTTAAGGCAGAATACTAAATTACCCAGTTGAGTTGGTTTCCCTCTGTTTTGTGTTGTTTAAGTACCAATGTCCTTATTAATTCTGTGTTCCAGAGACAAGAAAGATTTGCTGACAGATCGCTCTTGGAAATGGAGAAAAGGGTGAGTTTCTGCCAAAAATCTCAAGTACTCCAGTTGAGGCTTTGATTTATTTTGTTTTGCAAATCCTGGCTTGGATCTGTTGTAGTGGGAACAGAAGCCTTTCTTATAACTTGCATTTTTGTAGAAGGTTTGGGGATTTTAGGTTTCAGAGTGGTAATAAATGTGAGATGGAATTAGTTTTAGGAATTGCCTTCAGGTTGCCTGTTGGTTCCAAATCCCACTGTCCTCCAGGAATCTGCCACTTGTTCTGTCTCATCCAAAACAATGCTGCCACTCCAGAGGATAGATTCAGAGTGCCTCAGCTTCTAATGCATTTCCAGGAGTCCAAGACTTTAATTTCCTCATAGCTTTCCAGAAGCACGCCTGTCATTTTACTGGTTATTGTTGGCAGTGAAGTTAGCTGTTTCTACCTCACTGGAAGGAGACCTTAAACCTGCTGATGATACATAATTAATCTTAATCTGTCTCTTCCCTTGTACTGTAAATTTGTCCAGAGGGAATGTGGTACTGGGGTGGAGGGGAAGAAGGAGTAAGCAGTGGCAGAAGAAGGGGCATCAGGGTCAGAGACAAACCTGAACTGAATGGGAAAGGAGCCATGTAGTGAATCCATCTGTGGGGCAGACTACAGGAATCATTTCAGAAGCTGGACACATGATGATTTTAGGCTGTAGTTCCATGCTAGTTTCAAATCAATCCCTGTAAAAGTTTAGTTCCAGAGCCATGTAAACTACATTGAGTTTGTTCTGGTATTGGCTACATGTGCCTTCCTCTCCCCTGATCCTGGAATGACACAAGACACTTAAACAGGAAGAAAACTGAATTACCTTGGACAGTAATTAGTGATGTGATATATATATATATATATAAATATATATATAAATATATATATATTTATTCCTAGCAAACATCACATTTACTACCCTTTTATGTTTACTTTCTAGTACTTGAAGCCTAGAAAAATATTTAGTTCTACAAACCTGCCTGGTGTATAAACAAAAACTTGGTAGGTTTTGTAGGAGTACCTGGAGTTGTAGAAATGCTATTAGACACTTCCTGAAGATCATAGATTCATAGAAGAGTTTGGGTTGGAAGGGACCTTAAAGATCATCTAGTTCCAACTCCCCTGTCATGGGCAGGGACACCTTCCACTAGAACAGGTTGCTGAAGGCCTCATCCAGCCTTGCCTCGAACCCCTCCAGGGAGGGGACATGCACACCCTCCCTGGGCAACCTGTTCCAGTGTCTCACCACCCTCACTGCAAAGAATTTCTTCCTAATATCCAATCTGAATCTGCACTCCCCAAGCTTAAAGCCATTGCCCCTTGTCATTCTGTGTTCCTGTTAATGCTGGAAGCACCAGAACTGGACACAGTACTCCAGGTGGGGTCTCATGAGAGCAGAGACCATTATCTTAATCTCTCCTTTACAACTGCAGTCACCTTTTAGCACCTGTTTCTCCTTGATTTTCTGGCCTCCTGCTGTAGACAGTGGTTTCATCAGTTGAAAAGTTTCATCAGCAGCTTTAAATGGTTTCCTGGGTGTTATCATGGCCACACAAGGGGGCATCTAATTATTTCCTAGATTCAGCTATATCCATTATTGTGTGGGTTCCATTCTGCAGAGCATTCTGTACTGCAGAGCTAGATATTATTTCAGTTCTAAATGACTGCTTTGTTTTTTTCCCAAGACAGGCCACTGCATTAAACCAGTTGGCTGTTCTAGAAATTTTTGCCCCTTTTTTTTTTCTCCTAAAGGCATTCAGTCCAACAGCAAAATGTTACCTTTCCTAAATGCATTAGTATTAAAGCTTGCAGGTAAAAAAAAATAAAGACAGTGCTAAGGCTGTATGGCTAAACCAATTTACCCAGGATTTAGGAGATGTTCCTTGTATTTTATCATTTTAAACTTCTTTTCAGACCAGCTCAATGTCCTAGTTAAGCAAATGCATCGTAAGGACACTAATGATTTCTAACCATGTGAAGGTTTGGGATTTATGTGATCATTTATCCCTTGGTAATGACAGGAAGTGTCAAATACTGCTTATGAGAACAACACTGACAATATTTGTTGTCCTACAAAGCTAGTAGGTAGCTGATACAATTCTAAGTGATGTCAGATGACGTGGGGATTTTTGTTAGTCACTTACTTACTGCAGTTACCTTTTGATGCTTACTATATGTGCCCATTACTATCAGTCAACACCGGTATGGGAAAAGATTTAATTTTAGAGCAATTAAGTACTTACAACTGCAGTAATCTATTACTTTGATAAACCTTGAAAATTGTTTTCTAAACTGGGAAAATGTCGGGGTGTAAGTGCACTGTGATGAAACTAAATCCACATGATTTATATCTGAAAGGTGACCGGCAAGAGTCAGTATCTACTGGGCGGTATGATCTAACCAAAGTTTTACACACTTCAGTCAATGCTGCTTGCTGTTTGCATAGCACTGGTGTATGCAGATGCCTATGTCCACTTTGCAATAATCTGCTGCTTTTGCCTCTCACACTTTGGAAAAGTCTGAATGTAGACCTACTGACAGCTGCAGCTGCTTTTAAACGAGACACACTGCATTGTCTGACACAGGAAAGCAAGCCATCAGCTGTAAAGCCTCCAGGTCTATTGCATTGGCTCATTCATCTGGCAGATGTGTTGAAAGCTAGGTTTGACCAAAGTAACATTGTTTACAACTAGGAATGTGTGTCTGCACTGCAGCCTGCGGCACAGTGTAGAAAACACCCTTGGCTAACTTCCAGGAAGCTCTGGCTCAGGTATTGTAATGAGTGCAATCCAAACAACCTGAAGTTCTCTACAAGGATAATTTCTCCTGCTTCTCAGGTAAAATTGGGGGAATAAAAAAAAAGGAAGTAAAACTACACTAGAAATGCAGAAAATATTCAGTAAACACTCAATAAGCAGGTGGTATCATGTTGCTGGATTTCTTTAGTGTTCAGATGAACCCCTTTAATGTGAATTTGGATGTATCTTCACTGCCTTGCAGTTTTTGGTGTGGACAGATCCCACTGAGCTCAGACAGATGTTTCAGTTCTGTTTGCTTTTTTTTGAAAGCTTAAGCTTTGGTGCTTGGGGTTTTTTAATAGTCTTGTTTGTTTCTGATGATTTTCTGCATTTCTTGTCTATCAAGCAGTTACAGAAGCCTGGCTCATGGAAAAAATAAATCCAAAGAAATGGTAGTTACAATCTGTTTAAATTTGTGTAAAGGAAGGGGTTATATTTTTTAGGACTTGATAAAAATTTCTCTCTCTCTTCCTCCTCAGATATTAAAATTCCATATTGACAAAATTTCTATCACTGCCATCACAAGTTTCCTGTCCACACTATGCTTTTGGTTGTATGATCTTTGAAACTTGAAGTATTTCACTGATACCACAGCATTGACAAGCAGCAATTTAGAATTTTTTTTAATGGGTATTGTTCAGTGTTAACATGCTTCTTCTGATTTAGGAAAAAAGAGCTCTAGAAAGAAGGATATCTGAAATGGAAGAGGAACTGAAAGTAAGTAAACTCTTGCACGTTAAGCTATTAATAACCAGATGTGCAACCATGTCAGTGCGACCTGTAGTCTGTCAGTAATATTGGTCTCTGTAAGTTCATTAGAAAATAACTCAGTTACACTGCAATTCAAATTCACTTAAGTCATATAGCCATGAAGATGCTTAGGGGACTTGAGCACCTCCCCTATGAAGAGAGACTGAGAGCCCTGGGGCTGTTTAGTCTGGAGAAGAGAAGGCTGAGAGGGGATCTGATCAATGTCTCTCGAACTGAGGGGTGGGTGTCAAGTGGAGGGGGCCAGGCTCTGTTGGGTGGTGCACAGTGATAAGCCAAGGAACAATGGAGACAAACTTGAACAGAGGTTTCACCTCAGCATGAGGAGAAACTTCTTTCCAGTGAGGGTGACAGAGCCCTGGAACAGGCTGCCCAGAGAGGTTGTGGAGTCTCCTTCTCTGGATATATCCAAAACCCACCTGGCTGCATTCCTGTGCAGACTACCCTGGGTGATGCTGCTCTGGCAGGGGGGTTGGACTGGATGATCTCTGGAGATCCCTTCCAACCTCTAATGTGCTGTGATACTGTGATATAGCTTGTAGTGAAGTTGTTACACCATCATAAGCAGACATAGAACTTCTAACAAGGTGATGAAACTTACCCTTCTGCAACAGACTGGCCAGCAAGGAACATTCAGAGATGGTTGGAGTGAAAGGTATCTCAATCTAATGAAGATGGAATTGCAGCCTGTGGTTCTTATGTGATTCACCATAATTCATTAACTTTAATGGTAGCATACAATTGAATAGGTGTTATGGTTGAATTAGATCCTCCCCCCTCCAATAACTTATTTTCTCAGAAATCTGCCCCAGAGAGCGTATCTCACCACACTCAGAACTTGCAAGTAAAAATGGAATTAAAAATGGAATTGTATTTACAAAATAAACTAAACGTAACAGTAGAAAAGGCAATAAAAATGTAGAGAGTGTATTTACATATATATAAACAGTAACAATTTGCACAGGTCCCCCCCATGTCCTCTCTTGGGGACAGAGGGCCTCAAGACAGCTGTACAACCACACAGGCCAGCTTGGCCACCCCCTGCCCTGGTACCTTGATGGAAGCCAAATAGAAAAAGCTACCAAGGTCAGAAGGGAGGATAGCACAGCCCGAGTCCCAGAAGCAGAGCCAGCAGCAAAGAGAAAAAACAAACTCTGCTGCAAGATACAAGGTTTTCAATACACCAATGGAATTATATTAGCCTATCTATTGTCATCATTCTGTATCCAACCCCTTACATTATTCATCTGTTACTCAAATGTCTCTGGACTTTTCTTAATTACAACTTGTATCTAAGCTAGGGACTAGCTCAAACCACTACAATAGGTGTTTTAAGCATTAGATACTGCTTCAACCTTTATCTCATGCTTTTTGAATTCTGCATTTGTCAGCATGTTACCAACATCAAAAGAAAAACTTTTGTTTGCATAGAGTGAATAATAATCAGCTTTTAGTTAACAAATTGCAGTAGATAGATTTCAGACACTGTCACATATCTATCACATGCCCTGATTGCTGTTTTTTTTCAGCTACATCTAAATTGAGTCCCAGAAGGAAAGTACTTTTTAAACACATGCCTGACTTTTTGGGTTTTTTTAACTAGTCATGGTATGACTTTCTCATTTCCTAGTTTAGCAATGTTCAGTCCTCTGATAGAATTACGAAGGGTAAGAAATTTGGCAGATTTGCTTTGTATTCTGTCCTTTGATATAGTAATTGAACAGAGCTAACCAAACTGACAGAATCAAAGTAGAAAACTAGTGGGAGATGATGAAACAGAAAATATTTTTGCATTCCAAAATTTTGAAGTACCACCACTATTTTGACATTTTGTATTTGCCACAGAATCACAGAAACATTCAGATTGGAAAAGACCCTCAGGGTCACCAAGTCCAGCCCAGATCCCTACTCTACAAGGCTCACCCCTAAAGCATAGCCCCAAGCACCACAGACAAACCACCTTGAAACACATGCAGGGTTGGTGATTCAACCACCTCCCTGGGCAGCACAACAGCAGGAAAGTGCAGAGAAGAGAGTGTTGTAGTTGCTTGCTAAAAAGTTTCCTTTGAAGCTCATTTCTGAGCTCCCTCTGGTGCTTGGAAGTGGCATTAGCTTCCAAATACTTTCTGTTAAAATGCATGCATGGAGTTCTGTTGAAATAATTGAAGGTGACAGGCAGATGTAGGCAGAAGGCAACCGTGGTGCCTCCAGCTCCCTTGGATTCAGGCCAAGAGAGTTTGCTGTAAGGCAGAGCACAGTGTTAGTGATTCCTTGAGGGGTCTTTAGAAGTGAAATATGTAGAAAGCAAACTATGTTAGAGGGAAATAGTTGTGTCTAAGAGTGGAAGGCAGGACATGAGCTTCTGTCACCAGCCTGCAAATTCCTGTTAGGGAAGGCTGGGCTCTCAAGAAAAACAGAGAAAGTGCAATGCCTTTTTCCAAAAGCTCCCTTTCAGTAAGCACTATGTGAAAGTTTTGGGTTCAAGATTAAATGATCTTCCCATGGTTTGTTAACCTGTTGTTTAAAAGCATATGTTAAATGTGTCATTATTTACAGGGTTTTGAATAGGAGATTTACTTTGGGCAATTAGGATGTTAAGTAAAGAATTCCAGGAATAGCTCTCATTGTTAATGTATCCTGAGCTGTTTTGGAAAGCTGTGACTAATCACTGCTGGTTCTTAGATTGCTCTTCAAGAATGTGCCACTTGTTTGATGCTTTCCTTTCACAGTGACTTATCTACTCCAAACAGGACTCTCTTCTAAGTTTTCTTTCAGTTCTGCTCATCTCTACTTCTCCTAAACACAGTAGACATGTGGGTGGGTTTTTTTGTTTTCTTTTCTTGTTTTCACTCCTCTATTTCTTTGATTCCTGCAGAACCTGCAACAAATAAAGCAGATTCAGTCTTTGAGACACATAAATGAGCGACTGGTGACTGAGAATAGGGCCTTGACCCGAGTGATTGCCAAGCTGTCAGGGTCCTGTAGGCAACTGCGCTCTGTGGACTTGTAATTTCTGCCTCTCCTTTGTGTAGCCAGGCAGGTGTTGACATCCAGTTTGTGCTTGGGTAGAATTTTACTATTAACACTTGTGTGTGTGTGTGTCAGAAACTGACTTACTGCTGCTCGGTTCTGGAAGTGTGGCTAAAGCATGACGTGGGGTGCCACCCACAGGTGTCGCAGGTGTGTTGGTATGGTCTGCTCTTGTCCTCCTTGGCACAGAAGCTTGGCTTGGCTTACTTGAAAATAAATTGACTGTGATCCAGGAGGCCTTTGACATGGTAAAACCCTAGCAACAACTGGAAGGGATTGCAGTGTGCACTAGGATACACTGAAGTCACTCCCTTGTTTGCCTCTAGTTTTCTAACAAATTGAAGTTAAGGATTGAGCTTTCTTACTGCATCCAGAATAGATACAGTTCTGGGCTCCCCAGGTCAAGAGGGACAGGATCTACTCAAGAAAGCCCAATGGAGGGCCATGAGGATGCTGAAGGGACTGGAGCACTGTCTGATGAGGAGAGGCTGAGAGCCCTGGGGCTGTTTAGTCTGGAGAGAAGACTGAGAGGGGAGCTAATAAATGTTGATAAATATCTGTGGGCTGGGGGTCAAGAGGGAGGGGATAGGCTCTGCTCAGTTGCATCCTGTGATAGGACAAGGGACAATGGATATAAACTCCAGCTCAGGAGGTTCCACCTCAACATGAGGAGGAACTTCTTCACTGTGAAGGTCACAGAGCCCTGGAACAGGCTGCCCAGAGAGGTTGTGGAGTCTTCTTCTCTGGAGAGACTTTGCAGCCCCATCTGGATGTGTTCCTGTGTGACCTGCACTAGATTCTATGGTCCTGCTCTGGCAGGGGGGTTGGACTTGATCTACAGAGGTCACTTCCAGCCCCTAACACCCTGTGAGCCTGTGATGTCACAGATCTAGTCTCAACTAATGAGTGTTTGAGAAGTGGTTTTAGTACTGTGCATTCCTGAGCAGTTGTATTAGGAACTTTCTTATATTTGTGTGTTTTAATGTTTAGAAGGGACCAAAGTCTTTTTCTTTCAGAACTGTATTGGAATTTCAAGTTAATTAATAATTTTTGCATATTATCTTCCTGTGTGGTTCTGGCTAATCTTTATTTGTATCTAGACAGCTTAAAATACCTAATTTTAGCACTGAGTTAAGATGGTTGCTATGTTGGCATTCTAGTCCTGGACCAGAATCCCGTAATGCATGGACTGTGCAAACACAGACACACACAAGCTGCCTGGTGTGTGAGATTGGTCCATACTTACTAGGTCATCAGGTTCAGTCCTCTTCTGTTAACTTACTAACTGCTTGGAGTTCCATCTTGGAAAACATTGGCAGCTTATTGTTCTTAGTGCTACTGCAGGGCTGTGTCAGAAACCCATTGAAGGCTCAAAACTTGCATGAGGAGCAAGCTCTGTTTTCGTTCCACAACCAAATCTATATGCCTTTCTTTCTCCTCTTACATAACAACTTTATAGGATGGAGGTTTCAGAGAGCTTTCAAGATGTGTAGGTGAAGAAAAGAAAAATCCCAAGCCAAACAAATAGTGACTTGCTAAACTGCTTCCCCTTGCCTACCTCCCTTTCCTCTGCAAAGCAAGGTGATGAGTGTAAGTCTTTTTTCATCCTGCTCAGAGTCCAACCTCAGGTTTGCCCCAGTAAGAGGCAGGAAAGAAAGAGAGGATTTATTCTTTGGCTTAATGTCTTCCTGGAGTTTGCTTAACAATAGAATGTGGATAGAAAGGTTGTTCCAGGTCCAGGCCCTGCATTCCTCAGTGTTCCCTTGTTTTAACCCTTGCTGGCTCTCTCACTGACCTGGCTGAAAACCAAAGCTTTTGTTATATTTGATCCACCTCACCCCAGTGTTGCTGAGTCACTCAGCTAACACACAGAAAGCAGCAGGAGCATACTGCTGCACAAGGAGGGAGAGCTGTGCCTTTAGGGCAGCCCTGTCTTACAGCAGCTTAGGCTAACAATGTGAGTTTTCAACACAACTGAACTAATCTAGTGACTGCTGTCCACAGCCACACAGCCATACTGTCTTTTTTTTTTTTTTTTTTTGCTAGCACTGGCATTCCTTTAACTGTGGTAATCCAGTCAGGGTGTTAACCCACAGAACACTGTTCACAATTCCTTTTTGTAGGGGATAGTCTTCAGTGGCACAGCACTGTGGAGCTTGAGGAGGCTGGTTAGCAAAAGGAATGAGAGCAGAGTGAGGAGATTTGATGTTATGATCATAGCTTAACCACAGCAGTGTGCCTGATGAATCTGAACAGGTCCCTTAACAGCTCATGAGCTTGTTGTAATCTTTATTTGCAAAGCTGTTTTGTACAGAAAGACAAATCCTCCAGCAAACACAGCCATGATCATTACTTTACAGATTTGTCAGTTGACTCCACCTATGTCAGCTGATTAGTGAATAATTTGCTTAATGCCAGCACTGAAGAGGCAGGCAAAATACTGCATCAGTAATCTTGTTCAAGTATCTCTACCTCATCACAGGACAATACTTTCCCCTTTTAATGAGAACCAAATTGGAATGCCAAGTGTGAAGTCCAGCAGGCAACTGAACTTTCACTGAATTACAATCCCAGGCACTAGTATAGGCTGGGCAGGGACTGGCTTGAGAGCAGCCCTGAAGAAAAGGCCTTGGGGTGCTGGGGGATGAGAAGCTCAACATGAGCCAGCAGTGAGCACTTGCAGCCCAGAGAGCCAAGCAGAGCCTGGGCTGCAGCAAGAGAAGTGTGGCCAGCAGGGTGAGGGAGGGGATTCTCCCCCTCTGCTCGGCTCTGGTGAGACCCCAGCAGGAGTACTGCATCCAGTTCTGGAGCCTCTGTTGCAAGAAGGATCTGGAGGTGCTGGAAGGTGTCCAGAGAAGGGCTGAGAGCTGGAGCTCCTCTCCTATGAAGACAAATTGAGAGAGTTGGGGTTGTTCAGTCTGCAGAAGAGAAGGCTCCCAGGAGACCTTCTTGTGACCTTCCAGGATCTGAAGGGGCCTACAAGAAAGCTGGGGAGGGATGTTTTAGGGGGTCAGGGAGTGATAGGACCGGGGGGAATGGAGCAAAACTAGAAGTGGGGAGATTCAGATTAGATGTTAGGAAGAAGTTCTTCCCCATGAGGGTGGTGAGACCTGGAAGAGGTTGCCCAGGGAGGTGGTGGAAGCCTCATCCCTGGAGGTTTTTGCAGCCAGGCTGGAGGTGGCTGTGAGCAACCTGCTGTAGTGTGAGGTGTCCCTGCCCATGGCAGGGGGGATGGAACTGGATGATCCTTGAGGTCCCTTCCAACCCTGACAATTCTATGACTCTATGAATTTACTGCAAAGCCTTTTTTTCCCTGCCTCTGCACATTAAAGGTGTGTGGTGTTACCTCATAAGAAGTTTGACTACCACAGGAATGCAGAGCTCCAAGAAAATTGTGCAAATGTCCTTGGATAGTGTATTAAGATTGGTATAGATGAGAAGCATAAGCTTAGTCTTCCTAGGCAGTCTCCTACTACTCATAACTGCTTTTGTCTCCTACTAGCCTTCCCCTATTCTTTAGAAGACTCAAAGAAAAAAAAAGATAAAATCTTTTCTTGTTCTACCAAGCAGTTTAATCAGGATTAAAATTTATCTTCAGAGATTTGCAGACTGGATTGTGATAAAACTCTAAATTGGAACACCACCTCATTTGTTAAACTAGTTCAGCAGAAAATTCTGCAGTCTGTGGGTCTGCCTGCAGGTAATTAAGAGTTGTAGGCTGCACCTCCCTAGTCAGTGAGGCAAAAGGGGACTTGTGATGTTCCTGGAGTTACTTTGAGGCTTCAGTAGAAGCCATACACGACAACACTTGTTGAGATACACAGTTATAAAGAACCAAATCAGACTCCCTTGAGTCCTTGTGCATGGCTAGATGAAGGCTGCTGAGTTTTCATCCAGGATCTTTGGTGTCCAGTCTATTTTTTCAAAAAAGGAGGATGGAAAGGTGTTAGTTGCTTTGCATAACAAAATGACTGCTTCATGGTTTGCAGAACAGCCCTGGGCTTGTCCCAGCACTCCCAGGTGCTTGCACAAATGCATGGTACATGTGCCTCTTATCTGGGTGTCAGCCCTGCCACGTGTACCTCAGACTGCAGCTGTGCTTCACAGATTGCAAAGTTTAACACAGGTGATATTGGAAAATTGCTAAATGACTGCTTGTGGTGTCCAGTTTCAAACACCCTGATGTGGTCTTTGAAAGCAGTCAGCATTCTGCAGCACTTTCTGTTCAGAGCACAGCTCTCAGGTGGCTGTAACGGAGGCTTCCCTTTGACTCTGAAGAGCTCAGTTTAGGTGGCTTCCCCTAAACTCCACTATGGAGCACATTTAGAATCCAGCTTAGAATAATTTTTGCTTCCTTGAACTGTGGAGACTACCTGTTCCCCACTTGTTATCTCTTGTCATCTTCCTTTCAGGTGCTCAGGTATTTGCAGGTAAATAATAGAGGTCCTGTAAGCTGCATCACCTTTGGTGCACCATCCTGTTTGTCCCTGTGAGAGGGTCTGCTGTTCCATGAATGGAACATGGATAGGAGTCCATTAGAGGAGAGGCCTAAATAGAGGAGAAGCCTCCAGTGTAATGCAGAGTTAATGACCCCTGCATTGGACACATCCTCAGTTCTTTCTCTCTGTACTTCTGTTGAGACTATAATGGAGTTAAAACTACATTTTTGCTGCCGGTAAAATCCAAACACAAAATAGGTGGCAAGATTGCATGATGAAAAGATGTTGTAGCATTTGTTACAGAAGTCACCAGCTGGACTTGGACCTCTTGCATGCACTTGCACCTGAGGTGACTGAGTAACTGCTGTGCAGGAATAGGCTGCTACCTCCTGTGTAAACCTGCTGCTAGAAACCATGCAAGTAACATAGCCAATGAGTCTTGTAGGTGGTTCCTTATCAGTGTGTGAATACAGATGTCAAGAACTGCTGAGATTACTTCTGGTTTCCCTGATACTGCCCCAGTACAAACCTCTGTGCACTGACTTGTCCTCCATTCCTGTCTGATCCTGTCCAACTCTCACCTCACTTGGCTCCTGCCTTCCAGCTTTTGTGCTTGTGTGTCCCTCCTCTCGTGTGGCAACCTTAACTTGCCATCTCCTAACGGGTGTGCCTGAGCGTGCAGCCTGCAGTTCCAGCGATCTGATCTTGGGTGAACTTTGCTCTTCAAGGGATATGATCTCAGATTGCAGGCTGTGTGCTTCAACATGAGTGTGGAAGAAGATGAATGCTATGAGCTAATAACCTGAATCACACTGTAGCTGATAAGGATGAAATCATCCAGGAGCACAGTGCTAAGATCTGCTTAGCCACAGTGTGTTTGTTTGGAGCTGTGCAAGTGCAGCACTGACAAGCCTCTTTAAATTGTTGGTAATGAACTTTTGTTTTCTCCCCCACTGAAATCTGAAGTATTTCATTACTTATCTCATGCTACTGTATAGGCTTTTGTTAAGAGGCCTGTCAGCTGCAGCACCAAATTTTAGTACACATAAGTCCAAGTAAAGGAAGCCTCCTAATCTGTAACTCTTAACCATATCCTGCTGGAAGGTGAGGTTTTGCTGAACTGCCAACGTGAAGGGGGAAAGCTGCTTAAGTTGAATCAAGATCTTTATCCCCAGTGCCTGGCTGCTGTTGCTTGCTGCTTTTTCCTCCTGGCATACCAGTCAATAACCACTGTGTTTCGCTTTTCACAGATGCTACCAGACCTGAAGGCAGACAACCAGAGGCTAAAAGATGAGAACGGGGCCTTGATCAGAGTGATCAGCAAACTTTCCAAATAAAGGGTTTACTCCAGCAGCAAACAATGGCATTGCACATCACCAGTAACTCCGGTGGACCATCCTATGGCAGTCGCTGGAAGTGTGGGAAGAGATCCCTTGGAGACTGTCATTTTCAGATATCCTGCCAAACACCCTCTTAACCTGTGTGTGGTTTTCTTTGTATCAAGATCATTGTTTCTGTTAAAACGCAGCTGCTGAGAAGATAAAGTGACTGAGAAATCTTGTTTACAGCTACAGCATAATAAGGAAAGTGTTCAAGGCCAGATATGCCTCAGATATTTAACCAGTAAGCCTTAGTTGTACATAAACACTTTGACATCAACAAAAGCTTTCAGCTCTCACAGAAGACAGTTACTCAATAACCTTTTTGTTGTGCCACAATTCCCAGGTTGGTTTGTTTTTCTTTTTGGTTGGTTTATTTTTTTTTCCCTATACTCAGTTTCTCTTTAAACCTTTTAAGTTTGGATTTTATTTTATTTTATTTTATTTTATTTTATTTTATTTTATTGTATTTTATTTCTTCCCTTCTAATAATTATTCTTGTACCTGATGTTGTTGTACAGTGTCTTCACAGCTTGACCATTTGCAGAGACCACCACACCCTTTTCAATTTACATATTTGTGTGTGTGAGTATGTGTGTTAGCTACCTAGAGAACTGTCCTGTCCAACCCACCTGGAACAAGAGCTGTTTGGTGGAACGTTTGCTTTCACTGTTTGTGCAATACGCATTTTATTTCCTATACGAAACGCTTTAAAGAGTCAGTCGAAACTAGAACTATTTTAAGAGTCCTGGGTTTCTGTTGGTTGTTTTTTGTTTTTTTTTTTTCCTGCCTTTACTGGTCACCTTTAAAAAAAAAAAAAAAAAAAAAAAAGAGTTTGTAGTGAGAGATGTTAGATCCTGTAATCGTCACATTCATTTGAGCAGGTACTGAGTGATGCTGTATATATCGATGTGTAACTGGTTTGATTGATTGTTTTTGTTTTCAGACCACCACCACGTGGCATGCTTGAATTATATTTCCCTCTGGCAAATGTCTCTGTTCATGCAAATTAGGCTACTCCAGAATAGTGTTTAACAAGAAAAAAAAAAGCTCATTAATTTTTATGGTATTTAGACATTGTACATTGTATGGAGCCCTATCTTTACAAAAGGTTTAAACTATATAAAATACTTTTATTATCTTTTTTTTTTCCCTCCCTTTTGTTTGGTTTTTTGTTTGTTTGTTTGTGGGTTTTTTTTATTTGATAGCGTTCACCATCATAATAAAAAGAAAAAACCTGCATAACTATAACTTGCTTCACTACATTTCACATACCTGTATTTATCTGAGTGCTGTCCAAATCTGTTGTGCTAGCCAAAGTAATAGACTAAAATCATTTGAAAAGCATAACCCAATTACACTCACACTCATGTTTATATGCACTGTTGCTGCCATGTGAGAAGGCATCCGATTTGATACCACCATCCTGTCTCAGACCATTTTATACATTTCAGTGGCCTTTAAAAAACAAACAATAACAACAACAACAAAACCAAGAAGTGAAGATGGCTTTTTGTTAGGAACAGCTTTTCTATTTTCACTAAACCATTCAAAAAGACAAACATCCCGTTGATTGCCTAAAAAAACACCACTGAACGGATCAGCCATTGGAAACGGAACTGTACATTGTAAGAGCTTGTAGTAGCTATTGTATTATTGATTATATTGTATACAATATTAAATGTGAATTTGTACCCCTTCAGTTAAAAAAGGTCATTGTGTTCTACTGCCTACCTGGGGAGGGTCGGGAGGGGGGTTAGTTTTCCGGGGGTGGGCTGTGTTTTGGTAAAGCAGACATGATGTCCTCTTTCTTGTTGATTGGTTTTTTGAAGATGTAAGGTTGTGCTCTTACTACCAAGCTCAGGATTCTTGTTTTAAAAGGTACACAGATAGTTGGAGATCTCTTTTATCGTAACTGATGTGTATGAGAGGTGGGTCTGAACCATAGGGGACGTCCATTGTCTCCCACTAACGTCAAATAAAGAACGGAATGGCTGCGGCGTGTTGAGTTCTGTTACAAGACAGTTAGGGGCATACTCTGGATTATATTTGGTAAAGTTTGGGTGCCTGTGAATGATTAAAATACGTGTTTCTAATACTTTAGTGTTTTATATTTAGGTTATTTATTCTTCAAATCTAAAAAAAAAAATGAATGGCTACTGTGCTATATTGATTTTATTGGTAGTACTGAGCAGACCTTGTATCTGCATGAAACTAGTTGCAAAACCCACTATTTTGGAACAGAAAAAAAAAACAACAACAAAAAAACCAAAATTGTATTTTGACATATACAAATAAAACGAATACAAACTATTTTAAATGTGTGAAGGTTTTACTGAAGGAGACATTGGAATCTGTCCTGAATTCAAACTTCTGTTTCCAGTTCGCTATTGAAAGTCCTCGCTGGGCATTCTGGTTTATTTTATTTCTTTTCACTCATTGCGTGACTTGGCTGCAAGGTCCCAAGGAGCTTTTGGAAGACTGTAATCAAGTTGTGAAAATTTGCACATCCTTGTACATGCACATCTGTAAATGCAACAGTAAAGATGCCGTATTTATGCAATCTGTAACAACTTGGACAAATGTTTATATATTTTACATAAACCTCTCTGTGTGCAGAATCTCAGAACCGTTTTTTACGTGATATTAACTACAAGAGTCCTGCATCTGGGGAGGAATGACAGCAGGCACCAGGACAGGTTAGAGGCTGCCCTGCTGGAAAGCAGCTCCACAGAGAAAGACCTTGGAGTGCTGGTGGGCAGCAAGTTCTGCATGGGACAGCAATGTGCCCTTGTGGCCAAGAGAGCCAATGGCATCCTGGGGTGCAGCAAGAAAAGTGTGGCCAGCAGGGCTAGGGAGGTTGTTCTCCCCATCTATTCTGCCCTGTGGAGACCTCACCTGGAATACTGCATCCAGTTTTGAGCAGACCACAGCTGCAATCCTGTGTCCAGTGTGGGGCTCCCCAGGTCAAGAGAGACAGAGACCTGCTGGAGAGAGTCCAATGGAGATCCATGAGGGGCTTGAGCATCTCCCCTGTGAAGAAAGACTGAGAGCCCTGGGGCTGTTTAGTCTGGAGAAGGGAAGGCTGAGAGGGATCTAATCAATGTCTCTCAAGAGCTGAGGGGTGGGTGTCAAGTGCAGGGGGCCAGGCTCTTTTTGGTAGTGCACAGTAATAAGCTAAGGACCAATGGAGACAAACTTGAAAAGGTTTCAGCTCAACATGAGGAGAAACTTCTTTACAATGAGGGTGACAGAGCCCTGGAACACGCTGCCCAGAGAGGTTGTGGAGTCTCCTCTGAACACATTCCAAACCCACCTGGATGCATTCCTGTGCAGACTACCCTGGGTGATGCTGCTTTGGAAGGGGGGGTTGGACCTGATGGTCGCTGGAGGTCCCTTCCTGCCTCTAACGTTCAGTGGTTCTATGCTAACTGCATCTCACAAAGCCTTGCTGATCTTGCATTGTCACCATCGTGTCCCAGATCAAACACATCCCCAGACACTCCAGGGAGCAGAGGGATACTTTATTTGCATACATGAAATACGTTATTTTGCTGCCTCCTGACTTGGGCACAGTTCCTCAAGTGAGTAATGGCTTAAGTGGCAATTCAAAGCAGTAGCTTCAAGTGTCAGGGGATTTGTTGCATTGTGGAAGGGGATCTTCATTTCCCAGCCTTAATATCCAATGCAGACAGAGGTGTGGAAAGTAGGTGGTGCTGGAGAACTGAGAGGCAAAGAGCACTTAGCCATTTAGGAAGCCTTAACCTGGGGAGGAGGAGTTACCACAGATGGGAAGGTAGCCTGGACAGCAGCGTGCAGGGAGAGTGCAGGCAGTGTGGCTTTGTAAGGACTGTCTGACAGTAGCAGTTACCTAAAAGAGTCAAGTGCTGGAAGTACGTTTTTTTTGCCCATCTCATCTCCCTCATCAACAGTTTCCCCTGGAGCTCCCTAGTTCTTACTACATTCAGCTTTTGCTGTTTCCTTGCTAAATTCCAAAAGGAACAGCTCTAAATCACAGTCTGCAGGATGATGCATCTGTTTGCTTAGCACCAAGTACAAAACCTGACTCTGTATTTCCTCCTCTAGAAGTACTCTGCAAGTTAGACTTTGCTCCCCTCAGCTGAGCATTAAACAAATGGATATTAATTACCTGTGCAATGTTCCTGGCCACTGTCTGTTTGGTGGTCTTCCAAAAGCAAATGTGTGGTCATAGAACAAGCATCCTTTCACTTCTTTTTTTAGGAGGAGTAACTAGTTACCTGTCTTCTTCCAGAAGAGAAGCAGCCTATGCTGTTGAGTGCCTGAAGATACCTGCTTTAGGAGAGAAAATGTAGTTATTTCTTTCACCTGTATCATACAGAAATGGACTCCATATCAGATGGCTCCTACCTCTGCTAGCTGACTTAACCATGAGGCTTATAGTCAAAAGGGAAGGTACCACAATAATCATAGAATCATAGAATTGCCAGGGTTGGAAGGGACCTCAAGGATGATCTAGTTCCAACCCCCCTGCCAGGGGCAGGGACACCTCACACTAGATCATGCCAAAACCATCTGCATCAGAGTAGCCAGGAGCTCTACACAAAGCAAAGCAGGTGGGGAGGAATGAGAGTGCCATGATGCCACATCTGCAAATGAAAAGCTGGCATGGAGAAAGGCAGGGAGCTCCTTAGAACAGAATTAGTCCAAAGTCCAGAGCAGGGCTCCATTGCTTCCAAGCTCCTGAACAGAGAAAAATTGTCCAAAGTTGTCAAGAGTTTGAATTTGTGCCTTGCTGTTAGCTTGTCCAGCTGCTCAGAGGAGGCACTCATTTCCTGGTAAAGCAAGTGGATGATGATGAAAATAATCATGACGCTGACTCTTACTCCATCTGGACAATCCTGGAAGCCCCTCCATGGGAGTTTTGAGATCTCAGGCATCTCTGTATCACAGCAGCTCCTCTGAAAAGGAAAGCTCACCCTTTTCCCTGCATCACCTGGCTTGTGGTCTTATGGCACGTGCAGTTGGCCAACTAGAATCATAGACTTGTCAGGGTTGGAAGGGCCCTCAAGGATCATCCAGTCCCAACCCCCCTGCCATGGGCAGGGAAGCAAATCACAGAATCACAGAATCAATAAGGTTGGAAAAGACCTCAAGGATCATCAAAGTCCAACCTGTCACCCAAGACCTCATGACCACTAAACCATGGCACCAAGTGCCACGTCCAATCCCCTCTTGAACACCTCCAGGGATGGTGACTCCACCACCTCCCTGGGCAGCACATTCCAATGGCCAACCACTCTCTCTGTGAAGAACTTTCTCCTCACCTTGAGCCTAAACCTCCCCTGGCACAGCTTGAGACTGTGTCCTCTTGTTCTGCTGCTGGTTGCCTGGGAGAAGAGCCCAACCCCCACCTGGCTACAACCTCCCTTCAGGTAGTTGTAGAGAGCAGTGAGGTCTCCCCTGAGCCTCCTCTTCTTCACGCTAAACAGTCCCAGCTCCCTCAGCCTCTCCTCATAGGGTTTGTGTTCAAGGTCTCTCCCCAGCCTCGCTGCCCTTCTCTGGACACCTTCAAGTATCTCAATGTCCTTCTTAAATTGAGGGGCCCAGAACTGGACACAGTACTCAAGGTGCTGCCTAGCCAGTGCTGAGTACAGGGCAGAATGACTTCCCTGCTCCCGAGAGCTTCTGCTGGGCCTCCCCAGAGAGTGCCCAGACCTTTTATGAGGTGAGGGGGACAGCTGTGACCTCGAGCCTGTCCGCTATGGAAGGTATGGGGCATCCATGCTTTTAGTTACACTGAAATTCACTTTTTTTTTTTTTCCAGTGGTAGCTTCAACTTCTCTATCTTGCCATGAGATGCAGCGTGGGCACTTCAGCTGTGCAACCCAGAGGTTACATGTTTCTGGAGATGAAATTCCATTGCAAGCTACAATCCAGCACAGCAAAACACCACACAAATTCACTACATACCCTACAGTCTGAAAAAAACCCACAGCCATACAAATGCCATGGAATTTTTTTTTTTTTTTTTATGAAGCCTACTTTTAAAGAGGGTTTGAGAAACAATTGTAACTGCATTGTAAAAGGGTTGACTTTCCTACCTGCTTTAAATCTTGCAACAGTGTTGTTGCAGCTCTGCTGGTCACCTCTGTGGATTTTTTTTTTTCCCCATGCAGGAATAGCCACTCTGACTGTTGGGGGGCAGAAGAAATTACTTGCTTCAGTTTTCCAGAAGTTCTTGCTGTTCATGGTTATGTAGACAGAAATCACAGAAAGATTCAGGTTGGAAAAGACCCTCAGGATCACCAAGTCCAACCCAGAACCCTACTCTACAAGGTCACAGAATCACAGAATGTCAGGGGCTGGAAGGGACCTCAAGAGATCATCCAGTCCAACCCCCCTGCCTGAGCAGGATCACCTAGACCAGATCCCACAGGAACACATCCAGGCAGGTCTTGAGTATCTCCAGAGAAGGTGCAACCCTAAACCATAGCCCCAAGCACCACAGCCAAACCACTTCTAAACACATTCAGGGCTGGTGACTCCACCACCTCCCTGGGCAGCACATTCCAATCCCTGACCACTCCCTCTGTGAAAAAAATGTTTCCTACTGTCCAGTCTAAACCTACCCAGTGGCAGCTTGAGGCCATTCCCTTTGTTCTGTCACTAATTTCCTGGGAGAAGAGACCAGCAGCAGCCAAACATCTAGCTATGATGACTCATATTCCTCAAGTTCTTAGGTCAAAGCCACTAATAAGAGTAATAAGTGCTGGTGAGATAGTTATTTGCTTTACATGTCTTTTGATTGCAAGAGCAGCAGTTGAGGTTTGTTGGCAATAACAAAGAGCATTTGTTGTGCTCTGCCTCAGCATAGACTTGAACAAGTCTAGAACAGTCCTAAAGGTGACTGCAGGTTCCTGCATAGAAGACAGCATTAAAATAAAATTAAAAAATAAAACCCACCACAACAAAACCTCCCAAACCCAGGATGAATTGCTCACACTTTAGAGGGAGAGCTGCTGCCACACTGATGAAGTCATCAGCTATTCCTGCTTGTGTCAGCACCTCCCCATTTTGTATTGCTGATTAGATAGGAAAAGTATGTAGCCTTTAGAGAAAGGAGGAACTGTTCAGCTCTTTCTCTCTCTAAACATCACCTGTTGGATGTCTAATGTTTCTGATCTGGCCTAGGGATAATTACAGCAAGGACAAAAGCCCCACATTCCAGCACTAATTATTTCACCCTTCTGACTTGGGTTCTAAATGTCTGTTTTCCAAACCTATTAAAGCTCAGAAGAAGTAGTTAGTTGAGACAGCACAATTCATCTTCCAGTGTGGTCTTTCCCCTCTATTTGTTAGAGAGGAAAAAAAAAGAAAAACACAAACAAACCCACAACATGGGCTGGGGGGTGTGAAGAACCTATTTATTTCCTTGGTACTGTCTTTCTGCCCTCCACCTATTTCACTACAAAGTGCTTTGAGCAGAGACTCACTGGGCTGAATTCCTCTTTTAGCAAAAGGAGAGCAGGGAGATGCTGCTGCAGATCTCCCTGTCTGCATCCCACCTGCCTGCAGCACCTCCAGTGGGATCCCTGGCACAGCCTCCCCTTGCCCCCTCATCTCTTCTCAAAAGAAAAGAGGACACAGCCCTGCTGCTCTCATTTATATCTCCATTCTATATTCCTGTTTTAATTCCATGTACCTTCCTCAAAAAAGAACAGGTCTGATACGAGGGAGTTGCTACATCACAGATAAAATAAAGCTACTGCTCTCTGTCAGTGGTTACCTGGGCCTGCATCCCAGGTCTGCCAAAGAGCTTCACCACACCAGCTGGGACAAAACTCACATCTAGCTGCACAGTTCAGTCACTGGCCAGAGAACAAACAAACAAACAAAACCATGTGAGTTTGGTTAAAAATAAAGCTCCACATTTACACCCACAGCTGACACCGTGGCCATCATTCTCTGGCCGTTCCCAGCTCTCCTCTCTATTTTTAGCTGTATGAAAAACAGCAAATTACAGCAAGTTCTTTCCACCCACTTAATCTATGGCTATAGCTGCTGCATTATCTTCAGTAAATTTCCTAGCAGCTCGTCCTCAGCTCCCCTTGTGCCACACACCAGCACTCTATGAAAATAAGAGAAGCTCTCCCAACTCTCTTTTATTACTCCCCTGCATTACAAAAAAAACACCAAACAAAAAAAAAACCCAAAGAGGCAAAACTATTTCAAACTCTAAGGGAAAGGTAGTGAGAGGGAGCAGCAATGCAGCTTTGGTACTGAAGTGCTAATATTACTGTACAGGTTTCTGCCTAGAAGCAATGACACCAAGATCTCCCCCACTGCTTGCCCTGCTGAGACCTCACCTGGAAGACTGTGTCCAGTCTGGGGCTCCCCAGTTCAAGAGGGACAGGGATCTGCTGGAGAGAGTCCAAGGGAGATGTGAAGGGACCAGAGCATGTGCCCTAAAGCAGAGAGACTGAGAGCCCTGGGGCTGCTTAGGGGATCTGATCAGTGACTATCAATAGCTGAGGGCTGGGGGTCAGGAGATGGGGGACAGGCTCTGCTCACTTGCACCCTGTGATAGGACAAGGGGCACATAGGACAAGGGACAGAAACTCCAGCACAGGAGGTTCCACCTCAACACGAGGAGGGACCTCTTCACTGTGAAGGTCCCAGAGCACTGGAGCAGGCTGCCCAGAGAGGTTGTGGAGTCTCCTTCTCTGGAGACTTTCCAGCCCCATTTGGATGCATTCCTGTGTGACCTGTGCTGGACTCTCTGGTCCTGCTGCGGCAGGGGGCTGGACTGGACGGTCTCCGGAGGTCCCTTCCAACCCCTAACACCCTGTGAGCTGTGAGATCGGTTTTCAGGGCGCGGAGGCGCCGCGGCCGGGCGAAGGCCGGGCCGGGAGGTGGCACCAGACGGCTTCGCTTCTCGGCGCCGCCGCGGGCAGCCAGGGCCTGACACCCGGCCCGGATTTGTCGGGGAGGGCAGCCTGGTTCCTACAGCTTGTTTCCCTCCCCCACCCTGCCTTCTTCCTCTTCCAACAGGAGGCAGGAATGGCTCAGAGGACAGCGACTGGAGGAAACTCTGCCTCTGCTGTAAACTGAGCCAGCTCCAGTACGGCAGATGAAGCGTGGCGGAGAAGGGCAATCTCTCATTAATTTTGGACGTGAGGGATGCAGTTAGTCTGAACACGGCTGGAACCTCTGTTAAACGTCGTGCCCTGGATGCCTGCGAAAAGATCTGAAGGTTTTATCACCCTGAGAACGGCAGAGAGAGCTGAAATCCATCCCTTTGGCAGGCAGAAACTGTACCCCGAGTGGGTCTGGGGGAACATATCCCTGCTGAGCACAGACAGGTACCCTCCCCGAACTCTCTGAAGAGATTTACAGCCTAGGGTAGACACCAAGCACCACAGGACAGCTCTGATACAGCCAAGAAAGAGGAACAGGGCGGGGGGGGGGGGTGTGTGTGTGAATAATCCACCGTATCAAAAGTTGTTAGGCAAGCAGCTCCCAGCAGCACAGCCCTTGGCTGCGATGCCCAAACTCTGGTTAACGCCTGGGGCTCAGCCCCCTGGCAGTCTCACTGTGTAAGCCTCTTGCTTCACTTCGTAACCAGAGCACTCTGTACGCTGTGAGGTCCTTGTAGCCTTCCCTTGGCCCTCTTCAGTCTCTCCTCCCTGAGCCTTGCCTTGCAAACTTGTGCAGCACACCACCGGCACTTCTCCAGGCTCCTCAACTGCTTCTCCTCAGCTGTGCACGGTTAGGGTTCTGCCCTGTTTCCAAGCCACCCTACATAATGGTTTTCTGTGCAAGAGAGGGCTTTGAGGTCTAATTACATGTCCTGTTATTCCCGGTGATAGCCACAACAAACAAAAGACCCCAGGAGCCACTTCCCTCTGCCTTTCTCCAGGTCCGGGGGAGTGGCACTCAGCATTGCTACAGGCAGACAGTGAGCGCAGGCACTCCGTGTTTTACTAACAAGTCACTACAGGCTTACGGACGTGCCACAGCTGCTAGAGACAACAGCTCTCCTCCCTCCTCTGCTCCTCTCAGCTGGCAGTCTCCTCGGTTGCTCTTGTGTGCCACCCAGACCACCACGACCCTCCTTGAATATTCAGTTCCTAGCACTTCTTTCTTATTCAGTCTTTCTGCCATCTGCTGCCAATTCCTGCCCCCTTAGACCAGCTCCAATCCCTCCTGCATTATCTGTTCGCTGGTTGATTCTCTCTCCTGCCTCATTCCCCTTTCAGACCTAACCACTAGTCATTTATTCCTGAACTAATTGCTCTGCAGGAAATTCTCTACTGTCCACAGCTCCTCTTTCCACAGCTCCAACAGCCTCCATGCAGCGTGTTCTCCCTCCACCTCTGTTACTCACCTCCTGCTCTCCCTTTCCTCACACTGCTTTACCCTGAGCTCCTCAGAACCACACATCCTTAATGGCTTCAAAGCCCCATTAATCTTTCCCTGACCACTGGATTATTTTTTTTTCCACATTGATAATCTAATCTTTATTCAGTAGGAATGTCTCTACCCAGCCATTTAGTTCCCACCTACTCTCATTTCTCTCTAATCCAAGGAGGTGGTTTTCACAGAATCATAGAATTGTCAGGGTTGGAGGGGACCTCAAGGATCATCCAGTTCCAACCCCCCTGCCATGGGCAGGGACACCTCACACTACAGCAGGTTGCTCACAACCACGTCCAGCCTGCCCTTCAAAACCTCCAGGGATGAGGCTTCCACCACCTCCCTGGGCAACCTGTGCCAGTGTCTCACCACCCTCATGATGCAGAACTTCTTCCTAACATCCAATCTGAATCTATCCACTTCTAGTTTTGCTCCATTCCCCCAAGTTCTATTACTCCCTGAGATCCTAAAAAGTCCCTCCCCAGCTTTCTTGTAGCTCCCTTCAGATACTGGAAGGCCACAAGAAGGTCTCCTGGGAGCCTTCTCTTCTGCAGACTGAACAGCCCCAACTCTCTCAGTCTGTCTCCATAGGAGAGGAGCTCCAGCCCTCTGCTCATCCTCGTGGCCCTTCCCTGGACACGTGTTACCATAAACTAAGGTCTCTAGAAGTCACCTGTTCCCACTTAATCCATTTACTCCTCAGGAATTACCACCTCTAAATGATTCAAGGGTGAAAGCAGTGAAAAGGTCTTACACTTCTTCCCTTGTTTTCAGCACTTTGAGCTGTTTGCACCATGACTGACCACTATTTCTTCAGCTATTTTCTCTCATCACTTTTTGAGTGTCCAGCAATAAATACAATAATGTAAGGGGGATATACTAATAAATAAACAGGAATGCCTGTTGGGCCACAATGATTAATTTGGGAATAAACACTGTAAAGTGAGCATTGGCTGTGCATTTGCTGGTGGGCAGGATGAATGACAGAAGCACAGAAATACTCAGGTTGGAAAACATCCTCAGGATCGCCAAGTCCAACCCAGAACCCTACTCTACAAGGCTCACCCCTAAACCATAGCCCCAAGCACCACAACCGAAACACCTTGAAACACATCCAGGCCTGGGGACTCCACCACCTCCCTGGGCAGCACATTCCAATCCCTCACCACTCTTGCCCTGAAAAATGTTTCCTAATGTTCAGTCTGAACCTACCCAGTGGCAGCTTGAGGCCATTCCCTCTTGTTCTATCACTAATTCCCTGTGAGAAGAGACCAGCAGCAGCCTCTCCACAAGCTCCTTTCAGGCAGTTGTAGACAGCAATGAGGTCTCCCCTCAGCCTCCTCTGTTCCACACTAACCATCCCCAGCTCCTTCAGTCTCTCTTCATCACATTTCTTCTCCAGGCCCTTCCCAGCTTCCTTGCCCTCCTCTGCCCTGGCTCCAGCACCTCCACATCTCTCTTGGATTGAGGTGCCCCAAACTGGACACAACACTGGAGGTGTGGCCTCCCCAGAGCTGAGTCCCAGGGGACAATCCCCTCCCTGCTCCTGCTGGACACAGCATTGCTGATCCCTGCCAGGAAGCCTTTGGCTTTCTTGGCCACCTGGGCACACTGCTGGCTCCTCTTCAGCTGCTTGTCCCTCAGCACCCCCAGGTCCCTTTCTGCCAGCAGCTTTCCAGCCACACTGCCCCAAGCCTGTAGCATTGCTTGGGGTTGTTCTGCCCCAAGTGCAGGATGATACAAACTTGTCCTCTTTCAAGTAACTTTTTAACTTCAAACTTCTTTTCAATAAGTATTTAAAGCTTGTCATCTTGAATAGCTTTGCAGTTTTCACCTTGAAATGGCAATTATGAGCAAGACACAAAATTAGTTTTTAAGCATTGTCCACATTTGTTACATAAAATCATTACCATACAGGCAGGTAGATTGTGTTCAAATTGTTCACATAAACATTCAGTCCCAAGCTTTTATCCTAGATGTTATGTATCATTGAAATAAATTTTGGAATATAAACTATCAACATGATTTCAGTATTTTTAAATTTTAATAATTTAATCATGAATTTTAATAACTTGTGGAATTTAATAATTGTGAAAGATTTCATAATGATTTTACCCTTTTATGTTCTTTAAGCTATTGTCTCCCTTAGTAGTCTCTTTGGTTCTAATAGTCAGTCTAAACCTCCACTAGCACAACTTAAAGCCATTTCCTCACATTCAGTCACTTCTTAGCTGAGAGAAGAGACCAACTCTCATCTCACTACAACTTCCTTTCAGGTATCACAGAGTCACAGAATGTTAGGGGCTGGAAGGGACCTCCAAAGCTCATCCAGTCCAACCCCCCTGCCAGAGCAGGAGCACCTAGAGCAGATCACACAGGAACACAGCCAGGCAGCTCTTGAATAGCTCCAGAGAGGGAGACTCCACAACCCCTCTGGGCAGCCTCTTCCAGTGTTCTGTCCCCCTCACAGGGAAAAAAAATTTTCCTCCTGTTTCCATGGAACTTCCTATGCCTCACCTTACACCACTGCCCCTTGTGCTGGCATTGGGCATCACCCAGCAGAGCCTGGCTCCAGCCTTTGGGCACTCCCCCTGCACATCTTTAGCAACATCAATGAGGTCACCTCTCAGCCTCCTCCTCTCCAAGCTACAGAGCCCTCAGCTCCCTCAGCCTCTCCTCATAAGGAAGATGTTCCACTGCCTGAATCATCTTTGTGGCTCTGTTCTGGACTCTCTCAAGCAGTTCCCTGAGGTCCTTCCTGACCTGAGGGGCCCAGAACTGGACACAATACTCCAGATGTGGCCTCAGCAGGGCAGAGTAGAGAGGGAGGAGAACCTCTCTTGACCTCCTAACCACAACCCTTCTAATCCACCCCAGGATGCCATTGGCCTTCTTGGCCACCAGAGCACATTGCTGGCTCATGGTCAGCCTCCCATCCACCAGGACCCCCAGGGCCTTTTCCCCTTCACTGCTCTCCAACAGCTCAGTCCCCAACCTGCACTGCTCCCTGGGGTTGTTCTTTCAAAGGTGCAAGACTCTACCCTTGCCCTTGTTGAATTTCATTCAATTTCTCCCTACCCAACTCTCAGCCTGTCTCAGTCTCCCTGAAAGGCAGCACAACCTTTCATACACACTGTCTTGAACTCTTCCAAGTGCTTCCCCCTTCTCTGCTTACAGTCACTGATATACCACTGCCATCAATGGATTGCTGTTTGTGTTTGTTTTGGACACTTACAGATGATTGCTACTAATAACCAGTACTAAATTCCTGAAATATCTGCCTGATTCCTTCCCTTCACACAAGGCAACTTCATTATTGTCCATCACATGAAACACAGTAGGCCCTAGGAATACTGTGGTGCAGGGGAAAAACAATCCCCAAATGAACAGATGGCTCAAACAAAGCACTGTAAAAAGCCATCACACTAAATTCTGCATGTATCAACTACTGCATTTCAGTGAAGGCCAAGTTTCTTAGTCAGCTCTCTGAGAAGATCCATCAGCCCTAGCTATGATCCTTTTGGGACGCAGTTTTGTGTCTACTGCAGTCCACTGCTGTGTGCTGCTTGTCACCTGTGGGAGGTTTAGATTGAAAGGGTAACAGCTTAAGCAAGAGGTACACAGTGAGAACTGAGAGACCTAATTAATTTGTTCTGGCTCTTCACAAAATCAAAATAATCCTGAAGAGATAGAGGCCTGTTAATTAAAAAAACCCCAAAACTACACAAGAGCCCTGAAGGGTTATGGGATGTAACCAGTACCAACAAGACAGGTTGAAAGTGAGACAGTTACCACTGGATCTGGGTTCCAGTTATTCATTTGCATGTTTATATTTAGAAACACAGAAAGACAGGAAATGAATTGTCTTTGGTGCGGACCAAAATCTGTTTTAACAATGTTTGAAACTTGCAACAAGAGACAGATCTTTAGAGGTCAGGGAATCATAGAATTGTCAGGGTTGGAGGGGACCTCAAGGAGCAGCCAGTTCCAAACCCCCTGCCATGGGCAGGGACACCTCACACTACAGCAGGTTGCTCACAGCCACATCCAGCCTGGCCTTCAAAACTTCCAGGGATGAGGCTTCCACCACCTCCCTGGGCAACCTGTGCCAGTGTCTCACCACCCTCATGGCAAGAATTTCTTCCTAAATCCTAGAGTACCTCAAGTTGGAAAGGTTCCATAAGGATCAGTAAGTCCAACTCTCTAAGTATCACTGAGTCCAACTCCCTGCTCCTCACATGACTAATTAAAAATAAATCATAAGACTAAGAGGGTTGCCCAGGCTTGTGGTCAGAGGATGCTGTCTTTAAGAACAAATAGACTCAGTCGGTGTTAGAAATAGAGCATGAAAGGCAACAAAAGTTATGTTATTCAGGTAGCTGAAGCTTATCTAATAAGGGTAACTTAAACCTGTTCTGTGTTTTCTGCCATGTGGATAGGTACAGTCATCTCTCCAGCACCAAGCTGGCATGACAGCCTGGTAACCTGGAGACTCCCCCACTGGTTCAGGTGGTGGCAAGCCAGCTGCCCATGTAGGATATCCCTGAGAACTCAGGAGCTTAGAGGACAACGTGGCACAAAGAGAAGCCCCAGAAAACACCCAGGGCTAGCTTGTGTCCCTAAGACCACACAAGTTCTCCCTCCTGAGGAATGCAAAGAGAGCAGAGTGCCTCTCCTTTCAAAGCAGTCCTTTCCTAAAAGGGCAGGCATGGGGCTGGTCTAATGAGCCAGCACAGAGCCAAATCCAATGCCTCTGTGTTATGCTCCCTGCTATTCTTATTGCTAGCAATCCTGGACCCTCTGCAGGAGCATTTTAGCCTGACAGACTCAGCTCTGCTCAAGTATGACCAGGTGGTATCTGAGAAAATTTCACCCAACATAAGCCACTTTACACTGAATTCTATCTGCTACTTTATCACTTCCACTCACTTGGCAATTTCTTACTCTTTCACTTTCTCAAGTTGTTGTGTTTCATTCCATTGGTTTGGTTTTGATGGATGGTCCATCATGAAGAGCTCTGCTGTGAGATGCTCCCTAGGCTCTTTCACAAGGAACACAGAAGTGGGGGCCACAGTAGAAAAACTGCCCCCTCCAAGTTTTTGCTTTGGGTTGTTTTGGTTTTTTTTTGTTTTGTGATCATATCTTGGCCCTACTAATTTGCCATCAGGGGATGTGCTTCTTTGCCTTTTGCAAACTGCTCCTCAAGCTTATTTATAGCCTGCCTTACCTCACTGCTCTTTCCTCACTTCTGCCCTTTTTTCACTTCTCTCCCAAGCACTGTGAGGTTTGTCAGCATGACTTTTTCTCTACCTTCTTATACCTCACTGTGTTACATTTTGACTCAATGTCTGGATTTTATCCCAGCTCCTCAACAGGTTGCTCTATGGCATGCTCACCCAGTTCACTGTTCAGATCTGGTCCTAGAGAGTACCTCTTTGGGCAGAAAAAGAGGCAGCCTGGTTGGTCAGTAAATGGTTTCAAAGCTATGCTAACTGAACTCCATCGCTAATAGCAAGGAGTAGTAAGATAAGCCAAGTCATCACTTTGCACCCTCACACAGCACCAACAGATCATCTTACACAGCAAGATTGTGAATTGGGGCAGAAAACTTTCTCATCATGCCTTTGAAATCATCAGCATGGATATTGAATCCTTTCCCATCCCCACTGTCATTCTTCTCCCACAACTGCCAGTTGGAGATAGATGGCATCTCTGCATTAATTTCTCATACTATTAAGATGAAATACTTGAAAAATCAAGCAAACTTCTTTCTGTCAGTTTGGGATTTTTTTCCTTTTCACAGAATCACAGAATATTAGGGGTTAGAAGGGACCTTGAAAGATCACCCAGTCCAGCCCCCCTGCCAGAGCAGGATCATCCAGAGGAGGTTACACAAGAATGCATCCAGGTGGGTTTGGAATGTCTTCAGAGAAGGAGACTCCACAACCCCCCTGGGCAGCCTGTTCCAGGGCTCTGTCATCCTCACAGTGAAAAAGTTTCTCTTCATGATCACATGGAACCTCCTATGCTCCAGCTGGCACCTGCTGCCCCTTGTCCTAGCATTGGACATCACTGATCAGAGCCTGGCTCTATCCTCCTGACACTCACCCTTCACATATTTATGAACATGAATGAGGTCACCTCTCAGCCTCCTCCTCTCCAAGCTACAGAGCCCTCAGCTCCCTCAGCCTCTCCTCATAAGGAAGATGTTCCACTCCCTGAATCATCTTTGTGGCTCTGTGCTGGACTCTTTCAAGGAACAACTTGAGGTCCTTCCTGAACTGAGGACCCTAGAACTGGACACAATACTCCAGATGCAGTCTCACCAGGGCAGAGCAGAGGGAGGAGAACCTCTCTCAACCTACTGACCACAGCCCTTCTAATCCACCCCAGGATGCCATTGGCTTTTTTGGCTACAAAGGCACCTTGCTGGCTTGTGGCTATCCTTCTGTCCAATAGGACAGCACAGTCCCTTTCCCCTGTGCTGCTCTCCAACAGGTCAGTCCCCAACCTGTACTGGTCCATGAGCTTGTTCTTTGCCAGGTGCAAGACTCTGCACTCCTCCATCAGCTAGATGAATGAACTTTGCTGCAAGAAATAATACAAGCTTGTCTGTCAAACCAAAATAGTTTGAAGCAACAGCATAGTTTCTTTTGGTCAGATGATAGCAGAGTTCAGGACTGGACTCTAGGACTGATCTTGAACACTAATACCTCCTGATACATCCAGCTGTTTCCCAAAGCTCTGTCATGGTTACATGCAAGACTTCAAATCAGGCCCTTGCCCTTGGGAAAAAAAGTTTTAAGTATCAAATTCAGTAGCACAGCAAATAGGATAAAATTTAGGAGGTCCAGAGGAGGGCCACAAAGATGATCAGAGTACTGGAAACCTCTCCTGTGAAGACAGGCTGAAAGGAGTGGGGCTGTTCAGCCTGGAGAAGAGAAGGGTCTGGGGAGACCTTACGGCTATATTTCAATACCTTAAGGGGAGAGGAAGGATTGTTTAGAAGAGCTTGTAGGGACAGGATGAGAGGCAGTGGTTTTACACTGAGCAGGACATAAGTCTAGGCTGGACATAAAGAGGAAGTTCTTTACAGTGAGGGTGGTAAGATACTGGAACAGGCTCCCCAGGGAGGTGGTTAAGGCCTTGTCCCTGGAGACATTCAAGCTCAGACTTGATGTGGCCCTGAGCAGTCTGCTCGAGCTGGAGGTGTCCCTGCTCACTGCAGGAGGGTTGGACAAGATGACCTCTGAGGGTCCCTTCCAACCCAATGCAATCTGTGACTCTGTGATATTTCAAGAAGTGAGATTGTCAGATTTGTGTGCATTTCCCAGCACAAGTCATAAGAAAGTAATCCAGTTAAACCACTGACTACAGTGACTAGAACACAATTAATTGTGAGAACCTTACAGAGGAAAAACTTTCCAGAATTTTAGTGCTGCAACACCAAGTACCACTGATGGGAAAAAAAAAAAAAAAAAAAAGAACTATTTAATTCATTTCCAGAAGAAAAAAACATGATAGGCTAAGCCTCTCAGATTTAGATAGTGTGCAGAAGTAGCTCAGAAAGTGGTATTAAATTGCAAGGGATAGCAGTTTAACTCACTTAGACAAAAAAGCAAATCCAACCAAGACCAAGTGATAACAGAATTTGGTAGGTAAGAAGAGAGAAACTAAAGATAAAATCTGAAAAGCACAGAGTACAGATTTAATCAGAAATAAAACCTCCGTCTACATACTTTACATGCAATCACTTCAGCATCCAGAAATGAGGCTACCAGCATCTCCACGTTACCCTTCAGAGCTTCATGCCTTCACTGGGACCCACTGCAAATGAATCCTCTAAAGTCACAGGAAAGGGGCTGATGGTCAAGACCACAGAGCACCAGCTAATTTTTTTAAACTCTTTTGACTGTCTCTGATAGAAATATGAAATGTAACTAAGAATAACAAAAGAGTGCAAGGAGGCAGACACTTGCAAAGTCTTGTTTCACTGGGTTTTATCTCATCCTAGGCATGTGGTCTAAGGTCTCATCCTAGGCATGTGGTCTAAGGTCTCATCCTAGACATATGAGTGGTTGGAGACAAAGAGAAGTATTGCCACAGGACAGCAGAGCACTGGCTTGAAAAGCACTAGCAAGAAGAGTTTGAAAGGAAGAATCAACAGGGACAATGGTAGTACTGTGTTCTACTTTTAGGGAGAGGTTTTGCATTAGAAATGTCATGGAGCACAGGTGGGAATTTTAAAGGAAGGTTAGAAGGAAGTTAGGGTAAGAGATTTAATGTGAAAGGTTTAAAAAGAGGGTGTTTAATTTCTATGGGAAAAGGGCAGTAAGATATTTCACTGAGCCATTAGCAACTCTAAGCCACAGCATTTATGGAAGGATAAAGAGCAGGCAGATGGGTTAGCTGGGGTACAGTGATAGGTGTGGGGATTATCCAGCAGGTAAAAGCAGCAGCAGAGAAGGAAGACATAATGGGACAGCACTGGAGCAAGCCTAATAAACCTAGTTTAATAAAGCATGAGTGATAAAACAGGTAGAACAAGTATGTGACTGAAAAAGCTGTGTTGGGAGAAGAAACGTGCAGAATGCTGATGGAATGGACTTCAAAGGGGATCAGATAAGAGAAGCAGTAGATAGGTGCACCAAAGGAGTGCATTTCATGGAAGCTCAGGTCAGACAGGCAGAGGCCAGGTGAAGTCCAGAGTGGAAGGAAGAGTACCTGTGTTTGGAAGACTGGCAGGCAAATACAGTAATCTCAGCAGAGGCTTTGGGGAGAGCTTCCAAAGGTGCTGAAAAAGGGTAAATGCATAGTCCTGCATCTGGGAAGGAATAAGCTGCACCAGTACAGGGTGGGAGGGGATCTGCTGGAGAGCAGCCCCAAGGAGAAGGACCTGGGAGTGCTGCTGGGCAACAAGTTCTGCATGGGACAGCAATGTGCCCTGGGGGCCAAGAGGCCAAGGGGGTCCTGGGGGGCATTTAGAGGAGTGTGTCCAGCAGACCCAGGGAAGATCTCCTCCCCATCTACTCTGCCCTAGTGAGACCTCACCTGGAGTATTACATCTAGTTCTGGGCTCCCCAGTTCAAGAGGGACAAGGATCTGCTAGAGAAAGTCCAACAGAGAGGTATGAGGATGATGAAGGGACTGGAGCCCTGCCTGATGAGGAGAGGCTGAGAGTCTTGAGAAGACTGAGAGGGGATCTAATCAATGTTTATCAATATCTGAGGGCTGGGGGTCAAGAGGGAGGGGACAGGCTCTGCTCACTTGCACCCTGGGATAGGACAAGGGACAGTGGATATAAACTCCAGCACAGGAGGTTCCACCTCAGGATGAGGAGAAACTTCTTCACTCTGAGGCTCACAGAGCACTGGAACAGGCTGCCCAGAGAGGTTGTGAAGTCTCCTTCTCTGGAGACTTTCCAGCCTCATCTGGATGCATTCCTGTGTGACCTGTGCTGGATTCTATGGTCCTGCTCTGGCAGGGGGTTGGACTCAATGATCTCCAGAGGTCAGTTCCAACCCCTACCATCCTGTGAGCCTGTGAGGAGTGTGCCAGGGAGGGAATATATTCAGTGCAGTGGACACCTGCACCAGTGGGTATAACAAATGTTTGCAGCAAAGCTTGGAGCCAGCAATAATGAGCAAACAAACACTGGGCAAGAATTTGAATGTTGTCCTTAATTTCCTCAGCCAATAATATGTTATTTTGTTCATGATATTATTTTCAAGCACTTGAAACCTGCCACTTCAGAAAAGATTATGGCTCAGATAAACTTGAATGCAGAACTTTAATAAGGTTAGATAATTTTATCCAATCTCTAGAAGAAATTACAACCCTTTACAAAGAAACCAGCTTTGGAGTGCTCAACCCCAAAAGGCACTTAATTTCCTCAAGATTTTAAGAAGACACGATGGAGTTTATTCTAAATTGAAAAATGAAGTGGTTTGGGTTTTTGCCTGGCAAAGGAAATCAAGATCATCCTCCCCAATCCTGGTGGTAATTTTACCTCTAGAGTCGAGTCTCACTCTGTAATACTGAATATATAAACTTCAATATCTAAAGGCTTAGGGACCCCTGTCATTATGCCAGCTTAAAACATAGCTAATAAAATGAATTGTAGTTCTAAGCCTTAAGAATATCCTGAAGATTTTTTTTTTTTTTTGGGTAATAAGAGAAAACTGCTGTTCTAAAAATGTATGCAAGCTATTAAGCTGTCCTCCACTGCAGCAGAGGAAAACATTCAGCACTATACTTAAACTATTTGGGACTTTATCCCTGAAAACTCTCTAGCAGACAAGCTTATTGAGATGCAAACATCTGACAGTCAGCATTTTTGTATTGGGCACTTAAGCCCAACCTCAGTCACCACAACATAACTGCTGTTAATATGTAACAGGCTGCAGGGAATACAGATTTTTTGGCACTTAAAAAAAAACCTAACCCATCCACCCACCTTCCCCCAAAAACCCCAACCAAACACCAAAAAACGAACAAAAAAAAAAACCCCAAAACAGCCAAAACAAAAATCCCCAAATGTTTATTATAGAAAATTAGAGAAAAAAATACTAATCCAACAGCAACAGTAGATGCAGCTCAAGCCTGGCAAGGGCACCTCCTACACACAGGAAAGTTTGACAGATAAGATATGAAGTGGGGTAAGCACATCCAAGCGTTGGTAGCTGCTAAGGGCTGTCACAGAGATGGGTCCAGGCAGCAGCTGGGGACTCTGAGAGTAACAGAGAACTGAGGGTATCCTAAGAGCTAAAAGACAGTGCAATGTATCTCCATATACACAACGTGGTACAAGTAATGACTTTCTAACCTGACTCGTTTTACTCGTCTTTAGTCAGTTCTGCTGCTCAGTGTAATAATGAGGGGTAAAATAATGGTATTGTCACAGAGAACTGATTATCTCAAGGGAGGCTCTTGGTTGTACAAAAGGAAAAAAAAATGACAGAATGGGAAAGTCAGACAAGAATTCGTATGAAAGATCCTTTTGGGGTTTTTTTACATTGTGTTTTCTAAAAAGTATACAATAGAGTAGTTTTCTAATTTAAAAACTGTACAGGTAAGTGGTTTTTGTTGTTTTCTTTTTTTTTCCAGGACACCGCATAGTCAAAACTTTTGTTAGGTCAACTTTTCCTAAGTGCCTGATTTACTAGTTTTGTACTACCGAGTATTAAATAGAGTTAGTACAGAAATACCTTCCCACCATCTACTTTTCTGCCCATTACAGCTTTCCAGCAGAACAAACTAGGCTGTTTGTTTTGGGATTTTTCCCTTAGCTTGAATGATAAGAGGTTACATCTGCAACTGTGGATCCTGATAACGTAACTTCCATGTATACAAGCATTTAAACACTCCTTCAAAACCAACTGCTGCACCAAAAACTCCACAAACCCTAAGCTCAAACCAGAGCAGAAGTCAGGTATGAGTTAAGTGAAAAGTCCAAGTAAATGAATGATCACCAGAAGGGCAGAGAAGGTTGGTAGGGTGAGATAGCGTCCACTGCTGTGGACTAACTTGCTTGGACTAAGCCTGTAATTTGTATTGTAAAGTGCAGAGAGCTTAATGCCAGGTATGTGGGGCTAAATATTTTTAAATCTGTATCTGCAGCAGCTATGCTATTTTATTTTTTTTCTGCAAAGAGAAAACAAAACCCTGCAAAGTTTGTATTCTGAAATCCTAATGAATTTTATTAACCAGGCAGACAAATTCAGAACTGCATGAGAAAGGGGATGAAAAGGTGAGAAAGTGCTCACAGCTATACAAGTCTAGGCTCTATGAGTTTCCTCTGTCTCTGATATCAGCTTATATCCTGTCCTGAACATGCTGGAAAGGTAGCATTAATAGGCTCCTTCATTTCCCTCCACATACCCCTCATAAAGCAGGGTTAAGAAAGCTGCAAATCTATTGAAAACAATAATTTCCTAAAATACCCCAAATTTTCAGCCTGCTATAAGACAGACTGAATTCAGCCAAACCAACCCCGGCAGTTTTCTGTGCAGCTTTAGCCACTTGATCACCTACACAAACCGTTTGATGGACACTGCATATGCCCATCACGTTCACTGCATTTTCATTTTTCCCTATACACCAAGTATTAGGAACCCAGTTGGGTTTCCCCGTTCAAGGCTATGTCATTTACAAACGAGACATCTTTCGAGCCTTTTCTCGACTACTGGAAACCCCTCGAATCCCTGTTTCTTGTAACATCGCGAAAACACAAGACTCTTTCCCAGCCTTCTGCCTGCGGGAGCAAACTCCACGAAATAACTTCAGTCTGCCCAGCGGAGGAGCGGACGAGAGGAAGCTATTATGCTTGCAAGAGCAATTAACTTTAGGCTCTTCCCACCGCGCACCGACCCCGTTAAACGGCGGGCCGAACGCAGCGGCGGTCCCCGCGTTCTAAGGGCCAAGCATTCGCTTCTGCCTCCGGCGCGGCGTTCCGCTACAGCCGATGGGTGGCCGAGGCGGGCTTTACGCCCGGCTTCTTGCCTTTCCTGTGGTGACAGCCGCCGGCGGTACCGGGCACCGCCCGGGGGCTGCACCCCCGGACACCTGCCCCGCGGTTAGGCGGCCCCAAGTGTGCCGGCAGGCTGCATCGGGATTCTCCGCTCCCTTCACCGGGGGCTGCCCAGCAGGTGCGAGGTGGGTTTGGCGCAGCCCCTTGCGAGGGCCGCGGGGGAGGTGACACCAGACCGCCTCCTCCGTCCCCTCGCGGCTGGGCTCCGGCAGCCCCCGCCTGCCGCCCGTTAAAGCCGCCAGTGCAGAGGGAGCGCGGCGGCTGGCGACGTCCCGTCCCGCTCGGATCCTCAAGCGGCCGAGAGCGCAGGGGCCGTGCTCCCTTCCGTGCCGGCACTACGCGGGGCAGGTGCCAAGACAGGTGACAGGGGCCCGCAGCAGGCCGGCACCCGGCGAGGTCAAGTCTCGGCGCGCAGCGCACCGGGCCGGGCGGGGCCTCCCCGCCCTCAACCCCATTGTTGAGGCCATCTAGGCAGTTTCCGCCCTGGCTTCGGCTCTGGCCGCGCCGCGATGGGGAAAGGGGAGGGAGGGGGAGCTCGGGAAGCTCCGGGGCCGCGCCGCTCCTTCCGGGACGGCGGGAGGCGGTGCCGCTCACCTGGTGCCGCTGGCACTGGGGAGCGCCCGAGCTGCTGCCCCGCGGGGCGGGAGGTGAACGCCGGACGCCTCCGCCCCGCCCCGCGCGGGAACACCGTCCCCCAGCAGGCGAGCGGGTGTCGGGGGGATGGTACACGCTCCGGCCCCGGGAGCGAGGGACGGCGCTTCGCGGGCGTCGTGACCGCGGACGGGCGTCGGCGATCACGGGGTGGCGAGCACGCTCGGGGGGGACCCGCGCCGAGGGGTGAGGTGAGCGCCGGCGGGCGCATGGTCCAAGCCGCGGGAGCCTGGCGTGCGAGGGTGGCCAGTGATACGGGCTCGTTCCCGGGCGCCGGGAAGTTGCGGCGGGACGAGGACGGGCAATGCTGCGGGACCATTCACATCTCCCCTTTTGTTTCTCTGCAGGGTGTTTGTGCTTCTCCGAGTCTCTCCCCGCCTCCGTCTCTCCCGCCCGCCCCGCCGGGACCTCTCCTCTCCGGGCGTCAGCATAGCTGCCTCAGGGCGGGTGGCGGCAGAGGTGCTGGTGGGGCGCTCTTACCGTCCAGCCCTCCGGGAACATGGCGACCGGCGGCTACCGCAGCGCCGGTGGCAGCACCACAGACTTTCTGGAAGAGTGGAAAGCCAAGCGGGAGAAGATGCGGGCGAAGCAGGCGCCGCCGGCCCCTGCCGGGGTGGCCGCTGCAGGGGAGCCCAGGCCGGTGGGGGGCGCCTCCTCCGCCGAGCTGAACAACAACCTGCCCCCGGGAGGCCCGGCTGCCCCGCCCGACCGCGCGGCGCCCCCCGCCGGCGGGGCCGTCAACTGCGTCAGCCTCTCCAGTGCCGCCTTGGGCCGGGCCGCCCCTGCCAAGGAGCCTTCGCCGGCCCTGGCCGGAGGCCGCGGGACAGAGCCTGCCGCCAAGCCCCCTCCTGCCGCCGCGCCGGGCTCCCCCGAGGGTGACGAGAAGCTGGCCGCCAAAGGGAAAAATTCAGGTCCCAGCGCCAGGAAGGGGAAAGGGCAGATCGAGAAGAGGAAGCTGAGGGAGAAGAGGAGGTCGACAGGTGTGGTGAACATCCCGGCTGCCGAGGTGAGCCCGCTGGCCAAGGGGGGCAGCCGCCGTCGCCGCACCTGAGGCACTGCCGGGGGCGCTGGGGAGAGAGCCCTATGCGGCTGGGAGGCTCAGCCCGCGGGGGCGTAGCCGTGCGCACCGGCGCGGTGCTGCGAAGCGCTCCTGGCTATGGCTGGGCGGCTCGTGTGGGCTGGCGGCGTCGGGGAGGTGTTCTCCGTGCGCCGCCTGGAGAAGAGCGAAGGCTGGCAGACAGTCCCGGGAGCTTGCAGGGCGGCCTCCGAGCGGGCGAGGTGCCGTTCGGAGGCCGCCTGCCCTGACCTGTGACTACTTTTTATGTCTTCTTAGTGGGAGAGGGTAAACTCTGGGGTTTTTGGGAGATGAAACGGAGACACGTGCCTGTTAAAGTATGGTCAAAAACAAAAGTAAGGCAAGAAAACTGATTTATCAGCTCTGAATAGATGTTCAGGTGTAAATATTATTCGGCTTAGAACCCAAAAGAATTTCCTTCACTGGAAAAAATGTAGTGGTTTAAAAAGCATTTTTTCAAAGGCAGAAGAAGATATTTTTATCAGCCAACACCACTGTCCTTTGTGGTTTGCTACTAGCATAAACGTCTGGCATTGATTTATAATGCTCCTAGAGGAATTTAGAAGAATGATAACTAAGTTTTCAGCTTTTTTTTTTTTTTTTTAACTTCATAAGAACGGCTCAGGAAACTTTGAACAAAGCTGGGTTTTTAGTCTACAGTTTTGCACTAATACTGATGACCACCATCACTGTAGAAAGATCTTGAAGTTCTTTTGGTAAACAGCATACATTGTTAAACTAACACTAGAAAGTAAGATCTTTATTTCTAACGCTGCAGCAGCAGACGATGAAAGTATGTTCTCTTCATGCTTGAAGTCACTAATCCTTTTTTTGTGATGTCCTAGGTGCTTTCATAGCAGAGAAGGTGGTATTGGAAGGTGAGGAGTGAGTTTTAAGAACAGTAGAAACATTTATAATTGTGGGTTTTTTTTCTGAGAATAGTTACTTGCATAATCTTTTGTTTGAGGTGAAGTGTTTTGGCACAGATCTTGAATATTCCTCCTTTAGAATACAAATGAGTGCTTTAATTGCCTGGCCTTAGTGTGTGCAAGCTTTCTAGGCTGTGGTTGGTTTGTTTTATACAGAGCTCTCAAAATACCTGCTCTCTGTGCTTCCATAGGAACTCTTGAAATGGTGTATCTTTACTTTCAGGAATAAATTAGTCCTAGCCCAGTTCTTAATGGTTTTGCACTTTGCAGCAAGAATTGTGCAACATTATCTTTTAGGGGTGGCTTCTGTGTACCTCACCTCCAGACATTGTCTTTTTTTTTTTTGTTTGTCTTTGGGTGTTGTGGGTTTGGATTTATTTGTTTGGGGTTTGTTTGGTTTGGGGTTTTGTTGTTGTGTTTTTCTTTTTGAGACTAGTATCTTCTTTCAATTAGTTTTCCGAACTTTGGTAACTTTTTGAGTGTTGTGGTTTGGGGTTTGCTAAGTTCCGTGGGTTTGGTGGTGGTTGGGATTTTTGTTTGTTTTGTTTAAATATTGCTCCAAATATGCTTTGCTTTGCTTTCCAGGAAAACACATTGCTTGCTCAGCAGCCATTAGAGTCTCTCACACAATGATGTGTGAACTTGCTACTGTAGTTTCTGCTGCCTTAATTAAGGGTGGTGTATTTATGAAGGTTAATATATTTAGGCATTGAAAAGCAAGTTCTTGCCCTTTCCCACGTTTCCGGGGGCCTAATAACTTTGCTCCCTGTCAGTATGTGTTGGCACTTTTGTAAACTTGCATCTGTAAACATTACTCCTGTAGCAATTAAGCATTCTATCACATTTTTTTTGGGTCACATGTTAATAAACAGACACCTGTTGCGCAAGGTGTGGTTGGGGAAGAGTTGCTAGTAGTAGTTAATTTTTGCCTGTTTTTGCAGAGCTATCTCTTTGCACAATTTAACGTTTCTTAAATACTTCTAATCATTCCCACATGCGTTCCTAAGAATTATTTAGCTAGGGATCATCTCTGATGGTGGGCAGCTTCAAAAACTGTGCCCAGTGTCAAACATAATTCCTTACCAATGAATGTTTTGTGGAATGTTTACTGTCTTTCATGTATCTATTTACTCATGAGAAAATTTTGAAGTACTGTTTCAGCGTGGTCATTGGAAGTTCTTGGATGCAAGAAGGCTGCAATGTAGATGACTTGTTGGAAGAATCAAGTTCAGAATCTACAACAGGCCACTTTCTGCTGTCTTTCTCATGAGATGCTAGGTGTGTGTAGCTTTACAACATGCTGTAAGTGGTGACTTGGGTTTTAGTACATGCTGAAGTTAAGCACTTAGCACTTGTAGCTCTGTGTGGTCTGTATTTCAAAATCACTTTTCAGGAGGGGTTCATGTAAGGCTTCACTGTGTGTTTTGTTGTATTATTTTCAAGAAAACAGTCTGTCTCTAGAGTGGAGCTGCTGTTTTATACTAAATGTGTCTCTTCTATGATCAGCATGCCACTGTGGTGGAGAATGATGCTAAAGGGAGATTCTTACACTCTGAAATTGAAGTGGGTGGGTAACTGTCAACAAAATACACTTACAGGAGACATAGTGTCTAGAAGCTTCTATAACCAAAATGGACTAGAAAACCAGTTTTTACCCTAAAGAAGTGAAGTCTTATTTCAGTTGCAGTGCAGCTGGAGAATTTAATGGAATGAAAGGTGGTGGAATAAGGAAAGTAAGTTTGTGTTGTCTCAGTTATCTTGAAGTTGGCATGATGAACGTTAACAGATCGTTATTCATTAATGATTGATTTCTGCTCAATAGCAAGGTAACAGAGTGACATCCTCAGTGTCTTGCATGTATTTTGTGTTGAAGTCAGTGGAGGACAGAAACCATAGTATAGGGAAAGCTGTGAAAGCAGATGATGACAGGTTGGGGGTAGTGGTGATGATATATAGAAGGCATTGTGACAGAAGTAAAGGCTGATTTTTATCTTCTCAGCACTAATGCTTATCTAAGTAATGGTGGCTTTTGAAAATGGCTTCTGAAATACCTGCAGCTTGGGGTTTTTTTTTTCCTTTTCAGTTATAAAGTAGTTTTTTGATAGCTTGTTGAATCTTAAGTTGATTTCACTCTAAATATTAAAGTGCTGTGGTGTTTAGGTTTTGTTGCCTCATAACAGTTTCTCAGGTTGCGAAAGATAACTGAATTGCATGTGATTATCTTTACTACACAAGTTTCCTTCTTAAAAATCAAGCTTTATCTCCACTTTTAGCTATGTGAGAATGCATTTCTCAGTTTGTGCTTACTGAGTTGATGCAGGTGTTTAGTTTACTTGTAACATTTTTACAGCTGTGCTAGTTATCTATCCAAGAAACAGAGTTCCCATTACACTAAACTGACAATGCTTTGAGAGGATCCACCTACAGGATGAGAGTTGGGTTTTATATTGTTACAGCAGTTCTGTCCTGCTGTGAGCAAAACAAGCAGCCCTGGTGAAAGTGCAGCTTTGCTTTTGTGACCATTTGCACTGGAGAGTTCTGCTGGCATAGCTGTGTGGGGACGTTTTTTTGTTTCCTGAACAACAACTGGTTTTGTGGTTACCTTTTTTAAAGAGGTGTGTGTATATTGTCAAAATCTTGGTCCTTCTAAGGACAGTTAGGTAGCTGGGATTTATTTACAGTCAGGTTATATACAAAGTTTATGTTTTCACCTAACCAGATGGAAGTCATCTAAAATTTAGAAGAGCTCCTTTGTTAATAAGAGTGATGAATGATTTTAAAAGGTGTAAAAACCTCGATCTGTGTAGTTTTGTGCAGGAAGCTGCCAAATTCAAGACAACAGTCTCCTGACCTATTTGTGGGGAAACACTGAAGATACTAATAGAGGGAAAAGTATCACACTACATTAGAGTTTGGAAGGGACCTCCAGGGATCATTGGGTCCAACCCCCCTGCCAAAGCAGGATCACCCACGGGAGTCTGCACAGGAATGTGTCCAGAGAAGTAGATGCCACAACCTCCCTGGGCAACCTTCTCTAGTGCTCCACCACCCTCACTGTAAAAAAGTTTCTCCTCATGTTGAGGTGAAATCTTCTATGTTCGAGTTTGTCTCCATTGTTCCTTGTTTTATTCCTGTGCACCACCCAAGAGAGCCTGGCCCCCTCCGCTTGACACCCGCCCCTCAGCTCTTGAGAGACATTGATCAGATCCCTCTCAGCCTTCTCTTCTCCAGACTAAACAGCCCCAGGGCTCTCAGGTAGAAGTGATAGAGGAATCTGCATAGTATATTTAGCCAGTTTATGTTAATCTCTAGTCTTTTTATGCACAGCAGTAAGAGTCTGACTTCTTGAGACCATGCTGTTGGCTTGCCACCAAGAGTCTGCCTGCCTCTTTAGAAGGTGGTGTTCTGCAGGTGTCAAACAGCATTTGAAGTAAATGGAGAGTAATGAGCTCTTTCTGTGGGGCAAGAAAGTGTGCTGAGTTGTGTAGTGACAGAAAGTAGCTGTGTTCCAGCTGCAAAAACTTAAGGAAAATTTAAGTGCCAAATGTGTCAAGCGTAGTAGTTACTGGGTACGTGGTAAAGGAATTGAAATCCTTCTCTGAATGGCTGGAAACTATGAAGAGGAGTGCAGTCCTGTGCAGTTCTTGATCAGAAGTTGGCTTTCATCTTTCTTAGTGATTCCTCACCTAAGGATTAAGCTAAATGAAAGAGCAGTTCTGGCCATCTCCTCATATTCCTGAGGTAGTGCCATTGCATTGTATATCACTGTGCATTTTCTTGTAAAACAACTTGCTGCTTTTTGCATATGCTGGGGGGGAAAAAGTCTTAAGTGTTTTTCAGAGTACTGGATAAACCCTCCTATTTCTCACCTCTGATACCCTCACCATCCTTGCAGAGGTGTTAATGTTATGGCAGAAGTCTGAAATATGTTTATTTGACATGAATAACTATTAATGATGTGTTAGGCTTTGTGTAGTGAGCACATTTATCTTACCATTCCATTTGTTGTTTTTTCCTTCAAACATGACAGGTTGAAGGAAGAAATCAAAGCCTTTCCAGATTTTGAAAAAAAGGATTGTACTGAGATTGTTTTGCTGCTGATGCCTTTGTAAATTCTGATTTTGACCAAGTCTGGGCAGTACCTGTTCAAAGGCCATGGGGTTTTTTTGCATTTTCTTTCCATCCTTTTTTCAGCCCATGAGAAACATCTCCTTTTTTTTGTTGTTGCTGTTGTTTGGTTGGTGATTTTTTTTTTAAGAGTATGCTTTAATATTTTGACAGCTAGGTAAGGGAAGCTATTTGGTCAAATATGTCACATAATAAACTTAAAATTCTGGAACTGAAAACTTCCCAGACTTTTAACAGCTTCTAAATCACTGCACGTGCACTTTACAAAACCAAGGTCTCTGTGCTCTAGGGTATGGTGTTTTGGAATAAGGCTGGGGCAGTGCAGTAGTTTTCCAGTGGAACAGATACATGGAAGTTGTGTTTCTCTTGAAGAGGTCAAATGGAGAACTTCTTGCTGAATTTAATAAGGCTGTTTTCATAAAGAAACAGGTTGTAGACCAGTGCTTACAGCTGGATTTCACAGGACTTAGTACCAATAAGCAGTTCTTTTTAATTCCAGTGTTCATCCCTACTAGAAGGGGAAGGAGGGTGATGGAAAAAAACAGGAGTTGTTAATTTCCCCTCTGATTCATTTAACTTTGCACTTAGATATAAGTGCAGTTATGGGAAAGTTGGGTTTTAAAATGGTCTTTTAATAGCTAGGTAGAATTGGAAAACATATTGAATGGTTGGGGCTTTTTTCACTCTCCAGTTTTTGGGGTTAATCATCTGAAATGAGACAGTTACTAGGTGGAAAATAAATGCAATCTAAAGTACTTCCTCTTCTGTTAAGTATTGAATTCTGCATCAAGTAAGGAAAGTATTTAGGTTGTAATTGATGGTTGGAAGCTTGTTAACATTCAGCCTTGCCAGGTGTGGCCTCTTCTAGCCAGTCTGTCATGTAGCCAGTACCCCTAAATAAATGTTACATGCCTGTTGGCCCAAGAGAAGTATTTCTTTGTGCCCTTTTTAGGCTATTTCTCCATTCCTGAAGACTGAAATACAGTCTGTCCCACTGCCCTTTGTTCCTAAAGCTGGGGAAGGGTTTAGAGAAGACCACCTGTGGTTGTGTAGCCTGTTTATCACTTTCTACAGTACCCAAAAGGAGGGTGTAGTGAGGTGGGCTTTAGTCTTTTCTCACAAGTGATAGGACAAGAGGAAATGGCCTCCAATTGCTCCAGGGGAGGTTTAGATTGGAAAAGTTTCTTCACTGAAAGGGTTATCAAGCACTGGAACAGGTCACCAGGGGAGGTGGTTGAGTCACCATTCTTGGAGGTATTTAGGAGATGTGTAGATAGGGCAATTGAGGGCCATGGTTTAGAGGTTGGCTTGACAACATAGAGTTTAAGGTTGGACTTGCTGGTCCCACTGGTCTTTTCCAACCAAAATGATTCTATGATTCTAAAGCCTACTTGAAAGAAGGTATTCTGAAGAAAAAAAATATTGTTGGATAAAGACTAGAAGCAACCTGTCAGCTGTGTATGTTTGTGTGCTTTTCCAGTGGAAGTGTGGTGGCTTCCTTCCCTGTGCTTTTCAGTGAGACTGAAGTGGTGGTACAACCAATTCTTTCACTGGAGTGAATGCACTGCAAAGTATTGCTAAAAATGACTTCTGACAAGCCTTTCCAAATTTTGTATGTTATGTAGCTTCCCTGAAACAAGTAATTGCTCTGAAAATATTTAATTGTTGTTTTATAAAAATGCCTTAAAGTCTTACCCTCAAATTAGAAATCATTTGCTGAAATGACAGATTGATATTTTCCTACAAATCCAAAGGGAGCTTGTGCTGCTTTGGCTGTTTGGAACCAGTGGCTCAGGCACATAAATGTGAAAATAATAACTGCAAGAGGTTGGTGAGACACTCTAACAGGTTGCCCAGGGATGTAGGTGAAGCCCCATCCTTGAAGACATTCAAGGTCAAACTTGATGTGACCCTGGGCAGCCTGCTCAGTTGGAGGTGTCCCTGCTGCCTGCAGGGGGGTTGGACAAGATGACCTTTGAGGGTCCCTTCCAACCTGATGCAATCTGTGAAGTTAATTTCAAGAGATTTAAGCTCATGTCCTAAATATGAATAATAACAATAATAATGTGAGATTGTACTGTAGCTGAAGTTTCATCACAAGAGACAGGTGTGGACAAGCTGCCTTGGGGCTGTGACATGTGTTGAAAGCCAGGTACTAAGAGTTTTCAGCATTGATGTCTAATGCACTGCACTTTAGTAGGCTCAGGATCGTAGCAGTAATACAGATTGTAAGAGACCTCTGAAAAAGTTATGTACTGCTCTAAGTGGGGTCAGTTTTGATCAAGTTGCTTAGGGTCTTACCTAGTAAAGTTTTGAATAAATTCAGCTGTTGAGACTGGTATAAATAGCAGCTCTACCTTCCAGCCTCTCAATCAGTCCCTACCAGTTTGGTTTCAGCCAAAAACTTCCTTTGAGTAGCTTCCATCCCACTGCTTAGGTTGATGAAAGTATTGACACTAATCAGCACCTGAGGGATGCCACTTCCTTGGCTGCCAGTGGAACTTTATAATATTGATTGAAGCCTTTTGAGCCTGAAGATGCAGCCATTATTCTACTAGCTAATAGTGCACATTTGTGGACCATATTTAACCAGTTGTCTTTAAGAATGCTATAGGGAGATCAAATCAAAGACTGTTCTTCATCCTTGATGGAAACAGTCAAGTTTCTGGGGCTGCTGTTGCGGAAAGCTCTGATGTGAGACCCTTGTACACTAATGCAGCTGGATTGTTAAAATTCTCTGAGGGAAACTGTTGAAGGCTTTCTGGTTTTCCCTTTGGTAGTGGAAGTGCTGCCAAGCTTTTGCTCTTTCCAAGGCAGCAGGGCAAAATAAGTAGTTTGAAAGATGGCAGGAATTAGGTCCATCTTCTTGCTCTGTTATATTGTCTCAGGTAGATGAAGCCTTTAGTAGCTTGGAAGAGTAGTACTAAAATAGATTTTCTGTGGAAAACTTGTAGTCTTGTCAGACTTAAACAATATTATGAAACCCTAAAACTTCCTAATATTTTCATGAAACTCCCCTGAATGATGACTGAGTTGGTGCTTTGGCTTCCTTCTCTGGTTGAATCCACCATCTCTTGTAACATTTATCTAGGACTTGTCTTCCAAAAGTAATGAATTAAACAGCATCTCAGGTATTTGTAATAGTGTTTTCAAAAGTAAGTTCTAATATTCAAGGCTGTGGAGCAAACAACTTAGTCTGTCAACCCTGAAGTTCGGGGAAAAAAAATGAAAGGCTAGATGGGGAAGCAGTCCAAAGCTGCTGCTTCTAAAATCTCAATGTTTGGAATTATCAAGTCTTCAAAAGACTTTAATGACTTTAGGCATCCTGGTTCACCTCAAACCTGAGTATTCAGAACTAATTATTGAGAGACTCATTGGACACATCAGGAGGGATGTGATTGGAATAAATAGTGAAATACAAAATATATTTTAACATAAAATTAGACTTTTATGTTTGTTTCTGTACTGTAAGGAACAAATTGTAGGCTATATGTTTTAGAGGTCCTCATTTTGGCTTTGGTTTGACTGTTTCTAATGAAACTGATGATTCCAGTTCTTAATTTCCAGAGCTAAAAAGTAAATTAGTCTATCTTTTTTTTTAATTTCATGGTAAGTTCAGCAAGCTGAAGAATAATTCATTAAAAAGGGAGAGAAGAGCATTTTTAGTAAAAAAAAAGGAAGATATTTCTGTTTGGACTAGGGAGTATTACTATTCTGTTGTTATGTATGTCTTTATATCAATACTCTATAATTTATGAATGTTCTCAAAAATAATACTGAAAAATGGAAATAAAGTAAGAATAGAAGTCTTGTCCATTGAGCTCCACAGATGTAAGTTTCTGTGAGGATACAGGAGAGTAAGAAGCACAAATGGATTAGTTTCCACAGCAATTCATAAATGATCAGAAGCCTTGTGAATCACTTCCTGATGTCCCCAGACCTGAATTGTAACTTCCTAGCAGGCTGTTTGTGCTTTGAATGTACTGTATCCTAGATGCTTTTCTTTTGAAAGAACCAAGCTAAAAAGCCAATTCAAAATACCCAAACAAACCACAAAACCTCCCAAAACACATAACCTTCCAGCTCTGATGTGAGAGAAGCAAAAAAATCCCTGTCTCCCTAAAAAAACCCATCCAACTCTTGCCTATACCTAACCCTATTTCAGGTTTGCTTTATACAACTGAAGGTTTTATAAAAGGCCCCTCCCTGGAGGTGTTCAAGGCCAGGCTGGATGATGCCTTGAGCAACTTGGTCTAGTGGGAGGTGTCCCTGCCCATGGCAGGGGGTTGGAACTAGGTGATCTTTAAGGTCCCTTCCAACCCAAACCATTCTATGAATCCATGAACTTGAATGTTCATGCATCCCTGATGGCATCTGAGTTTGAGCAATCCTTCTGTGCCACTTAAAAAAAAATAAATAAATGAATTCCGGTGTTAATGTAGTTTCTCTATATCCCAGTAAAAGCTGGTGGGAAACAGATTCTTTTTTCACATGGAAGGGTTAAAAGAAATTCCTCCCCAACCCTAAATATGGTAATATGAATTGATATGTGAAACACATACTGGGACAAATTTTTCATACTTCTTACTTTGTTGCATCTGTGGAACAGAGTTGTTTTCTAAATCCTCCTGTAGCCTGAAGTGTACAGGAGACTTTTGGAAAGATTGCTGTTAAGTGTTCAGTTCCACACAGGTTTGTACTGATTTTTTTAAACCTGCCTTTATCTGCTTTGTGTTTATTGCATATATGCAAACTCATGTATGTTTTTCTCTGCTACTCTTTGTTTTATGCTTTTTCTAAGTCGGAGATGTGTATTTAAGGACTTCCCAGTTGGAAGACTGTAGGTGGATGACTTATTTCCCATGCTTCACAGGGTCATGGGAAATTAAAATAAAACCCACAACCCTGATGTTTTTCTTTCTGGATTTTACTGTGTTTGATCTGCCTGTGTGCTGCTAGGAAAGCCTGGAACATTTAGGTCTCTTACTCCAGGCTTGCAAATGTCATGTTCATTGCTATTGTATACCATGAGCATGTAATAATCACATCACCTTAGATTTGGCCTCTTAGGTATGGTGTCTGATATGAGAACATCATCCTGGGTAGAGGTAAGCTTAAAAACCAAACTAGAACATACCAGACAAACAACAAACCCTCAGAGAAACAAAGTAAGTGTCACCTGCAAGTTTGCCTGTCTTAACTCTTGTCCACCCTCAAACAGAAATATGTACCAGGCACAGGCTTCACTGCTATGCAGAACGTTATCAAGAACGAGATACCATTAAGTTTTCTTGATCCTAGGTCTATGTAGGTAACTGGCATTTTGAACCTTGAACTCTGAGGCTTTTAATAGGCAACAATCTGAGTGCCTTGTGTGTTGTAGGCACTGAATTTAAATGCATTTAAGGTTAGAAGGAAGTGCAGGAGCTCTAATCCAATCTGGTTGCTCAAGGCTTTATCCAGTCAGGTCTTGAAAACCTCTGAAGGACGAAGACAGCACAGCCTCTTGGGCAGCCCTTCTAGTCTTTGTCCTTATGATGAAAGCTTTCCTCCTTTTTGTCAGGACCTCACAAATCTCTGAGATTGTCTCTGAGGTTCTGAGTCTGTTCTCTTCTGCAATACACTGCTGCAAAGAGCCTACCTCTATACTCTCTGGCTGCCTGGGACAGCTGGAAAAAAATTGTGGTTTTTGCTTTTTCTTTTTCTTTTTTTTTTTTTGGCAAAGCAACAGCCTAGGTGTGCTTTACTTGTCAGAAATGAAGTGCAGCTATTAGATTTGAGGCACTGAGGCAGCACTCAGATGCAGAAACATTACTGTGGAAACTCTTCTTCTGTATATATGATGGTGTCTAAGCCAAGGACATGAGCAGGCAGGGTGAGCTTGCAGCACAGAAGGCAAACCACAGCCTGGGCTACACCCAAAGCAGCATTGCCAGCAGAGCCAGAGAGGTGATTCTGCCACTTTGCTCTGCTCTGCTGAGACCTCCCCTGGAGCACTGAGTGCAGCTCTGGAGCCCTCAACACAGGAAGGACATGGAGCTGATGGAGAGGGTCCTGAGGAGGGCCATGAGAATGCTCAGGGGGTTGGAGCAGCTCTGCTATGAGGACAGGCTGAGGGAGCTGGGGGTGTTCAGCCTGGAGAAGAGAAGGCTGCAGGGAGACCTAAGAGCAGCCTGCCAGGACCTGAAGGGGGCTACAGGAAGGCTGCAGAGAGACTGTTTGCAAAGGCCTGCAGGGACAGGATGAGGGACAATGGCCTCAAACTAGAGCAGAGCAGATTGAGATTGGATGTGAGGAATAAGTTCTTTCCTATGAGGGTGGTGGAACACTGGAAGAGGTTTCCCAGGGAGGTGGTTGAGGCTCCTTCCCTGGGGATCTTCAAGGTGAGGCTGGAGGAGGCCCTGGGCAGCCTGATCTAGTTGGGGATGTGCCTGCTGAGTGTGGGGAGGTTGGACTGGATGAGCTTTGGAGGTCCCTTCTGGCCTGGACCATTCTATGATTCTATGACATCAATGACCAGAGTGGTAGGCAGAAGCCAAGCAAGCAGAATTTGGAATTTCTCCTCATTCCTCCTCTTAGCCCTTTCTGACCTTGCTAATTCTTTTTATGAGTCACAGGAATCTCTGCATGTCCTACTTGTCTATTGTAGTTACTGTAGTGTATTTTATGAATTATTTTCTGTGCAATACAGAATATAGTGTTTGTAGGACATGGGATTTGAGCTGAGACCTCTGGTCATCTGTAGTAATCTCTTCCTGCTGTATATCAATAAGGTGCATTTAACAGCTCTGTAAAGCTCTAGTTTGGTTTTTCCTCTCTGTACACTGTAGGAAAATAAGACTGTTTGTAGTAGGTCTGACTAAGGAGACATAATTCAGTGCCTTGCTCCTACAATGGCCATAAACAGATACACGGTAAGCAAAAAGAGTTTAGAAAGCTCAACCAGGTGTTTCCTGTGAATTAATTTTCTAGCCTTTTGGCAGTTTTCATCTTGAAGGCTTGCAGCATCAGATGAAGGTTGCTAAACAGACAGATTACTTTTAATTTCTATCTGCCAAGTACTTTTTCATTCTCCCCTTGAACCTCTTACCATAAAAAGTCATTGGGCAATGAGGGCAATGTTTCTAAGAACCTTTAGAGCCCTATGATTCTTATTTCTCCTCTGCCCTCAGAAACTCTTAGCCTCATGTCATGGTCTCAAATCAGTAGTTGTTCTGTGGTGCAAGTTGTTCTATGTCATGGTTAGGAGGTATTTTCTAATTTAATTTTGATTCATTTGCTGAGACCTCTGATATGTTCTCTTGCTCTTGTTTATTTAATTAGAAACATCAATCTACTGCTGTCCCTTAGCAACTTAAAAAAAAAAAACGAAACAAAACACCACAAAACTGAGTGGGGGCTGTGGTTGTTTTTCTTGAACTTAAACTTCCAGATTTTAGTGGTGCATCTGATGTAAACCTTGTGGCTTTCAGAAATAGTCACTTTATCATAGTAGATAAGGGATGACCTATGGATGTGATCTCTCTGGACTTCTGCAAGGCCTTTGATATGGTCCCCACAACATCTTGCTGGCCAGGTTGGAGAGAGATGGATTTGCTGGGTGGACTAGTCGTTCAGTGGATAAGGAATTGGCTGGATGGTCACATCCAGAGGGTGGTGCTGAATGGTTTGAAGTCCAGATGGAGAGCTGTGACAGTGGTGTCCCTCAGGGGTCTGTACTGGGACCTGTGCTCTGTAATATTTTTATCACAGAATGGTAGGTGTTGGAAGGGACCTCTAGAGATTGAGTCCAACTCCATCAATACTTCACTAATAGCTCTGAACTGATCAGCTCTCCCCATGCTGTGTTACACACAGCACATATTCTTGAGACTACAGAACCAATTTTGGTGTGTGTAATGTGGAACCCAGCAAAGATTCCTTGCAAGCCAGCTCCCTTCTTCACACTGATTTAGTATCTTTTATCTTCTCCGATGTACCATTTAATGATTAGTAATTTTCCTTGAAGCTGGTAGCTCCTAGTGTTGCCTCTAGAAAAGAAGTCATCTTTTCTCTCAGGAGTATTGTAGGCTTTTAAGTGAATAGTCATGTAATTTCTTAAGTGCTCTTACTGAGAGATTTCTGTGAAGTCTGTTTTGAGTCAAGATCTGGGTGTTTTGGAATGTGAAAAATGGAGTGGAACCTGGAAGTGCATGGTCCTGTAGCAAATTGTGATCTGAAGTGAATGGCTTGGCTTAACTTGTTACACAGCCATAGTGAGCATTACCATTTTTTTTCCTTCCTATGAAAGCTCTCAGGTCCTTAAGTGAACAAGTGCTATTTAAATCAACGTACTAACTCCAAGATGAAAGATTGAGGTTCTCCTAAGTGGTGTTGTGCCTCTCAGGATAATTGTACAATGCTGTCATTTCAATTAGACAAAAGATTCAAACATCTGTAAAATGCTGAGACACTTGGAATGATTAAAACCTTAGTGTACAGAGAGAGGTTTTGCAGAGCATTCCTATGGATTTGACTTTTTAAAAAAATAGGAGAATCATAGACTCATAGAATTGTCAGGACTAGAAGAGACCTCAAGGCTCATCCAGTTCCACCCCTCTGCCATGGGCAGGGACACCTCACACTACAGCAGGTTGCTCACAGCCACATCCAGCCTGGCTGCAAAAACCTCCAGGGATGAGGCTTCCACCACCTCCCTGGTCAACCTGGTCCTGTGATGGTGAATTGAGATGCTCCACATTAGCATTTGTTGTCCAAAACCTACTCTCTTTTTTTTTTTTTTTTTTTTTTTAAACCCATTAATTTCTGATACAGTGTCTTGAGAAGAGGTTAAAAGATAGTTTTGGGGCTTACCTGACTACCATTTCTGATCCCAGCCAGGAAGCCTTTGGCTTTCTTGGCCACCTGGGCACACTGCTGGCTCCTCTTCAGCTGCTTGTCCTTTAACACCCCCAGGTCCCTTTCTGCCAGCAGCTTTCCAGCCACACTGCCCCAAGCCTGTAGCATTGCTTGGGGTTGTTGTGCCCCAAGTGCAGGACCTGGCACTTGGCCTTGTTGCAGCTCCTCCTGTTAATGTTGGCCATGGATCCAATCTATCCAAGTCCCTCTGCAGAGCCTCCCTACCCTGGTGCAGATCAACTCTGCACCTAACTTGGTATCATTTGCAAGCTTCCTGCTGACACACTCTGTCTCTTCATCAAGGTCATCAATAAAGATGTTAAACAGAAGTGGTCTCAACACTGAGCCCTGAGGAACACCACCTGTGACCAGCCACCAGAAGGATTTAACTCCCTTGACCACCACTCTTTGGGCCCTTTTGTCCAGCCAGTGCTTTATCCATCACTTTATCACAGTTCTTTCCCATAGGTGTCAAGTACTTTAGTAAAATCAGAGATGTGGTAATTTTTCAGGTATGGACATCTACAGCTGCCAGTTTAAGTAGTGTAATTTAGTGTACTGAGCACTCTAATAAAGCATTCCAGTCAAGCACATTGGAATTGGGCATTTTGAGCCTACTTAATTAAATTTGGGGCCTGCACTTGACAATTAAATATTTGAGGCCTTCACTGAGAGTCTTCTTAAAAGTGGCATAGCTAGAATTTAGTTGGTCCTGACACACCCCTGAAGGAATTTCTTGTTCAACCTATTTCTCTGTGCTTTTTGTTACTAATCAAATGAATTGAAAAAGGACAGTCTTTAATACTTCCTCATGAACTCCTTTGGCCAGAAAGAAATAGAAACCCTAAGGGCAATCCTGTGAAATGGGAAATAAACTAAAAGTTAGAAGAATTTGTGCAGTCACAGAATCACAGAACAATAGAGGTTGGTAGGGACCTCCAGAAATCATCCAGTCCAACTCCCCTGCCAGAGCAGGAGCACCCAGGGGAGTCTGCACAGGAATGCATCCAGGTGGGCTTGGAGTGTGTCCAGAGGAGACTCCACAACCCCCCTGGGCAGCCTGTGCCAGGGCTCTGTCACCCTCACTGGAAAGAAGTTTCTCCTCATGTTGAGCTGAAACCTTCTCTGGTCAAGTTTGTCTCCATTGTTCCTTGGCTTATCACTGTGCACCACCCAAAAGAGCCTGGCCCCCTCCCCTTGACACCCACCCCTCAGCTCTTGAGAGACATTGATCAGATCCCCTCTCAGCCTTCTCTTCTCCAGACTAAACAGCCCCAGGGCTCTCAGTCTCTCTTCACAGGGCAGATGCTCAAGTCCCCTAAGCATCCTCCTGGCTCTCCCTTGGACTCTCTCCAGCAGGTCTCTGTCTCTCTTGACCTGAGGAGCCCCAAACTGGACACAGGATTGCAGCTGTGGTCTGAGCAGGGCAGAGTAGAGGAGGAGAACAACTTCCCTAGCCCTGCTGGCCACACTTTCCTTGCTGCACCCCAGGATCCCATTGGCTCTCTTGGCCACAAGGGCACATTGCTGTCCCATGCAGAACTTGCTGTCCACCAGCACTCCAAGGTCTTTCTCTGTGGAGCTGCTTTCCAGCAGATCACCTCCCAACCTCTTCTAGTGCTTGCTGTTATTCCTCCCCAGATGCAGGACCCTGCACTTGTCCTTCTTGACCTTCCTGAGGTTTGCCTGCAGCCAGCTCTCAGCCTGTCCAGGTCACACTGGATGGCAGCACAGCCTGACAGGTGTCAGCCACCCCCCAGTTTTGTATCATCAGAACTTGCTGAGGGTCCTCTCAATGCCCTCAGCCAGGTCATTGATAAAGATATTGAACAAAACTGGACCCAGTACTGGTCCCTGGGGGATACCACTGGCCACAGGCCCCCAAATTGAGTCTGTGCCACTGATGACAACCCTCTGAACTCTCTTGTGGAGCCAGTTTGCAATCCCCCTCACTGACCAACCATCTATGCCACATCTCCTGAGCTTTTCTGTGAGTGCTCACAAAGATGTCTTGTATTCTGTTTGTAACAGTGTGAGAGCTGAAATTCCCCCACACTGACAATGACCAGGCTAGCTCAGTCTGGAATCAAATGCAAGCAAATTTGCAAGCAAATCTACAATCTATGATGCAATGCACTGAATCTGTACAAACAGACACTATTCACAACAGTTACAAATAGGTACAATCAACAGAAAAGCACAACCAAACCCCCTTTGCTTCCCCCAAGGGGCCTCCCCCCCCAGCCAGAAGGAATCCCCCCAGAGCCCCCTGGCAGAAGGCAGAGAGTCAAGAAACAGAGAGCCTGTTAGACTTAGCTTGTCAAGGTCAGTGTGTTATCTTCAGCCAGAAAAGAAGCAGCAGGCAGACAGAAGCCCAGCAAGGAAGCTGAGAACAGGCTCAGACTGCCCCAACTTTGTTTTGAGTCGAGATTCTTAAACATTTCTACCTCTCCAATGGAAGCATTTTAGAATATTTGTTTTCTTACACCCAATAGTGACTTATCTTTAGCTTTCTCTGCTTGAACTTTGTTATAGTCTTAAAACCATCACACTGTTGAAGGTTGTCTGCATCTGAATTACCTTGTATGAAATGGGCACCTGGGGCACTTGGCTGTTACAGCAAAATAGACAAGTTATTTTTAGCCTGAGGCAGAACCTGAGGAGCATGTTGTTATTTGGCAGTCATCTTCAGTCTAGAACTTCAATGGGTGCTTTGATATAATCCCATTTTGTGGGTTTGCTTCTTCCTTTCAATTAAAAAACAGACCAAAAAAAAAAAAAAAAAGGCAAAATGGGCTAGTCAGATGTCAGGTCAGTGTCTGTCAAACTTGCCTGGAGGCTATTTGAATGCAGGTGTTGCTAAGCAGCTTAACACTGGAAACCACTTCTCATAGCATGTTGCATTTTTTATAAGATGCAGGAATGTTTGAGAGTCACACTAAGAAATGAAACGTGGGGGTGTATTACGGGGTTCATGCACCCAGGAAGTGCTCCCAGCTGCTGTTCTGCTTCCTCTTGGGGTTCTTCATCACTTCTGTTGTTGTGTTCTGTTTATTTAGAAAGATGTGGAGGTTGGTTGTGTGTTTGTATGTTCTAAAGCTTTCAGCACTTGCTGCTAACTGGCTCAGAGGGACTGGAAACTGAGATCTGACGCCTGAACTCTCTACACTGTAAGCTATCAGTTAATTATCTATTCCATTATGATGAGTGTAAATATCCTTACAGCTTGTGATGAGCTGTAGGGTGAGGATTGCTGTGCTCATTTGAGATCCCACTTGGGTCGATCAGCGAGGACCATCATGGGGCTTGTGCATTGCTGAACTTGTGGTTAGTAAATCATGGTGACCTAGTGATGGTCCCTCTTGGGCTCCCCAGTTCAAGAGGGACAGGGATCTACTCAAGAGAGTCCAAGGGAGGCTATGAGGACGCTGGAGGGACTGGAGCAGTGCTTGGTGAGGAGAGGCTGAGAGCCCTGGGGCTGTTTGGTCTGGAGAGGAGAAGACTGAGAGGGGATTTAATCAATGTTTAGAAATACCTGAGGGCTGGGGGTCAAGAGGGAGGGGACAGGCTCTGCTCACTTGCACCCTGTGGTAGGACAAGGGACAATGGATAGAAATTACAGCATAGGAGGTTCCACCTCAACACGAGGAGGAACTTCTTTAATGTAAGGGTGACAGAGCACTGGAACAGGCTGCCCAGAGAGGTTGTGGAGTCTCCTTCTCTGGAGACTTTCCAGCCCCATCTGGATGCATTCCTGTGTGACCTGTGCTGGATTCTCTGGTCCTGCTGTGGCAGGGGGGTTGGACTTGATGATCTCCAGAGGTCCCTTCCAACCCCTAACATCCTGTGAGCCTAACCTGGCTCAATCTAGAGGTATTGGGAACTCTGGGTATGCAGATGTGATGCAGTGATGTTGAAGCTGATTCTGGAGACTTTTGGATGTGGGTGTTGCTTCCCACTTCCAAGAGTATTTAGTGGCTTGCCACTATGTTGCATTACCCAGCTTTGTTTTTAAACTAGCACAGTTTTTGTATTGATTTGTAAGCATTAAATGCTTTAAATCTACAATGAGTAGAAAACTTGGATTTTCCCTTAATTTTACAAAACAGCTCCAAAAGGAGCATGATGGACAAAACCTGTACTGGACCAACAGAGGTGGGCATATGAAAAAGAGAAAGAGTGGCAGGACTTGAGTGAGAAGCATAGAATCATAAAGGTAGGAAAAGACCTCCAAGATCATCCAGTCCAATTGTTAACCTAACCCTGCAAAGTCCACCACTAAAACATGTCCCTAAGTGCCACATCTACGTGTTTTTTGAACGCTTCCAGTGACAGCAATTCCACCACTTCCCCAGGCAGCCTGTTCCAATGCTTAACCACTCGTTCAGGGAATTTTTTTTTTCCTAATATTCAATCTAAACCTCCACCAGCACAACTTGAAGCCATTTCCTCACATTCAGTCACTTCTTAGCTGAGAGAAGAGACCAACTCCCATCTCACTACAACTTCCTTTCAGGTATCACAGAATCACAGAATGTTAGGGGCTGGAAGGGACCTCCAAAGCTCATCCAGTCCAACCCCCCTGCCAGAGCAGGAGCACCTAGAGCAGATCCCACAGGAACACATCCAGCTCTTGAATAGCTCCAGAGAGGGAGACTCCACAACCCCCCTGGGCAGCCTCTTCCAGGATTCTGTCCCCCTCACAGGGAAATAATTCTTCCTCCTGTTTCCATGGAACTTCCTATGCCTCAGCTTCCACCACTGCCCTTGTGCTGTCATTGGGCATCACCCAGCAGAGCCTGGCTCCAGCCTCTGGGCACTCCCCCTGCACATCTTTAGCAACATCAATGAGGTCACCTCTCAGGCTCCTCCTCTCCAAGCTACAGAGCCCTCAGCTCCCTCAGGCTCTCCTCATAAGGAAGATGTTCCACTCCCTGAATCATCTTCGTGGCTCTGTGCTGGACTCTTTCAAGCAGTTCCCTGAGGTCCTTCCTGACCTGAGGGGCCCAGAACTGGACACAATACTCCAGATGTGGCCTCAGCAGGGCAGAGTAGAGAGGGAGGAGAACCTCTCTCAACCTACTCACCACAGCCCTTCTAACCCACCCCAGGATGCCATTGGCCTTCTTGGCCACCAGAGCACATTGCTGGCTCATGGGCAACCTCCCATCCACCAGGACCCCCAGGGCCTTTTCCCCTTCACTGCTCTCCAACAGCTCAGTCCCCAGTCTCCAATGCTCCCTGGGGTTGTCTTTTCCCAGGTGCAAGACTCTCCCCTTGCCCCTGTTCAATTCCATTCCATTTCTCCCTACCCAGCTCTCAGCCTGTCTCAGTCAGGCTGAATGGCAGCACAACCCTCCTGTATCAGCCACTCCTCCCAGTTTGATGTCATCAGGTAGTTGTAGGGAGAGATACTCTCCTCAGTCTCCTCTTGTGAGAGTGAACAACCCCAGTCCAGAAGGGTGAAAAGTGTGTTTAAGTTAAGTTGTGCATAAAGTGTTTTTTTTAACTAGAGGTTCTGAAATGGAAAGCATGTTCCAAGGCATTATTAAATCAGAAGTGACCAAAATAGTGGTTTATATAAATATATATGAAGAGGAGCTCAAATGTGAAAATTAACTTGATTACATTTATCCAAGACAGTATTTAAAATGTACTTCGTTATCCCCCCTTGAATTAGAGGAATTGAACTGGCAGTATTTATGTAATGAATAGTTTAATGTAGTGATCTAAATCTGAAACAAAGCTGAAGAGATTTGGGGTTTTATTATTTTTTTCTTTCTTGCTTGGTTTGCCTCAGTTGCTGGTTCTGCATATCAGGACCCTGGTTGAAAGTTTGGAGGGATTGTATCAACCAGGATCTGTTCTTGGACTTGCATTTTGTTAGTACTAAAAGGTACAGATTAGCAAAAGGGAAGTACAGCCTGTGAAATACTTTTCCCACAGTTCTAAGTGGATTTTTTTTCCCCATTATCTGCTTTTATCCAATTTTCAGAAGTCAGATTTCCTTCTTTTGTGCAGGGATGGTTGGTCCACTCAGACACTGCTTGTTAGGAATCTGGGCTACCAACTGATCAATGAATCCCTTAAAATGTCACAGTATAGTGAGGGATGGGTGACTGGGTTTTTTTTTTACTATTAGGATTTGTGTTTAAAGAAGAAATGTATAAAAGTATTTTATATTATTCTAAGTGCAGCTTAGTTATTTCTGAGGCTGGTGTGAATATCAGAAATGTCATTTCCATTACACATACATTGTACCAAAGCAGGTTTAAGTCATGAACACAAGTAGGCAGAGACTAATGAAACATGAAAGGAGCATCTGACAAGGGAATCACAGAGGTGCCAGTCTCCTTCTGGTGGTGCCCCATGAAAGGACAAGGAACAAGAGGTAAAAGGCAAACACAGGAGTGTTCCACCTCAACACAGAGAGACACTTCTGAGGGTGATGGAGCACTGGAACAGGCTGCCCACAGAGGTTGTGGAGTCTCCTCCTCTGGAGAATTTCAAAACTCACCTGGATGCATTCCTGTGTGACCCATCCTAGGTGATCCTGCTTTGGCAGGGTGTGGTTGGAATCAATGATCTCTGGAGGTCTCTTCTACCCCCTAACATTCTATGATTTCTCCTCTTAAAATTAGTACTCCTATGTTATGCTGGGATCATCTAGTTGAGCACAGCTCAAATTACCTGTTGGTAGCTGAGTTTTGTTTGGATGATGCTGAAGGAAAGGCTGATTTTTCATTGGAACACAGCTGTAGAAATCACACAGATGTGGGAGCTTCTGTACCACCATAAAGATGTTGCTCTTGAGGATCTTTGTAACAGATGGTGCCTTAGATCTGGAATTTAGCCTGCACCATAATTTCTTAGCTCTCTTCACATGTATGAACTACTTGTAAGTCAGCATGCTATTATGAACTTCATAGATGAGTGTAAGAAGGTAGCTTAGAGGGAATGGTACTGGTGTGGGGAACCCAATATGCTGAACAGGAGGTGCAGGTGTGGTCTGGGTGAGGTAGGATGTAGGTTGTCCAGAGAAGTGTAAGGAATTCAGTGGTAGGTCATAGAATTGTCAGGGTTGGAAGGGACCTCAAGGATCAGCCAGTTCCAACCCCCTGCCATGGGCAGGGACACCTCACACTCCAGCAGGTTGCTCACAGCCACCTCCAGCCTGGCTGCAAAAACCTCCAGGGATGAGGCTTCCACCACCTCCCTGGGCAACCTGTGCCAGTGTCTCATCACCCTCATGGGGAAGAACTTCTTCCTAACATCCAATCTGAATCTACCCATTTCTGATTTTGTTCCATTCCCCCCAGTCCTATCACTCCCTGACACCCTCAAAAGTCCCTCCCCAGCTTTCTTGTAGCCCCCTTCGGATCCTGGAAGGCCACAAGAAGGTCTCCTGGGAGCCTTCTCCTCTCCAGACTGAACAACCCCAACTCTCTCAGTCTGTCTCCAGAGCAGAGCAGCTCCAGCCCTCTGCTCATCCTTGTGGCCCTTCTCTGGACACCTTCCAGCACAGATCACTGATGTCTGTGCATGGAGATGGCCACCTGAGTCTAAAATGGACTCCACATCCAGGCTTGAATCAAAATAAGTGTAGCTGATTTGATTTGGAGGACTTGAGCTTTAAGTCAGGTCTGGGTGCAAGGAAGGGCACGTTTTCTGTGTGAGAGGCAGCCCTTCCAAAGATGACTGCAAATAGTATGTTCTGCCTGCTCCTTTTTTTACACATAGAGGGAGCTTGTTTGAAAACAACATTTTTGCAGTTCACTTGGCTTGGATTTATGGAAATCTGTACCTTAAAATGTTTTGGTCTGAGAAAATGCTGAAGTTTGTAGTCAGTGTTTTCATGAGTTAGCAGCTGTTGGTAGAGGTTGTTTTTGATAGAGGTTGCAAGCATAAGGAGCAGTGCAAATTTCCTGAAACCAAAAGAAAATGATTCACCTTATTTTCCCTTTTTTTCACTTGATTAAAATTTTAGGTGTCACACATCATGTCCGTAAGATGACATTCCCTTAATCAGTTGTAGCTGCAAGTTTTATTCAGCAAGAACAATCTGAAAATGGCATGTTCAGTCATGCCTTCACTGCACAACAAACAAAATGCCTGAAGCCAAGAGAGATAACAGCAACTGGGCACTATCTCCTAGCAAAGAGACACTGGCTCATTAAACAATCATGTTCATCCCTGGTATTCCAACCCTTTCATTTCTTTCTTCCCTCCAAATTCTGGCACTGTCAAGTGCTGGCAGTAGTATGCAGTAGTAATTAAGAGAAGAAAGGATGTGAAGCCTATATGCCCAAACAAGTTCATTCGAGGTAAATATTTGTGATACCAGCACAATGTTTCTCCTCAAATGTTGAAAGGATTTCATTCATAGTAAATATTTTTCCTAAACTAGAAGAGCAGTAAAAAACAAAACAAAATAAAACAAACCAAAAAAGAAAACAAAACCAATAAAAACCAAACCAAACCAAAACCCCCAACAACTCCAAACCCACAACAAAAAAATCAAAACCAAACGAACCAAACACAAAAAGCCCAACAAACCCAAACCAACCACAACATGAAAGCAAACCAACCAACCAAAAAAAAGCCCCAGAACAAACCCAAGAACCAACCAACAACAACAAAAAAAGACCAAAACCCCCAAGGAAACAAACCCAAACCAAACATACAAAAATCAAAGCAACAAAACCCAACCAAAACTATCTCCTGAGTGGAGCAAAGACAGTAACCTATTTAAAGTGCAGCTAGCAAGCTCCTGAAGTCCTTATTCTTTTGGCACGTGTGTAATGAAGGAAAGTAGGAGAGTGGATAAAAGGCTAGATTAATCTTTAAGATTCAGTCTAAACCATTTCTTATATTCCCCTTTGCTTGCCCCTTTCCCTTGTATTTGAGTCTTTGCGTGGCTAAATTTAGAGCAAGCAGATACATTTTGGGTTTTGCAGAAGTAGTTTGCTTTTTTTGTTTCTGCTTTTTTTGCTAACCTGATCTTCCATTTATCTTAATAAGTTGTTTCTGACTATTTTTTTTTTAACCAGCCTGTTAGATACTATGTCTACCTCTGTAGCACATGTGTGATTTATTGTAGTTCATTCTCTGCCATCACATCCAATGCAATGAAGTGTGTTTTCATTAGCCTGGTAGCCATTCAGTTCTTAGATTCACCATCACCCATGGGTTTATCTTTCTAGAGATTTATTTCTTATTCAGATCTCCTTTCTTAGTATGAGTTTCTGATGTTTATGCAAAACTGTGCTTGTAGGGGAATTTTTATTAAATTACCTTTTGAAGTTGTAATCTTTTTTCGTTGTTTGTTTTTCAACACTGTGTGCTGGGAACTCTAAAATAAAACATCCTTTCAGACTGTGAATGCATATTGCATGCCTTGGACTTTTTTTTTTTTTTTTTTTTTTTTTGTCTCCAGGTATGTCTGAGGTAGAGCAGAGGTCAAATGTTAACCATCTCCTCAAGTTACGTTTCAGATTAAGAGGACATGAATGTCAGGAATTTGCAGGATTGAGTTTAGTGAGGCCAGTAATGTCAGAAGTATTAGTTGAAAGTGTGAGGAGGGGGAGAAAGGAATGTGGGTAAGAGGGAGGGGGATATTTTTGAGAATTTAACTACATTTCACTCAGGACAGGCAGTGGGATCAGAGAGCTGCTGAAGCTGGGGTGAACCACTCTGTGTGTGTTTTACTTTTAAATGTAGAATCAGTTTATTAGTTGCAAAACGTTTTGGCTTTGAACAAAATAAACAGTTTTGAGGGTTTTATTGCTATTGTTACTGCTAAAATGTTTTTAACACCTTTGAAAGTCTACACTGTAAATAGGTGGAAGTGTAATCGTGGATGTTTAGCTTGGTTTAGGTGTGGGCTTTGTGGTTTTTTTTTTTTTTTAATAGGGAAGCTTTTCAAGAATGTGCTTATTTTCTGCTTAAATGCATTTGCTGCTTATAATTGCAATGAGTTTATAGATGAGTGCTTTCTACTTTCAAGACCAATCCTCTTCAAAATATGGAACTGTCTTTGAAAGGTGGATTTATTTCTAAGATCTTTATAAAAAGCAATTTATCTCCAGCAAGCTCTTATTGCTCCAAGCATAATATTGTCCACTGAATATTTAATCTACTGGTCAGAAAGTTTTTATACAGAACAGTTGGATTGAATACCTTGATATTTAGAGAGTATTGGACCTGACAAGAGCACTGTGGTTAAGCCAATTATTGTTGAAATATGGCTAGATGTCTGCTGGTGCCATCAGCTGATCCAAAAAGAACCTGTCAAGAATTCAGTCTTGCCACATTTAGCATTGCTTCTCTGTTGGAGTTGGTATGTCATCAGCAACAGCACCAAAACCTGCATGAAAGATAGGGAGAAGTAATAATCCCCAGTCAGCTGTTTTAAGGTATTTGAAAGGAGAACAAAAAAGCAAAGTGGAGACTTAAAATCTATGTGGTTGGGGTTTTTTTGGTGGTTTTTGGTTTGTTTTTTTTTAAGCTGTTAGCTCATGCTACAGGATACTAAATTGTGCCTGTAATGAGGCAGGAGGAATTCTCCTTGGCCACATACTCATTTCAGACATCTGTCATCTCTCTGGTTAGTCCACAGAAAAAATGCTTTGGTTGTCATCCCTTGATAGTAAATGGTGAGGGGGAAAGGTGTTATGAAGCTTACATATAGCTGCTGATAGGCTACTGTAACAGAAATGGGCACCTCACTTCCAGGTGTTGGGGTCTGCTAGGAAGGTCAAGTGCAGTGAGCTGTGTGCTTATTGTCTTGAGATTGAGGGCAGCCTTAGTTCCTAAGAGAGGTATTACCACTGTCACTTTTTGCTGCTGTCATTTGGCCAAAGGTCTAAGTTATTTTTGTCTTTGGTTCCCAACTTGGATAAAATATTTCCTATTAGTTAATTTCTGCACAGATCTGTCTTTATCGTTACACCCATTGCTAGTTACTAACTGCAGACCTGTTTGTTTTCATCACACAATCTTTTCCCATCTGAGGGGGATGTTGGGGAAAATCATCTTCAAAATGAAAATGAAAGTTTTAATGAAAATAGTTTGTGTGCTGTGCCTTGCTGTATGCAGAATCATTGTGAAAACTTACTTAGTTTAATGGTGGCAGATACCTTTAGGGTTTCAATAAACAATAAGTTTTGTAGGCAAATCCAAATCTTGTTAGAAACTGGGTAGAATTCATAGTTGTGTCATCTTATTTGTATGATCTTTCTTCTGAAGTCGTGCTCAGGAACCTAGGAAAGCACTCTCTAAAAAACAGGTGGAAAAATGAGTGTGAAAACCAATCACATCCTGGGCTGCATCAGGAGAAGCGTAGCCAGCAGGTGGAGGGAGGTGATTCTCCCCATCTGCTCTGCTCTGGTGAGACTCTACCTGAAGTACTGTGTCCAGTTCTGGAGCCCCTGGTACAAGAAGGATGTGGAGGTGCTGGAAGGTGTCCAGGGAAGGGCCATGAGGATGAGCAGAGGGCTGGAGCTGCTCTGCTATGAGGTCAGATTGAGAGAGTTGGGGCTGTTCAGTCTGGAGAAGAGAAGGCTCCCAGGAGACCTCCTTGTGGCCTTCCAGGATCTGAAGGGGGCTACAAGAAAGCTGGGGAGGGACTTTTGAGGGTGTCAGGGAGTGATAGGACCGGGGGGAATGGAGCAAAACTAGAAATGGGCAGATTCAGATTGGATGTTAGGAAGAAGTTCTTTCCCATGAGAGTGGTGAGAGCCTGGAAGAGGTTGCCCAGGGAGGTGGTGGAAGCCTCATCCCTGGAGGTTTTTGCAGCCAGGCTGGAGGTGGCTGTGAGCAACCTGCTGGAGTGTGAGGTGTCCCTGCCCATGGCAGTGGGGTTGGAACTGGCTGATCCTTGAGGTCCCTTCCAACCCTGACAATTCTATGAATCTATGATTCTCTTGCTGTAGGTTGTTCAATTATGGAGCTGGGGCCTTGTTCATATGTTTTGGAAAAATAATTGGACTTGTACTCCAGAATGCATTCTCTGATGATCTTCATTGGACTTATTTCATGCAAAATGATCAGGTAGAGGCTGCAGGTTTGTGTCCCTTGGCATCTCACAAAGATGATGCAGCTGTATGCAGAGAGCAGGATTTGTAGAGAAGCTCCATGCAAGTCATGTATATTGTCTCTTATCTTGAGAGGATGAGTGGGGTAGCCAGGTGTATGGACTGATAACCGTTTGCATTATTGGGAAAGTGGTGGTAAAAATAATTTTTTGTTGGTTTTCCTCTGCAGCTTTTAACCCCTGAGTCTTTTCCTTAAATCTGAAAGAACTGCAGCTCTTGGTAGAAATAAAGCTTTTGCAAGTTGCATGGTGGAAGGCCATGAAAGAAGAGAGCCAATTAATAGGCAGCAGAAGGAAATTGAAAGTGAAGGCCTGTAGTGCCAGGAGAAGGGGCAATGGTTTCAAACTGGAGAAGGGCAGATGTAAGTTGGATGTGAGGAACAAGTTGTTCACTATGCGGGTGGTGGAACACTGGCACAGGTTGCCCAGGGAGGTGGTTGAGGCTCCTTCCCTGGAGATATTGAAGGTGAGGCTGGAGGAGGTCCTGGGCAGCCTGATCTAGTTGGGGATGTCCCTGCTGAGTGTGGGGAGCTCAGACTGGATGAGCTTTGGAGGTCCCTTCTGGCCTGGACCATTCTGTGACTCTATGAATGCAGCACCAGAAAACAGCAAACAGTAATTAATGTGAAGGACAGTTTCTGAGTTTGTCACCTTTGATCTGATATCAGTGAAGCATCAGATCACAAATCTGTTGCAACGTGGTCTTCGCTAGATTCTGTGCATTCAGAACTCCTTGCTCACAATAGTCTTTGTCATGTGTTGTATGACTTGGCTGTAATACACATGTGTGTGTGAAATACTGAGAGGAAGAGTTAGCAAAGCAGTAAATAAGCAGCTCCCTTTTTGGAGGTGTGTACCATTTAAACAAATGTTAAAGGCAGCAGCCTGCCTCTGTGTACATTTTAAACAGTCCTTTCTCCATTGTTCTAATGAGTAATAGTCTACCAGTTAGCCCAGAAACTTCAGGTTTTAAAAGTACTTTTCTACATAATCTTCTTAACTTCTAGTTGTGTCTTTATTTGTTGGGGTTTTGTATCTCTGTTCTGTTTTTTTTTGCTTGGTTGGTTGGTTTGTTTTTTTGGTTATTTTTGCATCTTTGGGTTCCTGCCTGAACCTTTCTTAACACAGAACTTCAAATCACAGAACATTTTCCCTGAATCATCTTAGGAAGGAAGCATTAATCTCACCTGTTGCCCAAATGTAAGAAAAATCACAGAATCAGGTGGAGAACACCCTCAGCATCACCAAGTCCAACCCAGAACCCTGCTCTACAAGGCTCACCCCTAAACCATAGCCCCAAGCACCACATCCAAACCACCTTGAAACACAGCCAGGCTTGGGGACTCCACCACCTCCCTGGGCAGCACATTCCAATCCCTGACCACTCTTGTCCTGAAAATATGTTTCCTACTGTCCAGTCTAAACCTACCCAGTGGCAGCTTGAGGCCATTCCCTCTTGTTCTGTCACTAATTCCCTGTGAGAAGAGACCAGCAGCAGCCTCTCCACAAGCTCCTTTCAGGTGGTTGTAGACAGCAATGAGGTCTCCCTTAGCTGCCTCTGTTCCACACTAACCATCCCCAGCTGCTTCAGTTGCTCTTCATCAGATTTCTTCTCCAGGCCCTTCCCAGCTTCCTTGCCCTCCTCTGCCCTGGCTCCAGCACCTCCACATCTCTCTTGGGTTGAGGTGCCCCAAACTGGACACAACACTGGAGGTGTGGCCTCCCCAGAGCTGAGTCCCAGGGGACAATCCCCTCCCTGCTCCTGCTGGACACAGCATTGCTGATCCCAGCCAGGAAGCCTTTGGCTTTCTTGGCCACCTGGGCACACTGCTGGCTCCTCTTCAGCTGCTTGTCCATCAGCACCCCCAGGTCCCTTTCTGCCAGCAGCTTTCCATCCACTGCCCCAAGCCTGTAGCACTGCTTGGGGTTGTTGTGCCCCAAGTGCAGGACCTGGCACTTGGCCTTGTTGAAGCTCCTCCTGTTAACGTTGGCCATGGATCCAATCTATCCAAGTCCCTCTGCAGAGCCTCCCTACCCTGGTGCAGATCAACTCTGCACCTAACTTGGTGCCATCTGCAAGCTTCCTGCTGATACACTCTGTGTCTTCATCAAGGTCGTCAATAAAGATGTTAAACAGAAGTGGTCTCAACACTGAGCCCTGGGGAACAGCACTTGTGACCAGCTGCCAGCAGGATTTAACTCCCTTGAGCACCACTCTTTGGGCCCTTTTGTCCAGCCAGTGCTTTATCCAGCAGAGCCTGAGCCATGAGCAGCCAGTCTGTCCACAAGAATTAGAAATAAAAGCCAAGTGAACACTGAGGTTTCCATTTTGGGGGAATGTTGAGGACAGGGCATGGGAAAAAAACCCTGAACATCTCCACTGGGTCTGTAAATGCATAGAAATGTTGGTTGAAAGGACCTTTGGGAGTTTCAGAACACTACTTCCATGTCCCATGTGTCAGGTTAGCTATGGCTGTATCTTGCAATGGCTTGAAGACCTCCAAGGATGGAGGTTCCACTGTCTCTGAGTAGCCTGTACTGCCCTGTCACTGAAATGTTCTTGGTGCCCAGTTGATGCATTTTGTATCCTTTAGTGTATCATCTGCTGCTTCCAGGAGGGGCCTGGCTCCATTATCTTTGTAACTTTCAAATACTTCTAGATGACTTTTAAATTGCTTTGCTCAGTTGAACCCTTTGAGAGGACAAGGGGCAGTGCATAGAAACTCCAGCACAGGAGGTTCCACCTCAGCATGAGGAGGAACTTCTTCACTGGGAGGGTCCCAGAGCACTGGAACAGGCTGCCCAGAGAGGTTGTGGAGCCTCCTTCTCTGGAGACTTTCCAGCCCTGTCTGGATGCATTCCTATGTGATCTGTGCTGGATTCTATGGTCCTCCTCTGGCAGGGGGTTGAAGTCGGTGATCTCCAGAGGTTCCTTCCATCCTTTGAGCCTGTGATCCCTGGCTTCCTCTCCAACAATCCCTTCATGTGCTCTTGCTCTACAGTCCCTCTAGTTTATTTTCTTCATGTTCATTTGTTTCCCTCATTTCAGAAATTAACTCCAATTTTATGCTTTTTATCATGTTTTTAATAGGACTAAGGGGGAGCATGAGGCATTTTTGTTTTTTTTGGTTCTCCTTGCCCTTGTTTTTGGTGGAGAGAAGCATATTTGAGAGGTTGCTCTTTGTTGTTTCTTCTTGTTGGAGTTCTTGTTGCTTATCAGAAGCATAGAGAGTATGGTTTGGGGTTTTTGAGTTTGTGGGGTTTTTTATTTGTTTGGGAGTTTTTTGTTTGTTTTTTGGTTGGTTGGGGGTTTTTGGGTTGGTTTTTTTTTTTTGGTTGGGTTTTGGGTTTGAGGTTTTTTTTGTGGGTTATTGCTGCTGTTCTTTGTGTTTTGGGAATTTGTTTTTTTGTTTCGTTTTAATTTTGTTTGTTTTTTAGGAAAAAAGCCCAGAGTTATCTGTCTCAATGTAATTCTTTCTCAGAAGTACTTAAAGTTTACATTATTCTCAGCTGCTTTTATTTTTAGATGTTTCAAGGGCCTAGGGAGCTTAATTAATTCAACTGTCCTTTCAAGGATGGAATCAAGATGGATCCAGAAAGGATACGTCCAATACACTAAGTAGGAAATATCTTTTTTTTTTTTCTTTTTTAGGTTGTTCCTCATTATTTAAACTGAAGCATTTGAATTGCTAGCAGAACCAAAAGTACCAAAATAGCCAATCTCTATTTGGCTAGATATGTATTCACATATTTCTGCTATTTTAAAGAATTCTGGTTTTGCTTGCAGCAGCCATCTAGGACTCATGATCTTGGTGAAATAGGCTGTACACATAAATATGTCTGTTCTCCAGTTACAGATAGAATCACAGAATTAACCAGGTTGGAAAAGACCTTCCAGATCATCAAGTCCAACCTATCACCCAACACCAGTAGAGGGGGAGAATCACCTCCCTTGACCTGCTGGCCACACTTCTCCTGATGCAGCCCAGGCTCTGGTTGCCTTTCTGGGCTGGAAGTGCTCACTGCTGGCTCCTGTTGAGCTTCTCATCCACCAGCACCCCCAAGTCCCTCTCCTCAGGGCTGCTCTCCAGCCAGTCCCTGCCCAGCCTGGATTTGTGCTTGGGGTTGCCTCCACCCAGCTGCAGGACCTTGCACTTGGTCTTGTTGAACCTCCTGAGGTTGGCTTGTGCCCAGCTCTGCAGCCTGTCCAGGTCCCTCTGGATGGATCCCTTCCCTCCAGCTGTCTGCTGCACCACACAGCTTGGTGGTGTTGGTGAACTTGCTGAGGGTGCACTCAATGCCACTGTCCACGTCACCAACAAAGATGTTAAACAAGACTGGTCCCAGTACTGATCCCTGAGGGATTTCACTTGTCACTGGCCTCCATTTGGACATGCCTAAAGTCTTTTTCTTTGACAGTTTGAGGGAGTTTCTCAAGGGGCATACTCAGGTTGACTCTGTCTTCCAGTGAATAAATGTGACATCTGTGATTGTAAAATTTGCAAACAAGGTAAGACTCAGTAGTGTTCAATAATCATAGAATCATAGAACAATATGTTAGAATAGTCATAAAATCAATTTGATTTTATTGTCTCCTTCTCAGAAAAAGGATAATAAGATGTCCCTACCCCCAAGTCCTTTTTTTTCTCTCCTTCTGACTTGTGCATAAAAGGAGTTGCTTGACTTGGTTGGTTTGGTTTTGTTGTGGGGTTTGGTTTGGTTGTTTGATTGGTTTTGTCTTTTAGTTTAACAGTAGATTGGAAAAAAAACAAACAAAAAAGGTGGTGTGAGAATCCCCAGGAATCAGCCGTTTCCCAGGAATGTGACTCCTGAAAGATGGTCTGTTCTAACACGCTGCTGCTGCATCCATGGTGTGCTGCCCGTCGGAGTCAATTAGAGCAGAGTTTATTCATCCTCCTGCCCCATCACGGGGGCTGGGTTTTGCATGCCCATTACTCTTTATTCTTCAGGCTTCATTAATAGTTTGGGACCATGAGTAAAGTTCTAGGTCACTGGTCCCTTCCCCTTTAGTGTTAATGGAGCCCTTTTTAAGTCTGCTGGAATGTGAAGAATGAAGTTTTACTTCCTTTTTGGGGAGCTCCTAATTTTTGCCAGTCCTATGATTACTTGGAGCTTCTGCATTGCTTTAAGCAATAAAAGAGTATGGCTAATTTATTTACTATGAATAATTAGAATTTACAACACAAAGAAATGACATTTAAGGCTTAGCCTTTCAGGAAACCAATTATCATGTCTATGAAGATTCCCTAGAAGATGGGAGCTGAATGCTGAGAGGATTTCATTTGAAGGAGGCTGGTTTAAGTTTGGTTTTGTTTTTTTTTTATGTTAAGGCCTCTTCTTTTTCTGATGCCCTAGGAGGAAAAATCAGATTGGAATAAATAAATAAGGAATTATTTTAAGAGCAGCACGTCCCAAATGGTATTTAAAATAAACAAACAAATAAATAAATAAATAAAGCAGACATTGTTTTTGAAACAGAGATGTACAAATCCAGTCTTCAAGGTAAAGCTATCTCTTCATATATCAATTTAACATTAGCAGCTTCAAGGTCAGATCTCATAGGATTTTATCAGGTTAGGGTCTGTAAATAGTTTTGTGAATTTTAAATTTAATTTAAATTTAAGTTTAAATTAGAAACAGTTTTGCAGGAAGTGTTTTTCCACTTACAAAACCCCCTTCTTGTTATCTTATTAGAATGGGCTTTGCATGTTGCTGGTTGTCTTTTTTTTCAAGGGAAAAGCTCAGGAGGAGTGAGAATGTTCTCTCTTTTTGTGCCTGTATGACTGTATCCAAGTTACTATCCGTAACACAGGTTTTGTTCAGCAGCAGACTAATTTAAATCCTAGGAATGCAGAATATGCTTGCCAAAGGGTTTCGCAGAGCAATTGAAAGCTGTGTTTCAAAATAGACATTCTTTACAAATTCCTCAATTAAAATTTTGTCTTTAAGAATAGGCTGTAACAGTCCTTGTGCTTTGTGGCAAATAGAGGTAAATGTTTAGTCTGTGCTGCTGAATAAAGTAAAAAGCTCAGCATGGTTAGCTGTGCCAGTAGGGCAGCTCAGAGGAGGGTGACATTTGAAGGGAACCACAAATTAAAGCACTGTAGGAGTGTAATAAATAAAATAACCCCCTTGAATTGGTTAAAAAGAAAACCAAAAAAATTGCAATTCTTGTCACTTTTTACAAAGGTTATAGTTAAGTCATGTATCAAAGTCAGTGTAGTCAGATAAACCCCCTGTGTTTCCAGCACTTGGCTCCATACAGATGGTTCAACCAGTGGCTTTCAGATCTCTCCTCTGGACATGCATAGCAGTCAGTATCTGTTCCTGAGAACTGTGATCCTGCAGTGTGGCTTGGATCTATCCTGCTTGCTGTAGAAGCTGCATTGTCTGCCAGGGAACCGACTGCTTTGGACTTGGGGTTATGGTCAGCCATCAGCTATGGTGTGTCAGGGTTGGGGTTTGTGCCTCTTGCCTGCCTTTCTCACTTAAGGCAGACTTACTGATGGCTGTGCAGTTAGTCCACCACAACGCACAACAAGGGGTTTGCACAACAAGGTCAGTTTGGATACTTCAAATGAATCCTTCCAGTTCTGAGGTCTGGTAGCTTGGCCGTGGCCAAGCACTGCTTGGTCATCATCTGTCATGTTGTTTTGCTTTTCTGGTTAGATTGGTGTTACTATGCTATATGGATGAGTACTTGCCATTAGTGGTACATGTTCAGAAAAAAAATCTGGTTTCTTCCTGGTGGAAACAGGAGTTGAGTGTTCATGTCAAAAATGGATTTTTTTCCAAGGTGTCAGTTCATCTCCAGCAAGGGGAAATGTTTGGAAATGAGTGGGGATGGAGTCCATCATCAGTGAGTTTGCAGATGACACCAAGTTAGGAGCTGGTGTAGATCTGCTGGAGGGTAGAAGGGCTCTGCAGAGGGACCTGGACAGGCAGGCTGGGTGGGCAGAGGCCAATGGGATGAGATTTCACAAGGCTAAGTGCAGGGTTCTACACTTTGGCCACAACAACCCCATGCAGAGCTACAGGCTGGGGACAGAGTGGCTGGAGAGCAGCCAGGCAGAGAGGGACCTGGGGGTGCTGGGTGACAGCAGCTGAACATGAGGCAGCAGTGTGCCCAGGTGGCCAAGAGAGCCAATGGCATCCTGGCCTGCATCAGCAATAGTGTGGCCAGCAGGACAAGGGAGGTTATTCTGCCCTGTACTCAGCACTGCTCAGGCCACACCTTGAGTGCTGTGTCCAGTTCTGGGCTCCTCAATTCAAGAGAGATGTTGAGGGACTGGAAGGTGTCCAGAGAAGGGCAACAAGGCTGGGGAGGGGTCTGGAGCACAGCCCTGTGAGGAGAGGCTGAGGGAGCTGGGGGTGTTTAGCCTGGAGAAGAGGAGGCTCAGGAGAGACCTCATTGCTGTCTACAACTACCTGAAGGGAGGTTGTAGCCAGGTGGGGGTTGGTCTCTTCTCCCAGGCAACCAGCAGCAGAACAAGAGGACACAGTCTCCAGCTGTGCCAGGGGAGGTCTAGGCTGGATATTAGGAGGAAATTCTTCACAGAGAGAGATTTGCCATTGGAATGTGCTGCCCAGGGAGGTGGTGGAGTTGCTATCCCTGGAGATGTTCAAGAGAAGCCTGGATGAGGCACTTAGTGCCATGGTCTGGTTGATTGGACAGGGCTGGGTGATAGGTTGGACTGGATGAGCTTGGAGGTCTCTTCCAACCTGGTTGATTCTACGATAACCAGATAGTCCAGATAACCTGCACTCAAAGCAGTTGACCACAGCAGTGCCTAGGACAGTAATACTGACTTATAAGCAACCTTGGAATACTGACATAGTTTTCAGAGAATTTGAATATAAAATTAGGCCTATAATTAAAAAAGCAAATCCAGGAGCATGAACCTAGATCAGCAGATGCTAGCTGGATAGATGCCAGTTCCAGGTAAATCAGTGGGAGTTCTATTTCAGTTAAGTCTCTTGACTAAAGAACAGAGAGTGTAATTTACAAGGTCTTTTATTCCTTGATCTTTAAGTGGATCTTTGAGACCTTCATCATGGAAGTCTATTGTAGTATTCTTGTGAATAGTTTGTGTCAATGGGAAGGCAGGGATGATAAGAAATATGTTTATTTTGATTAAACAAGCAGGGGAGATAGATATGGATTGTGATTTCTTCAGTACTTGAAACAGACTAGTAGTAAGTGAAGTTAATATCATAGTGCAGACAATTGGCTGAGGTCAGGAGGGGGAAAATGTAATTTAAGAGCTAATATCCTGTGCTTTAAAAAAAAAAAGTCTGTATCTATCTGAAGGGGCCTACAAGAAAGCTGGGGAGGGACTTTTTAGGATCTCAGGGAGTGACAGGACTGGGAGGAATGGAATTAAGCTGGAAGTGGGGAGATTCAGGCTGGATGTGAGGAGGAAGTTCTTCCCCATGAGAGTGGTGAGAGCCTGGAATGGGTTGTCCAGGGAGGTGGTTGAGGCCCCATCCCTGGAGGTGTTTAAGGCCAGGCTGGATGAGGCTCTGGCCAGGCTGCTGGAGTGTGAGGTGTCCCTGGCCATGGCAGGGGGGTTGGAACTGGATGATCCTTGTGGTCCCTTCCAACCCTGACTGATTCTATGATTCTATGTTGGATAAGAGCAGTTGTCCTCATTCAGGGAAACATTCCATCCCTCTGAACATCTCTTTCTTGGCAGGGATGAGTGAGAATATCTTCTGGAGCAAAGCAGGTGTACAACAACCTTTTTCTTTCCTTTTTTAAAAATGTTGTTACCTTCCCAGATTAGAGCAGTGATCTGCTTAGGGATGTCCTGATGTGTCTGCCCATGCCTTCTGATGAAGAGCCAGAGTGCAGCAGTCCCATACGTGCTGGATGGTGCAGCAGCAGAACTGACCTGCTTTCTACTCTTGCTTCTCCAATTTGCTGTGCAACTGCATAGAATCACAGAACGTTAGGGGTTGGAAGGGACCTCCAGAGTTAGAGTCCAACCACCCTGCCACAGCAGGATCACCCAGGGCAGGTCACAGAGGAACACATCCAGACAGGTCTTGAAAGTCCCTAAAGAAGGAGGCTCCACAACCTCTCTGGGCAGCCTGCTCCAGGGTTGCATCACCCTTACAGTAAAGAAGCTTTTCCTCATGTTGAGGTGGAACTTCCTGTGAACACTTGGTATCTGTTGCCTCTTGTCCTACCAGAGGTCACCATTGAAAAGAGATTGACCCCTTCTTCTTGACAGCCACCCTTCAGATACTTACTAATAAGATCTCTCAGACTAAACAGCCCCAGGTCTGCAATTGTTTTATGCTGAATATGTGCATGAAGCCTGGCAGGAGAATTAAGTTCTTGGTGCAGTTGGCTATTGTTACTTCTTAGAAGTGTTGCTGCTGCAACTTCCCCTGCAACGAGTTTACAGCTATAAAATCCTGGAATATAAGGCTGCAGGGGTCCTTCCCCTTCCTCTTCCCCTTTTCCCTTCTCCTTCCCCTTTTCTTTTCCCTTCTCCTTCCCCTTTTCTTTTCCCTTCTCCTTCCCCTTTTCTTTTCCCTTCTCCTTCCCCTTTTCTTTTCCCTTCTCCTTCCCCTTTTCTTTTCCCTTCTCCTTCCCCTTTTCTTTTCCCTTCTCCTTCCCCTTTTCTTTTCCCTTCTCCTTCCCCTTTTCTTTTCCCTTCTCCTTCCCCTTTTCTTTTCCCTTCTCCTTCCCCTTTTCTTTTCCCTTCTCCTTCCCCTTTTCTTTTCCCTTCTCCTTCCCCTTTTCTTTTCCCTTCTCCTTCCCCTTTTCTTTTCCCTTCTCCTTCCCCTTTTCTTTTCCCTTCTCCTTCCCCTTTTCTTTTCCCTTCTCCTTCCCCTTTTCTTTTCCCTTCTCCTTCCCCTTTTCTTTTCCCTTCTCCTTCCCCTTTTCTTTTCCCTTCTCCTTCCCCTTTTCTTTCCCTTCTCCTTCCCCTTTTCTTTTCCCTTCTCCTTCCCCTTTTCTTTTCCCTTCTCCTTCCCCTTTTCTTTTCCCTTCTCCTTCCCCTTTTCTTTTCCCTTCTCCTTCCCCTTTTCTTTTCCCTTCTCCTTCCCCTTTTCTTTTCCCTTCTCCTTCCCCTTTTCTTTTCCCTTCTCCTTCCCCTTTTCTTTTCCCTTCTCCTTCCCCTTTTCTTTTCCCTTCTCCTTCCCCTTTTCTTTTCCCTTCTCCTTCCCCTTTTCTTTTCCCTTCTCCTTCTCCTTCCCCTTTTCCCTTCTCCTTCCCCTTTTCTTTTCCCTTCTCCTTCCCCTTTTCCTTCTCCTTCCCTTTTCCCTTCCTTCCCCTTTTCCCTTCTCCTTCCCTTTTCCTTCTCCCTTTTCCCTTTCTCCCTTCCCTTCCTTCCTTTTCCCTTCTCCTCCCCTTTTCCCTTCTCCTTCCCTTCCCTTCCTTCTTTTCCCTTCTCCTTCCCCTTTTCTTTTCCCTTCTCCTTCCCCTTTTCCCTTCTCCTTCCCCTTTTCCCTTCTCCTTCCCCTTTTCCCTTCTCCTTCCCCTTTTCCCTTCTCCTTCCCCTTTTCTTTCTTCCCTTTTCCCTTCCCTTCCCTTTTCCCTTCTCCTTCCCCTTTTCCCTTCTCCTTCCCCTTTTCCCTTCTCCTTCCCCTTTTCCCTTCTCCTTCCCTTTTCCCTTCTCCTTCCCCTTTTCCCTTCTCCTTCCCTTTTCCCTTCTCCTTCCCCTTTTCCTTCCTTCCCTTTCCCTTCTCCTTCCCCTTTTCCCTTCTCCTTCCCCTTTTCCCTTCTCCTTCCCCTTTTCCCTTCTCCTTCCCCTTTTCCCTTCTCCTTCCCCTTTTCCCTTCTCCTTCCCCTTTTCCCTTCTCCTTCCCCTTTTCCCTTCTCCTTCCCCTTTTCCCTTCTCCTTCCCCTTTTCCCTTCTCCTTCCCCTTTTCCCTTCTCCTTCCCCTTTTCCCTTCTCCTTCCCCTTTTCCCTTCTCCTTCCCCTTTTCCCTTCTCCTTCCCCTTTTCCCTTCTCCTTCCCCTTTTCCCTTCTCCTTCCCCTTTTCCCTTCTCCTTCCCCTTTTCCCTTCTCCTTCCCCTTTTCCCTTCTCCTTCCCCTTTTCCCTTCTCCTTCCCCTTTTCCCTTCTCCTTCCCCTTTTCCCTTCTCCTTCCCCTTTTCCCTTCTCCTTCCCCTTTTCCCTTCTCCTTCCCCTTTTCCCTTCTCCTTCCCCTTTTCCCTTCTCCTTCCCCTTTTCCCTTCTCCTTCCCCTTTTCCCTTCTCCTTCCCCTTTTCTTTTCCCTCTTTTCCTGTGTGTGTGCAGTACGTTTCTCGTTTGTGCAGTAAAATCTTGCTAGGTTCAATGAGATGCATAAGTGAATCAGTGTGCATCCTATTTGCAAGGTGATTTTTATTTTCAGTTTTTGCTGGGGTTGGAAGGGACCTCTGAAGATTGTCAAATCCAACCCCCTTGCCAGAGCAGGACCATAGAATTCAGCACAGGTCACACAGGAACACATCCAGATGGGGCTTGAAATTCCCCAGAGAAGGAGACTCCACAACCTCCCTGGGCAGCCTGTTCCAGTGCTCTGTCACCCTCCCAGTGAAGAAGTTCCTCCTCATGTTGAGGTGGAACCTCCTGTGCTGCAGTTTCTCTCCATTGCCCCTTGTCCTATCCCAGGGTGCAAGTGAGCAGAGCCTGTCCCCTCCCTCTTGACCCACAGGCCTCAGATATTGATAAACATTGATTAAATCCCCTTTCAGTCTTCTCCTCTCTAGACTAACCAGGTCCAGGGCTCACCCCAGGTAGTGCTCCAGTCCCTTCATCATCCTCATAGCTCTCCCTTGGACTCTCTCCAGCAGATTCCTATCCCTCCTGAATTGGGGAGCCAAGAACTGGATACAATATTCCAGGTGAGGTCTCAGCAGGGCAGAGTAGAGAAGGAGGAGAACCTCCCTGGATCTGCTGGACACACTCCTCTTGATGCACCCCAGGATCCCATTGGTCCTCTTGGCCCCCAGGGCACATTGCTGTCCCATGCAGAACTTGAATCAGTAGCTTATCTCCCCTTAAAAATGAATGCTGCTTACTGCTGTCAAGGACACTATCCCCAGATAGTTAGTAACAGTTCACATAAATATATGCTTTTAATTGAATACTTCATTATTTCTCTGGTTTGAATTGCTGAGGTTTGTATTTTGTGAGACTTTAAAAACCTTTTTGGTATCCAGCCTGCTTTGGATCCTTTTAGGTGACTTGCCTGACCCTGGCACTTGTAATCTTGTAGTTACCTAGACTGAGCTATACAAAATACTATATTCCCTTTTTTTAGAGATAGTTTTCTGCTCCAAAATCACTTGATGTAGCTTGCCAGTGTCAGGGGAGGTGATCCATAGTGCTGGTAGATGCCCACGGGCAGGAATGAGAAGAAGAGTTGGAGTATGGCTCAATGGACGCAGGCTAATTTAAGCTGTTGTGGAACCTCAGCCCTTGTCTCTCACTTTGTTAAATTCGTCAGGAATCTTGGGGGAGGATGAAGTCTTGTTTTCTTGGCTGGAGAAAGCAATTGGAAGGAGGGGGGGGGCATGTGAAAATAAAAAATAGGAAATAAAAATAAAACCAAAGCAATGCGGAGTTATTTCAGTGTCCAAATACTTTGGCTCCGTTTTAGGGTGAAGGTTCAGTTCTGATTCTATCTGGAGTAGTTTCCTTTCTTTAAATTGTCCAGTGGCCTGGTACAGTTAGTCACAGATTTGCAGAGGTTTTATTTCCACGTTGTTTTAGTTGTGTTTGAGAGACTTATTTTCTTACTCATCCAATACAGATGAGAATCATGTGGGCGGTGAAGGGAAAGGGTTGAAAATATTTCCTGAGCAAAAAAGTAATCCAGGTATATATCTAAAGCCTTCTGCTGCTTTTGGTGTCTTTTAGTGCAGGTGCTAAAAGGTTAATAGCCAGCCCATCACTTCTATTGTAGCAAGAGAGGAGGGTTTTTTTTCTAACCTAAAGCAATGTTAATTTCCATTTAAGGAAGAATGCCTGCAGGAGCCAGTGGTATTTACTAACTGCGCCTGTGAAAACATTCCTTTGCACCCTCAGATGCTCACTCAGCCTTCTGTTTTCCAAGTGACATTATTATAGGCTTTAGATTGTAGTCTGAGAGATTAAAAGCCTGGTTTAATATTGTGAACAGCTGAATCCTCAGTCCTGAATCCTCTTCGGGTCCTTGCTCAGTTGCGTTCCCCTGACTTGAATGGAGTGCGGGTGCAGCAATCGCTGGGGGACAGATTTTCGGGGGGGTGGTGGGGGGGCTTGGTTTCAGTGGGGGATTTTCCCCCTCCACTGTTTGCAACCTGAAGACATCTACTGGAGCATCATTTTATCTTTGAAAGGTTTTTTTTTTTCTTTTTAATCACGAAGATTCTCAAAACCAGATGTTTTTCTTGTCTTTTTTTGTTTGTTTGTTTAATGTGTGATATGACTGTGATAGGTTATTGATGAATTGAGCTCTGAATCCCCATCTCTTGTATTGTCAGCTCATGCTAATTCCTCTCCTTGTCCTCTGGTGAAAGGCTGCCTCTGTCGGGTTGGCCACATGAATGGCCCAGGGCTGCTCCATGGTAACGGTGTGAATGTGCCTACCCTCGGGTACCTACAGGATATGGGAAGTTGTTTACCTTCCTCGCATTGGGGGATGGTGAAGCTGGACTTACCTTCTGTTTGCCACAGTTTGGTCTACAGAAAACCACTCTTGTGAGCAGTTACCATGGAGAAGACCATGCGTGTTAATTTGTGTGTCTGTCTTAACCTTACCCTCACGATCTCTACACTCAATAGAAAATGGGGGAGGGAGGAGGGGCGTCACAGCCCTTTCATTCTGTGCTGCCATAAGGGAGACCCTTGCCAGTGCTTTGGGTCTGCAGCACAGAGCAAATCTGTAGTGGCATGTAACAAAGTTTCCTGAGCGTCTTTAATGAGCAGATTTCTGACTGCTTCGGGAAAGATGATTTTACCCTTTTATTCCTATTTTACAGTTGAGAAACGTGTCTTATAGTTGATGTTATGAATCAGGGTAACAAATGTGTTAGAGGCTGAAATCTTAATGGTTTGCTTGAGCTGTCTGGCCCCAAAAGGTATCACAGTCTCACAGGATATCAGAGGTTGGAAGGGACCTCAAGAGATCATCAGGTCCAACCCCCCTGCCAGAGCAGGATCACCCTGGGGAGTCTGCACAGGAATGCATCCAGGTGGGTTTGGAAAGTCTCCAGAGGAGACTCCACAACCTCTCTGGGCAGCCTGTTCCAGGGCTCTGTCACCCTCACTCTAAAGAAGTTTCTCCTCATGTTGAGCTGAAGCCTTCTCTGTTCAAGTTTGTCTCCATTGTTCCTTGGCTTATTCCTGTGCACCACCCAAAAGAGCCTGGCCCCCTCCACTTGACACCCACCCCTCAAGTAGATCTTGTTGACATGCAAAGAACTTTCTGGTTGCTGAAGGCCTGTTCTAGACTTAGGCAAGTAACTGTGCAGCTGAAAAACTGAAGACCACACCATTCACTCAATTAAAACAAAACAACAAAACCCACCCAACCAACGAAAAACCACAAAGGGAAAATTGCCCTTTTTTTGTACAAACCTTTTCCGCATTTGCAAATAGAAGATTTATTTATCTAGCACTTTCCCTGCTTTATTTACTCCTCCTTTATTCTGGATTGATTTGCTGTAGAAACACCTTGCTCTCTTTTGCAGTGATTTACAGTGGTGCAGTGGTGAGTGCAGTTGTTTTCAGCCACTGTATGACCTGACTCATTCCTCCCATTACAATCCCATACTACATGCTCTCCCACCTGGATCCAATTGGGTTTTGTGTCTATGCATGTTCTTGTCTTGTCTGTCAAATGCTACTTTTGTACTGAGGTACTTCACAGAATCAACCAGGTTGGAAAAGACCTCAGAGATCATCAAGTCCAGCCTATCACCTAATACTAACACCTCCTGACAACTAAACCATGGCTCCAAGTGCCACATCCAATCCTTTTTTGAACACCTTCAGGGATACTGACTCCACTACCTCCCTGAGCAGCACATTCCAATGGCCAATTCCTCTTTCTGGGAAGAACTTTCTCCTCACCTTGAGCCTAAACTTCCCCTGGTGCAGCTTGAGACTGTGTCCTCTTGTTCTGCTGCTGGTTGCCTGGGAGAAGAGACCAAACCCCTCCTGCTACAACCTCCCTTCAGGTAGTTGTAGACAGCAATGAGGTCTCCCCTGAGCCTCCTCTTCTCCAGGCTAAACACCCCCAGCTCCCTCAGCCTCTCCTCACAGGACTTGTGCTAGATCCCCAGCCTTGTTGCCCTTCTCTGGACATGTTCAAGTATTCAATGTCCTTCTTACATTGAGGAGCCCAGAACTGGACACAATCCTCAAGGTGTGGCCTAACCAGAGCTGAGTATAAGGGAAGAATGACTTCCCTGCTCCTGATGCAGGCCAGGATGCCATTGGCCTTCTTGGCCACCTGGGCACACTGCTGGCTCATGTTCAGCTGCTGTCAACTTGAAGCTACCAGTACTGTTTTGTGGACTTAAAGTGTATATTTGAAATGGTCTTGAGAGGTGAAGATTTGTCAGCATGCTTCCATCCTGCAGGCCTATTTTCCTTTACCTTCTGGGAGCAGAGTCTTAAACCTGGTAATCAAAATGGGGGATGCAGCCCAGGATCCTGGTTGGCTTTAGACCCTGGAATGGGTTGCCCAGGTAGGTGGTTGAGGCCCCATCCCTGCAGGTGTTTAAGGCCAGGCTGGATGAGGCTGTGGCCAGGCTGCTGGAGTGTGAGGTGTCCCTGGCCATGGCAGGGGGGTTGGAACTGGATGATCCTTGTGGTCCCTTCCAACCCTGACTGATTCTATGATACTGGGTGAGTGTTGCAGGGGAAATTGGGCACACTGATAGTAACAAACACCAGAAAGAAAGTACAGTGCATAGTTTTGCTTCTCAGATTGATTGAAACAGACTTGTCCTTTGCTTGCTTTATTTTGCTGCTGTAATCTTGGTTTACTTGAGTAGCTCCCTCTCACCAGGCATCAGCTACATGTTCTTTCTGTGATGCTTTCCCACAGCTCTTCCTGTCTCCCACGCTTTCTCCTCCTCGCTCTTAAGTCAACACTATAGTTCCCTCAGTTCCTCACAGAGCCTCTGAATGGTAAGAGTCAAACACCTGCTGAGCCAGTTCAGGGTTCTATAGAGCACTGACTGCTCAGGTGGAAGGGTAGCTGCCTGCTTTGTCTAGCCCCTTGAATTACTGTGGCAGCTAATCTGCATCTTTTACTTCTAGCAAACTTGAAATAAAAAAAAAATAACCCACACAGCAGACTACACTTGTGGAACTCTCATATCTTAGAGATACTAATCTATTCCTAAAAATTAGTTATGACTGCCTGGAACACACCACTGCTGTGTTCCCCCCACCCCCCACCCCCAACACTAATGACTGCAAAAACACGGGGACAAAAGAGCTGTGATTTCTGAGTAGTGTTTCCATAAGAAGCAGAGGTTTGAATGCTAGTGACAGATGACTTTCATGCTGTTTGGATATGGGATTGGACTGTAAGAACCTGGAATAAATTTCCATCAGGAGCTTTGGACATGAATTTATTAAAAAAAAAAAAAAAAAGGAAAACAAAAATAGGGGATGGGGGGGGGGGGATTGACAGAGCCCCTGAGAAAGAGGTCTTCTAAATGAAGCAAAGCTAAAGACTGATCTCAGAAGTCTGCATTGGGAAACAGCTTCACAGGGTTGTCACTGGGGTTAAACTGTAGGTATAAGAAATAGTTAGAATATTGACTGCAGCAGCAGCCTCAAACTCTTTGAATCTTATCTGGGTATTGCCATCCTGGCAGGCTTCAGTACTGCAGCTGTGCTTTATCTGCCTGCGTGGCTTATATCAGTTTTGTCTATTCCTGACATCAGTGCTGAAGGCTTCAGAAGTGCTTGTTTATTGCCTGGACACTTAAATTCAGCAGTTATCCAGTTATGTGCTATCCTCTTTATGGTGCTTTGTCAGCCCTAGCTCTCCTCTTGTGCCCCATGGCTGATTGTGGAGTCCCTATCTGTCTGGTTAGAACAGCTATTTATATTAGAACTCAAAAGAAACAGCCAGGACAGCATAAAACCTGGGTAATACTTTTCTATGGATTTGGAAGACCCCACTCCCAAATAAGAAATGCAGCACGACCCTCAAAAAGCATTGTGCTGAAGTTCTGGTTTTTCCCTCGGGATTGGTTCTGAGTCTGTTGTCATGCCATGGCTGTGCTTACTTGGTTGCCAGCAGCCTCTTTGGTTTTGTTTAGTTTGACCAATCCCACACCCACTGTGTGTAAACACTGAAGGAGAGTCACTTGGGTAGAAAAAGAATGGCAAGTAACTCATTAAGCAAGAGAGCAGGAACTTTTGAAGGCACTGCCCTGCATTTATTATTATTATAATATTTATTATTATTAAATGCAACTTGATATCCAGACAACATCAATTTCTGCAACTTGCATACTTCAGAGGCTGGGATAGTTAGAAATACAGTACACTAATGAACCTGTTTGATCCTCTTTCAGAACATTCCTTAAATACTGATCTCATCTGTATTTCTTTTGGGGAGTACAATCAATGTACTAGGGAAGAAAACAGCACTTAGATGCCTTCTGTATGGTCACATTAAAAGGAGTATTTCGGGTTTGAAAGTAGTGTGCTAATCTTTCCCAAGGTTTGTTCCTCTGCTGCTCTTCTAGCTTTAAAGAGGAGGGGTCTGAATCTGTGTGTTCTTTATCTACATGACAATGCACTTTTTTGTCTTTTGGAGCATTGCTTTTGTTTGCTTAGTCCTGGCAGAACTACACAGCAATGGAAGTCAAAATGATGGTGGTTACAGGCATTTAAATTGCATTACCTAACTGTTCTTTGAGTGGGTTTTTGTTCAGCTGTTTGCTGCTGGTAGGTAAACTGCTTCCGTTCCTGAGAGGCTGCATGCTCTCTCATGCCCCTTCACTGGCTGTTTGGTTTCATTTTCTCTCTTTAAGAGCAAGGCATTGGTACTTCTTTTGGATGAGTTGTCTTAATCAAATAATAATTTCCCTGTGGAACAGGTGTCAGCAGTTTGACTTCTCTGCATAACAGTGTTCAGTCAATTATGCTGTGTGGTGCTTCTGTTCTTGAATGGTACTCAATCAGAAAAGGCTCTAAGCTGCTAACTTCCAGTGGAGTATGAAATAGTTTAGTGCTTGATTCTTAGTAGCTTGCCAATCCATACTTTTAAATATTTTTTTTCTATGAAGTTTTTAGTGCTGGATAGCTTGGCTTTTGCAATTTCTCTTGCATCCCTGGCATTTTAGTTGATATCTGTACTATTACTATCACTAAATAGTTAAACAGAGCATTTCCACCAATCATTCTTGACAAACCTTGTGACAGAGCATATTTTGGTGATTAGCTTAAGTTAAACATTTGACTTTTGAACTCATTCTTGTGGTATGTTTGAAGACTGTGGTGGCCAAGCTATGTATTTTGCTCAATAACAAACTGCAGCCATAGCTGCTTTTTGTTATTTTAATGAGGGGTAATTGACATTCTGGTGTTGATGTAGTTGATGCTTTACTAAAAGCCTTAAAAGAATTCAAAATACTGTGTTATTTTGCTCTAATACAGACAAATATGTTGGATTCCCCCCACTCCCTCCACCCCCCAAATATTTGTAAGTGGATTTTAAGACTGCAAATTGTATTTGGTCTGAAATATAATCAGGCATGCAAATTAGGCACTTGTCAGTTCTCACTATGGGTGAGAAAAGGATGGAATTGGAATAGGGCTTACAGTGACAAATGCTGTGAGTTTTGTAGAGCAAGATCTGGTCTCTCAGTGATGTTGTCTTTTTTGATTGCTGTGTTGGCAGTGTGGTCAAGGATGAGGCTGCAGTGAGCTGTGCTGTGGCCCACCTGCTGGTCACTGACCCATCGCTGCATTTGGATCTCTTTTGATCTCAGATACCAAAGATTCCTGCCTTTGCTCTCTTTCTGGGTTACAAAGCCATGCTTGTGGCCATGCTAATTGTTGCTATTGCACTGCTCCATTTGGATAGGGAGACTTGTAGAGAATTCAGATAACGTGTTCAAGTTCAGTATCCATTTTTGGGCTCTATTAACGTGAGAATTAAGCTTGAGTATGCTTAAGAAAATAAACTTTTGCAGGGTAATCCATATCCATAAAACAGTTCTTAGGTTTAAAATAGTTCCTGTGAATAAAGTTAGCTCTTTCTGCCTCGATAAGGATGTTTTTCAACTTGTAAAGAAAAACACTTCGGCAAGCTAACCCTGAGGAAAGTGCTTGTAGTGAAAGAGGTGCAATTCTCCTAATTATACTGTTGTTCTAATAAAAGGTATTACTGTAGACCCTTTTTACCTAAGTGTTTTGGGTACTGTCTAGACACTAATAAAGGTGTGTTTAAAAAGAGTGTTTCTGAAAGGGAGAAGTAATTTCAAATCATTTAAGTTTGGAATTTTTGCTTGGTTTTGCTGTGCCTTGCTCAGACCACACCTGCAATCCTGTGTCCAGTTTGGGGCTCCCCAGCTCCAGAGAGACAGAGACCTGCTGGAGGGAGTCCAAGGGAGAGCCAGGAGGCTGCTTAGGGGACTTGAGCATCTCCCCTGTGAAGAGAGCCTGAGAGCCCTGGGGCTGTTTAGTCTGGAGAAGAGAAGGCTGAGAGGGGATCTGATCAATGTCTCTCAAGAGCTGAGGGGTGGGTGTCAAGGGGAGGGGGCCAGGCTCTTTTGGGTGGTGCACAGGAATAAGCCAAGGAACAATGGAGACAAACTTGAACAGAGAAGGTTTCACCTCAACAGGAGGAGAAACTTCTTTCCAGTGAGGGTGACAGAGCCCTGGAACAGGCTGCCCAGAGAGGTTGTGGAGTCTCCTTCTCTGGACACATTCCAATCCCACCTGGATGCATTCCTGTGCAGACTCCCCTGGGTGATCCTGCTCTGGCAGGGGGGTTGGACCTGATGGTCACTGGAGATCCCTTCCTGCCTCTGATGTTCTGTGATTCTGTGATAACAGAAAGGATTGATACTGTGGAAAGAGGCAGGGGGAGATGCTGTTTAACAGCTGTTGGAGCTGTGCATGATAAAGCAAGGAAGTATTTGGGTTTCAGTACTGCAGTAAGAGTGACTATAAAGAAATGATGTACAAAAGAGTCATCTTTTAGTTCCAGTTAACTTTTCCAGGCTTTTTTGAATCATCAGCTGAAGGGAAAAATGTTGATTCCCAGAATGTATTTTGTAGTAGTTAATTGCGTGGTTACTTTTTTTCTTTTCCTTTCTATTTCCAGTGTCAAAATCAGTTTTTCTCTGTCTTGTATTTCTACCTGTGAAAGCTTTTAGAAAATGTTTACCCTAAACAGAAACCTTTGCACTTTTCAGGTGTCTTGTTAGGAAGTTGTGATATTGTGCAATGAACATTTACAAAACATGGTTAAAAATTGATTTTTTAAGAACAATTTTTAATTGTTCAGAGTTGTCTCAGGGAAACAGGAAGGAGCCCACATTTGTTCTCTTTCCTGGATTGTTAACTTGGTGAAGAAGCTAAAAAAAAGGTCAAGATAACTGGTGGTACTCCTATTGTAGAGATTCGATTTGTTCACAGAGTCACAGAATGTCAGGGGCTGGAAGGGACCTCCAAAGCTCATCCAGTCCAACCCCCCCTGCCAGAGCAGGAGCACCTAGAGCAGATCACACAGGAACATAGCCAGGCAGGGCTTGAATATCTCCAGACAGGGAGAATCCACAACCCCTCTGGGCAGCCTCTTCCAGTGTTCTGTCACCCTCACAGGGAAAAAAATTTTCCTCCTGTTTCCATGGAACTTCCTATGCCTCAACTTCCACCATTGCCCCTTGTGCTGGCATTGGGCATCACCCAGCAGAGCCTGGCTCCAGCCTCTGGGCACTCCCCCTGCACATCTTTAGCAACAGCAATGAGGTCACCTCTCAGGCTCCTCCTCTCCAAGCTACAGAGCCCTCAGCTCCTTCAGATTCTTCTCATAAGGAAGATGTTCCAGTTCCTTAATCATCTTTGTGGCTCTGTTCTGGACTCTTTCAAGCAGTTCCCTGAGGTCCTTCCTGACCTGAGGGGCCCAGAACTGGACACAATACTCCAGATGTGGCCTCAGCAGGGCAGAGTAGAGAGGGAGGAGAACCTCTCTTGACCTCCTAACCACAGCCCTTCTAATCCACCCCAGGATGCCATTGGCCTTCTTGGCCACCAGAGCACATTGCTGGCTCATGGTCAACCTTCTACCCACCAGGACCCCCCCCCCCTTCACTGCTCTCCAGCAGGTCAGTCCTCAGCCTATCTTTCTCCATGAGGTTGTTCTTTCCCAGGTGCAAGACTCTTCCCCTTACCCTTGTTGAATTCCATTCCATTTCTCCCTGCCTAACTCTCCAGCCTGGCTAAGTCTGGCTGAATTTATTGCTCAGTGTGAAGCTGAACATGGTTTTACATTTATCTGCCTGGACTTCACTGTCAGTGAAATATATTACCTGAAGTGCTCATTATTTTCCAAAAGCTGGTGTAGTGCAACCATTCCTGGAATTCCCTGCAGGAATTCGAGTGGGCTCCTGTCTGCTTCAGGCAAAAAACAATTGGGCTAATTAAAACTGCTGAAACTAATGGCTGACCCTTCACAAAATGAACTGGGAAGATCTAAGACATGCTCAGCCATTGGAACTGCAATGTAAAAGCAAATTGGTGCAGGATGGGGGTGGGGACAGCAAGGCTTCGGCTCAGGACCATTTCTTGTGGGAAGAGCAGCTTGCTTGTGCTCAGACTGACCTCTTGCATGCAGGAATACCACAGGCTGTAATGGAAAGTCACTCCCCCCTCAATTTCTGTTTGTTCTGAGCAATACACAGATGTTTATAAGAAGCAAACCATTGAATCATTAGAAATACTCTCTGTACACTGTCTTCTTAAACTGCAGGCTGGTGGTGCACTGGAATGCAGGGGTAGCTTTGTGGCTGTTTCCTCCATCAGCCTGATTCTTTTTGAAAACATCTTATTCCCCTTGTGTTTTCCAGACTGGAGGTTTACAGAGAAATGTTTATACTGCAGCTTCAAACATTTACTGAAATGCTAGAAAACCTAAAGAATTTTCTGTGGATTCCTTATATTGAGATCAGATGTAGGAATGTCACGTTGGAATATCTGCTCTACAAAACTCAAGATGATTTTAATGGAAAGTCAGAACCCGAAATGGTAGGTGCCTTGCAGCAAAAGAAAGCAGGAGGAAAGGAAAGGACAGAAAATTATATAATGGGTCAGAATTATATCTTGGTGGTTGCACATCCATTTGCTTGCTTTGCTGACAGAACGTGATTGCTTCATTTAGGTCGTTCGGTGATGTGAAACTAGTTTGTGAAGCAAAATGTAGGGTTTGAGGGAAGCCTGCAGTGCCAGCAGCACTGTCACCCATCTGACTAAAAACACCTGTGGGCTGAGACAGGTCCAGCTGCAGGGCACTTTGGGTTTTAAAGTGGGTAGCAACAAGTTTTTAGTTTTAAAATAATTAATGTATCAACTGGCTTTTATTACTCTAAAAATCAGCTTAGAATATAACTAACATTCAGTTGAGCAATCTAGCTGAAGGTGATAGAGAAGCTGTAAGCAGGGTATTGAATGTAAAATATTGTTTTGCATAAGAAAGTCTGAGCAACCTGATCTGGTGTGAGGTGTCCCTGCCCATGGCAGGGGTTTGGAGCTAGATGATCCTTGAGGTCCCTTTCCAGCCTGACAATTCTGTGATTCTCTGATTTCATCATGAGTCAAAATGAATGGGTGTCCTTGTTAGGGCTAATGGTTATTGCAACAGAACTTAGTAGAACTTTTTTTTTAAAAAAGCAGTGAAGTGTTAAAATTCCATAGCTATTGGAATTGTGCTCAGCAGGCATTTCATGGGCATTGTTTAAATTAGTGTGTGGGTATGTGCATGTCTGTCTGTTTGGAAGGGGAATGGAACCTTTGTGTTTAGGAGACTGCAGAAGGGCCCTGACGGTGACAAGGGCAGGAAGGCACTGGCAGCCCTGGCCAAATGTGCCACATTGGCTGCAAATGCTGAGGATGAGCCTGGCCATGAATCTCATCTGTAACAACTAATAAAAGCCTGCTTCTGTTTTCACTGTTTTCTCAAGGTTGTGTTGGCCCTGGCTGGCTCAAGTCCTGAGCCAGTGAAGGGAACTGGAGTGGGAGCAAGGCTCAGTAGCCTTCCATGCAGAGGTTATCTCCTTCAAGCTAGATGTACATAAACTGTTGAACTAAGTCTTCTGTGCTCAGGGAGAAAGCCTTCAACTTTGGAGGAATGAATTATTTGAGGGGACTGAATGCTTTCTGATGGTATTGATTAGCAGTCTCCTGATTTTGGACCTTCCTGAGAAGAAAGGAAAAGGTGGGAATAGACATAGCTGGCAAATCCTAAGGGAAAAGTCTTAGTTTAAAAATCGTGGCTGGAAATTTCCTCTTGGATGATAATTTTTTTGTTCCTGTCCCAAACTCGTAGAAGAATAGTTAGTAGCAGGTGATCTTATACTGAAAGCAACAGGAACATTCTTCCTCACAGATGTAATTGTACTCGGAGAAAACTATTTCTGTGGAATGCTGATGGTCTCTGGAAAGCTTGGGAAAGGCATTTCTCTGAAGAAAGGAGCACTTGTCTACTTAGTTGCTACAAAGATTTTATATATATATATATATATATATATATGTATTTCTTTTTTTAACCTCTACTATTTTAATGTGAGCTTTGTTTCTCCTTTCAAATAAATGTTGTTCCTAGTTGTATTTTTCTGATCACAGGATGTTAGGGGTTGGAAGGGACCTCTGAAGATCGTCAAATCCAACCCCCTTGCCAGAGCAGGACCATAGAATCTAGCACAGGTCACACAAGGATGCATCCAGATGGGGCTTGAAAGTCTCCAGAGAAGGAGACTCCACCACCTCCCTGGGCAGCCTGCTCCAGTGCTCTGTCACCCTCCCAGTGAAGAAGTTCCTCCTCATGTTGAGGTGGAACCTCCTGTGCTGGAGTTTCTATCCACTGCCCCTTGTTCTATCCCACGGTGCAAGTGAGCAGAGCCTGTCCCCTCCCTCTTGACCCCCAGCCCTCAGATATTGATAGACATTGATTAAATCCCCTCTCAGTCTTCTCCTCTCCAGACTAACCACCCCCAGGGCTCTCAGCCTCTCCTCACCAGGCAGTGCTCCAGTCCCTTCATCATCCTCTCTCCAGCAGATCCCTGTCCCTCTTGAACTGGGGTGCCCAGGACTGGCTGCAGTATTCCAGGTGAGGTCTCCCCAGGGCAGAGTAGAGAAGGAGGAGAACCTCCCTGGCTCTGCTGGACACACTCCTCTTAATGCACCTGAGAATCCCATTGCCTTCTTGGCCCCCAGGGCACATTGCTGTCCCATGCAGAACTTGTTGTCCACCAGGACCCCCAGGTGGAAGTTGCTCTTCCAAACTCACGTCAAACTCTCTCTTTCCTTTGTGTTTATCTGGGGTCTCCATTCTCTTACATGAGCACTTTGGAGGCTGGAAGGACAACCCACAGCTTTTCCTGTTTTTCTAACATGCGTATCATTCTTCATCTGCATAGCAGCAGTTTTAATTAATAGGAGACCCCCTGTGAGCCTTGTAGTTCTTCCTGAACAAGATTGATTTTGTAAGAGCTGCAGATCATTTTGTGTTGCAGAGGTGGCTTATTATTGATTATTCTGTCACTTCAGAAGGGATTATTAGTATAATTGGATAAATTAGGTGGCAGATTTAAGTTTGTTACTGAACCTTTTAAGATTTACAGTTTAGAAAAGGTAAAGGATGTTGATTTACTAATCACCTCCTGGAGTGTGTCATGACTGTCCACTGTTAAAAGTGGCCCTGAGAGAACCAAATTGAATTTATTTTATGAGAAAAAAACCACTTGCTGAAAATATTTTTGAATGCTTGGAGGTGGGGGGCAGTTTTATGGATAGCTCTGCTTTTGCTGTGCTTCTCTGCAAAACAGGCTAAGGTACATCAGATCATCTCAAACTCCTTATCTCAATCCAGGTTTGGGGGTTTTTGTGTTACTCTCCCTCCTGTCTGTGTGTGGGCAGTTAGCTTGTGAGAGTGGGCTGTCTTAAACCAGGACATCATTATATGCTTTTAAGTAGTTTTGTGTCCTTTGATAGAGTGATGTCACAGATTGTCAGTGTCTGGGCCTCAGCAATAATAATTTTGGGGGTTTGGGCATTAGAAACTTCCATTGAAGTAATTTGACATTCATTTTTGTTCTCTTGAAGCCCTGTTATACAATCATAGAGTTGTCAGGTTTGGAACGGACCTCAAGGATCATCCAGTTCCAACCCCCCTGCCATGGGCAGGGACACCTCACACTACAGCAGGTTGCTCACAGCCACCTCCAGCCTGGCTGCAAAAACCTCCAGGGATGAGGCTTCCACCACCTCCCTGGGCAACCTGTGCCAGTGTCTCACCACCCTCATGGGGAAGAACTTCTTCCTAACATCCAATCTGAATCTACCCATTTCTGATTTTGCTCCATTCCCTCTATTCCTATCACTCCCTGACATCCTAAAATGTCCCTCCCCAGCTTTCCTTTAGTCCCCTTCAGATCCTGGAAGGCCACAAGAAGGTCTCCTGGGAGCCTTCTCCAGGCTGAACAGCCCTAACTCTCTCAGTCTGTCTCCATAGGAGAGGAGCTCCAGCCCTCTGCTCATCCTCATGGCCCTTTTCTGAACATGTTCCAACACCTCCAGATCCTTCCTGTAACAGGGGCTCCAGAACTGGACAAAGTGCTCCAGGTGGGGTCTCACCAGAGTAGAGTAATGGGGGAGAATCCCCTCCCTGGCCCTGCTGGCCACACTTCTCCTGATGCAGCCCAGATTATGATTGGCTTTCTGGGCTGCAACTGCTATTGCACATCTATCAGGAAGCTTCTCCTGATGTCTTAGAGTGGTTAGTTCCATGTGGCTTTGTAACTGGGTCTCACACACCTCTTGTTTTAAAGCAGAATGCTAGCAAACAGCTTGTGATGGTGGGGTCACAGTGTTTTGGAGTTCATGTCTGCTTAAAGTTGGTCTTCTGACCATGAGCTTGTTTGTTTGTTTTTCTTTCTGAAAATTTGTCTAAACTGTGTAAACAACTAGACCACTATACATGTGTTAACTCATAATTAGTGGCTGTCCAACTCATTTAAAAGCTGCTATTTTACAACGGTAAAATTTCTAAGGCAAAACCAAGGAGAGCCAAATTAAGATGGTTGATTGAGACTGGCACATCAGTCTCAGCAGATGTCTGTGTGTCAGGAAAGGTCACCCTTTGAGTGAATAGTATTATTACCTCTTTTCCCTGCCTTCTCAGAATCTCTTTTTTTTTTTTTTTTTGGTAGCAAAACAGAATTTTATAGTCATTCAAACAGCACAGACTACAGGTACAGTCCAAGCTCCTGTATAGCTTAAACCAGGAGCGTTCTTCACAACAGGATTAGCACTGAAGAAGGACAACATTGCCTAAAGCTTTGTCAAGTTGGATCTTACTTTGATTATTCCTTACTTTTGTGGTTGTTTAAAAGCAGTTGGTTGTCAGATTTTCTACTTACATTAGGAATACTCAATAGCCATAGAAAGGAAAGCATTCAAAAAACTACAACTTCTCTGAAATGTTAAATTTATCTTTGAAATAGTCACTGATGCATGAATTTTGTGAAATATGTTTTATAACAGAATATTTTTGGTTTTAGAGCCTTGATGAGTATGAAGATGATGAAGCAGGGCAGAAGGAAAGGAAGAAGGAGGATGCTATTACCCAACAGAATACAATAGAAAATGAAAGTTCTTGTGCAGATACCTCTGGCTCATACTTGTTTCAGGTAAGATCTTAGCACTTGTTCATTTTGATGATACTCTTATTTGTAGTCCTGCTTCCCAGTAGATTATATTCTGTCTGGAAACAAACCTGAAGGTCAGAGGCTGTTGCCTTATGCAGAACAGATTATGAGGCTCCATTTCACAAACTGAGCACTCCTGAGACCCAGTTCTGACAGCACAATCCTGTCTGTAAGGCCTTTGAAGTTAGCAGTGTTGATGTTCACCAGGGAACTTAATGTTTAATGAGAGCAAGAGAGAGGTGGAGAGTCAAATGAAAAATATTCACAGGTTTAGAATTTTCAAATAATTGGAGGTAAACTTTTCAGATCAGGCCCTAATTTCCTAATTTAATGGGGTGTCAATTAACAGCCTAGTAATGACTGTTTCTGGGATAGAAACAAACAGGGAAAACACCCCTTGCCTCTCTAAAACCTCTTCTCCCTTTTTTATTCTCCATTCCCCTTGTCACAGACTCCCCTTTCCATCAGATGATTGCCAGTTTTGCCAATGCACACCCCCTGCATACTATGCTACCTGTGGCAAATGTTCTGTCCATTTCCTCTGTCTTTAATCTTTTTGGCCAGTCCTGTTTCTGATGCTCTTCTGTCAACTGACAGCATGTGCAAACCCAGCTGTACACACTGAGGCCACCCAGCTCTGCCTGTTGACTTTAACAAGGGCAGCAGCATATCCGTAGGGGAGAAAAATGTCTGAATACAACAAGCACATAGAGAGAATTTTCAGACTACCCATAACTAGAGGGGGCATCACAGGATTGCTTGGGTCTGGATGCACTTTCCTTCTAAAATTTTGCCCAGTTTATCATGCTCCTGAATGTGTTTAATATTCAGAAGAGCCTGCAGCAAAAGAAGTCTGTAGCTTAATTGCCTGGGAAGTGAAGAACAAATCCCTTTTTAAGTTGAACTTGTCATTTGCTCTCTATGGCCATGTGATTTTACCAAGGTGTCACAGTGGAAGGGATGGGCAACAACTGTTCCCTCTTAGAGTGCTGCTGAGAGAGCACAACCACTCCCAACTGCCTCCTCTCTAGGCTGAAGAATTCTGGTTTATGTGTTTGTTCCTGTTAGAGGAGACATTCAGTAACATTCTGTGTTTTTTTCAGTTTTGACTGTATTTTATTTGAGATCAGGAGACATAACTGAAGAATTTGCTACAGCATGAGTTGTAGAGTGGTTTAATGATAAATTTTTTTTGTTCTGTGTTTATTTCCTGACAATTCCCAATATCTGCTTCTTAGTCTGCTGCATACTGAGTTTACTATTTTTGTTGCATGTGTCTACTCCAGAATTTACATTTTGGACTTATCTGTGGCAATAATAAGCTCAGAGGCTTTTGCATATATAAATTGAGAAGCATATTTAGTTTTTCTTTACTTGATTTGTGCTTATGAACACTGAATTTCATCACCTGTTTCACCCCTCAGCCACTCCCAATAGAGAAATCTTGCATGTTTTCACAGTTGACTCTCACCTCATCTGTTCTGAATAGTCTCTGTGGATACAGAATCACAGAAACATTCAGCTTGGAAAAGAGCCTCAGGGTCACCAAGTCCAACCCAGAACCCTACTCTACAAGGCTCACCCCTAAACCATAGCCCCAAGCACCACATCCAAACCACCTTGAAACACATCCAGGCTTGGGGACTCCACCACCTCCCTGGGCAGCACATTCCAATCCCTCACCACTCTTGTCCTGAAAATATGTTTCCTACTGTCCAGTCTAAACCTACACAGTTGTAGCTTGAGGCCATTCCCTCTTGTTCTGTCACTAATTCCCTGTGAGAAGAGACCAGCAGCAGCCTCTCCACAAGCTCCTTTCAGGCAGTTGTAGCCAGCAATGAGGTCTCCCCTCAGCCTCCTCTGTTTCACACTAACCATCCCCAGCTCCTTCAGTCTCTCTTCATCAAATTTCTTCTCCAGGCCCTTCCCAGCTTCCTTGCCCTCCTCTGCCCTGGCTCCAGCACCTCCACATCTCTCTTGGATTGAGGTGTCCCAAACTGGACACAACACTGGAGGTGTGACCTCCCCAGAGCTGAGTCTCAGGGGACAATCCCCTCCCTGCTCCTGCTGGACACAGCATTGCTGATCCCAGCCAGGATGCCTTCGGCTTTCTTGGCCACCTGGGCACACTGCTGGCTCCTCTTCAGCTGCTTGTCCCTCAGCACCCCCAGGTCCCTTTCTGCCAGCAGCTTTCCAGCCACATTGCCCCAGGCCTGTAGCATTGCTTGGGGTTGTTGTGCCCCAAGTGCAGGACCTGGCACTTGGCCTTGTTGAAGCTCCTCCTGTTAACGTTGGCCATGGATCCAATCTATCCAAGTCCCACTGCCCCAAGCCTGTAGCCTCTCCAGGTACATTAGAAAGCAGAACAGGTTTCTGTGGGACTCTTTGAAGTACCCCATCAGCTACAAAAGCTGTCAGTCAGGGCCCACCATTAATCCTGTTCCTTTCCCCAGCGATTATTTCAGGGAAGGATGTTAGGTCTTGTTCTGGTGTAGCTTGATTTCTTTGAAGAGTCTCTGGGGAATGCATTTTTGGAATTCAGTAGGCTGTCCACCCCCTTCCTTTTCTGGACTTTGATTTTCACTTAATGTACTAGATTTGTGAAGTGTAACTATGTTATAAACACCCTCATGAATCTTCCAAAATATTCATATTCACTCACTTAATCCCTAATGGTTTTGGACTTACTGGCACCACTGTATTCAGTATGAATATCAAGCTTCCTGGTCTATAGTTCTCTGGTCTGCTTTAGAATCTTCTTAAAGGTGGTGATTACCTTAACCACTGATACTAGGGCAGTTTTAAGTGAGATATTATATATGATTTTGAGTAGGTTAGCTGTTAAGTTTTTCAGTAACATCAATAGTTTCTTCAGAGATGAAAGTAGTAAACACCTTCTAATTCTGGCAGCTAGCTACCTTTTTTTTTCTTTCCATTTTGTTGACTCATTTTTCAGTTCTATCAGTGCTGCTGTTTGAAACAGATT